>NW_027325744.1:0-352941 GCF_048418805.1 Vulpes vulpes
TTACCTGGTGCTTGAACAAGGAGCTCCACTTTGCAACTGTTTCCTTTTTTTTTTTTTTTTTTTTTTAGGACTTGTGAGGAATGCAGCAAACAGGAAATCCCTCCACAAAAGATGCAGTGTCCCAACTTGGTACTGCGCCTGAATAGTTTACGTGATAATTTACTGAAGAAATCTAGTGTACTTTAAATTTTTTTCATAAAAGTTCCCATTGTGTTGTAGGTTAACATTAAATGTTTTATACAAAAAAATCATTTTTAATCATTAATGATTAAATCATTCTGGTAAAAGATTAATATCAATGTAGTATGAATAAGCCCATTATAAATAGCATGTTGTCTGAAAATGGAAAGAAGAGTTTAGATACATGAACCTGAAAGTCATCACTAGAAACCATTAAGATACCTAGAATTTTCATCTGAATTCACTCATTCTTAATTGATCATTTATCTATCACCAGTAGGTTGGACTTTTGTGGGGTTTGGGATAAAAAAAAAAAAAAAAAAGAAAAAAAACAAACTCTCCTTAAGTAACTTTCATTCAATCAAGAGAAAGAAAAAATATAAACAGGTAATAGCAACATTCTCTATCTGTATACAAAATGCTTATAGATGCTACTTATTTATTATATGCCCATGTCAGAATTTGTTTTTTTTAATTTTTTTTAATTTTTATTTATTTATGATAGTCATACAGAGAGAGAGAGAGAGGCAGAGACATAGGCAGAGGGAGAAGCAGGCTCCATGCACCGGGAGCCCGACGTGGGATTTGATCCTGGGTCTCCAGGATTGCGCCCTGGGTCTAAGGCAGGCGCTAAACCACTGCGCCACCCAGGGTTCCCCCATGTCAGAATTTGTATACATAAACCAAGTCAGGGATGCTGGCCACCTCTTTGAAGTTTTTCACCATTTTACCCAGCTCTTCATTCTTTTTTTTTTTTTTTAATTTTTATTTATTTATGATAGTCACAAAGAGAGAGAGAGAGAGGCAGAGACACAGGCAGAGGGAGAAGCAGGCTCCATGCACCGGGAGCCCGACGTGGGATTCGATCCCGGGTCTCCAGGATCGCGCCCTGGGCCAAAGGCAGGCGCTAAACCACTGCGCCACCCAGGGATCCCCCCAGCTCTTCATTCTTGTTTGATAGTTATTAAACACCTGAGGGGAAGAATCTAGTAAAACCAAAATATTTAAATAGTCACACAATGGTCATTTTGACAGAGATGTTGCTGGTCATAAACCAGTCATGTGGGGATCCCTGGATGGCTCAGCGGTTTAGTGCCTGCCCTTGGCCTAGGGCGTGGTCCTGGAGTCCCGGGATCGAGTCCTGCGTCGGGCTCCTGGCATGGAGCCTGCTTCTCCCTCTGCCTGTGTCTCCGCCTCTCTCTCTCTTGTCTCTGTCTCTGTCTCTAATGAATAAATAAAATCTTAAAAAATAAATAAATAAACCAGTCATGTGAATTACACCAAGTTATTTTGCAGCTGATTATACAGCTGTAAGTACTTCTTTTAGTGATTGCATCAAGAGTACTAATATATACATCTGGATTGGAAGACTGAGATGCAGTATTGAGGTGGAAGGCTTATTTGAAATCCATCTGCTATGGATTTTAACTTCACCAGGGTGGTAAAATGATCTGAACCACATAATCTACTCTAGTATCTTCTCCTAGTTTCATAGGGAACAGCAGGAGAGATACAAAGTTGCGAGAAATCCAAAGTTGGAAACCTTTTCATGTAGTGTTCCTGAATCTCAAGGAAATCCAGCTTATTAGTTTCAAAAGAATCTTTCAGCCACTACTGCATCTGTGCTTCCATCTGGGTGGGGACCTAACTGAAATGTGATTCCATGTTGGAAACCAGTATACAGAAAAGTCAGTTCCCAGCTTCAGAGGAGATTGGCAGAATACAGTTTGGATCCAGGTTCAGTAAGTACAATTTGCTAGTTTATTTTAGTTTCCAAAGCCATCCAACTTTCATTTGCCCTGGCTCTTGATGTTTTAGAAACTTGGCAATAGAATGATCTTATTAAATAGATCCTCCCCTCATATAAGCATCTTCAGATTGAAAGGCCACATAAATTTTGTTTTTCAATTCTAAACGCATACAAGATTTTTATCTGTCCCATTATGGATCAGACTTACCTTTCGTTTCTCCCTAGCTCTCCTGTATTTTTTTCTGTATTCATTTAGATTTAATTTTTTTAAGGCAAGAACCATGTATAAGGTGACTTATTCATGTTCAAAATCTTAGTACTTAATACAAAATCTGGCATATAGTCATTAATCAATAGCATTATAGTTAATAATACATATTATGAGGAAAACATTTTCTATTAACATAGATTACTTTTCAGGCCTATCATATATGACATATATATGTATATACACATGTATACACATATCTGTGATACATATCTCTCTATATGTTACAGTAATAATTGGTATGTGAAGTTGTACCTGCACATATATATATAATCTCTATCAGATTCCCTAGCCATAATATCAACACAGCAAAGAATACATCTTAATAGAAAGATTTATGATTAGTAAATTAAACAGAGAATGGCAATATGACCCAGCAATTTCACTCCTAGGTATCTGCTCAAAAGAATGAAAACTATTACTCAAACAAAAAATTGTATGTAGATGTTCATAGCAAAATTCACAATAGCCAAAAGGTAGAAAGGATGCAAATATCCACCAACTGAGGAACAGATAAACAGAATGTGACATAATACATACAAAGAATATTATTCAGCCATAGAAATAATGAAGTCCTAGCACATGCTACAACACGGATCAAGCTTGAAAACTTTATAATGAGGGAAAGAAACCAGTCATAAAAGTTACATATTATATGATTCCATTTATATCAAAAATCCACCCTGACACATACATAGAGACAGGAAGAAGATCTGTGGTTGCCAGGGGCTGGGCTGGGCACGAAGTGATGGGAAGATAATAGTTGGTTTCTTTCGGGGTTGATAGAAATGTTTGGAGCTAGATAGAAGTGATGGTTTTCACACATTGTGAATGTAAAGTAAATGCTAAATTTCACATTTGAAAGTGGTTAAAATGGTAAATTGTATGTGTATTTTACCATAACAAATATATTTGTGCCAGAATTGCTGTTTAATCAAACTACATTTTAAAAATTAAAAATCTTGAATTCATTATTTTTTTTCTAGAATTATATAGCAGTTATAGCTCACCTGACTTACTTGACTAAAATCATCTTTTTTTTTTTTATTTTTATTTATTTATGATCGTCACAGAGAGAGAGGGGCAGAGACACAGGCAGAGGGAGAAGCAGGCTCCATGCACCGGGAGCCCGAAGTGGGATTCGATCCTGGGTCTCCAGGATCGCGCCCAGGGCCAAAGGCAGGCGCCAAACCGCTGCGCCACCCAGGGTTCCCTTCTTTTTTTTTTTTTAAGGAAACTTCAGTCTATTGAAATCTCTGTTCTCTATCGATGAAAATATATCAAAATCATTAATTACTTTAGTTCAAATGATTGATTGTTATCCATAGTTCACCTACTCTTTTCTTTTCCATTATAATAACTAATTCAATGCTGTTCCTTTGAGAAAAAGGCAGGTTTTTTTAAATTAAATACTGAAAATCTAAATATTTTTGTGGATACAATTAATTTATTCAAAGAAAATTATTTTAAAAGTTTTACCTGCCATTGCTTTGTAGTTCATAATCATTAGAATTCATAACATAATCATTACTTTACTGTCTTATGTCACTGGATCGAGATCATCAATATGTAAATTATATATATAATAGATGGAGTTATAAACACTAAAAGTATCGAGTCAATGGAATAATATTACGAAGGAGAGATGATGTTGAAATTATGGTGGTGTAGATGAGCTTCACTGAAAAATATAAACTTTCACATGCATCTAGAAAAATTGATAGGATTTGATAGTTTACCATAGCAGGAGAGAATGATGAACATTCCAGGTGTCCAGGCAAGACAGAAGATGCTTCAGGATTTCAATATCTCCATTGTAAATGATTGAAAATGCCTTGCCACTATTTCCCAGCGTGTAACTGCATCCACTCATACGTGTCCTGTACACTCTGGGATGAGAGATCTTTCTAAAAGACAAATCTATTTGGCCTAATAATTACAATAGCATGCATTTATGCAGTGGTTACTTTGTCCCAGACACTGTTGTGTCTTCACAGTTAAACACTTAATCATCATAACAATTGTGCAAGATTTTTCCTTACCCTGTCAAAATACTTATAAATATTACAAGAAAATCAGATTCTGAATCCCACCATGAGCTGCCTGTATCTTCTGACTCAATGTTCAAACCAAATGACTCAAATACAAGAGAAACAGTAACTTATCCAATTATCTAATAGGTACTTACTGAATGCCACGTCCTCTCACCCCTCCATATGTCTTTGTCTGTGTGATGTCTGTGGACTCAAATGTTCCCTACTACCTTCTTATTTCCTCTGCCTTTTGTATGAATGTACATTCCCTCTCACCTTTGAGCAGTATTCTCTGATGTAAAAATAGTTACACTTTGTTTTTATGCCCAGGTTTTGGCTATTATTTATAAAGCTGTGTTAAAGATTCAAATATAGTTCTTTGTGTAAACATATATTTTCATTTTTGTTGGGTAAGTGCCTATAAGAGGAATTGCTGGATCATTAGGAAAGTCAAGTTTAACTTTCTGAGAAACTGCCAAACCACTCTCCAAAGTGCAGTGGCACATTTCATTTCTTACAATCATTTTGTCCCTCATCTTCAACAAAACTTAGTATTATTGGTTTTATTAATTTCAGCCATTCTGCTGAGCATGTAGTGCTATCATATGTGATCTGGTTTGTGTTTTCCTAATGACTAATGATGTTGAGCGTCCTTTCCTGTGTATTTTCCGTTCGTTTATCTTCTATGGTGAAATGTATGATAAAATCAAAACCCCATTTTAATTAAGTTACTTGGTTTCATACTAAGGAGTAGTAAGATTATTTAGATATTCAACTTACATGTCCTTTATCACATATATGTGTTACAAATATTTCACTTGAATTTACAACCCTGAGGTCAGGAGTCCCTCGCTCCACTGACTGAGCCAGCCAGGCTCCGTAGCCTGCTTTACTGTTTTATACTACTTTGGACTCTTATTTTTCCTGAATCTGTGTGTATATACTTTTTAGCAACTTGGGAAAATTCTGGCTATTTGTTATTCAAATATTTTGTTCTTACTCTGTGTCCTTCATTTTCTAGCAATCCAATTACATGAATGTATGCTCTGTTAATATACCAAGTCCTTTGTTTTTAAGCTTGGTAAGAAAAGTCTTGGGAAATTTTTATACTTAATTTAGCTTCAAAACTAAGGCAGTATCCTGAGGACTCTACTTAATGCCCTGTGTATCACTAGATCTTTCCACACTGGCAAGTGGACACATGAGTTATCCTCAGCCCTGTGAGAGCTCCAGGAACTTTTCTACTCCTTTCCTGTAGCTCTTTCCAAGGCTTCTGGTATTTTCTTCTCATGAAATGTACAGAGCAATACTCAGTGACAGAATTGGGAGATTCTTTGAGGTTTTACAGAGTTGTGTGTCTCTGCAACTACCCACTCCGCTCTCTTATTCTGACCTGTCAAATCTAGTTTTCTTGACTGCTCCCAAAATTTGGTCTCTATCTCTGCAACTTGGCAAGATGGCTTGATTCCATTACAGCTAACCCTCCTTTGTTGTTTGGTACAATTGAAGGGCTCATCTTTTTTGTGGTTCACTTATGCCAGGGGTCATAGTCCTATGTTGCTTGTTGTCCAGTATTTGAAAAATGTTACTTATGTTTTGTCTGCTGTCTAATTGTTTAACACAGAAGAGGTTTTTTTGTTTTGTTTTGTTTTGTTTTGTTTTTGTTATTTCCTCCTAACCAAGGTTGAAGTTCTAGTCCAATTCCACATGTTGAGTTTAAGGAATTGATGAAACATATAGCAAGGTGTCAAAACAGGCAAACATGGCCTTAGAAAGGAGCTTATTTTTATATTAAATTTCCCAATTATTTTTTAAGTATAAAATTGAAAGTAGAGAAATAAGTGATTCATTGGGAATTACTATATATTATATTCAAAAAGCAGAAGACTAAAGATGTAATTCTTGGGGAGTCATATGTAAGAGAAGAAAGATTTATAAAAGTAAAGTTATATGTTAAATAAAAGCAGACACAATTTTAAGAAATTTGGAGTTATTCTGAAAATTGATTGGTACTTAAAGGAAGAACCATGTTCTGATGTTTTCCCCTAAAATTTCAGCAAGTTCTAAAAAAAAATAAACATAAAAATAAAATAAAATTTCAGCAAGTTCTTGATTGAAAAATTTTAAAGGGATATTATTTTCCAATGAAATGACAGTTGGCATCAGACATTTGTGCCTGCTGACAAGACAGTGACATGGTACCACAACAAGTGCCTACGATTCAAATGGTGTCTAGACAGGAGGGATCATTTTAAACTTCTTATTTTTCACTGTCATCAAATTCTGTACCATACATTTTCTTTTATGCACAGTGATTAGACATAGATTTTACATAAAAGGAACATAGAGGGGACAATACTGTTGTATACTGTAAATAATTAGAGGAGTCAGTTTATTTAAGTAGATTGTTCAAGTTAAGTAGATGTTCAAGAGTATAGTCTATAGCTCTCTCATGAAGATAAAATCAAAACACTGAACTGTGACTTAATTCTTTGATATATACATGTACACATGCGTGCATATGTAAATGATTGAGATATGATACCAAATTAAATCATCTGTCAATCTAAAATAATTCTAGTAGACTAATTTATTGACTATTCTATTTCACTTCGCTTGATAAATATTGTTAGAGTTGTAAAACTAGAACCTTTAGTTTTATAATTACATTAAAATATATCCTTGACTCTATCTTTGATTGGTAGTTCCCTGGGAGATGAAGGAATTTTGTGATAAAAATATAAGTGAACATCTGAATTTAAAGAAACTTGTGGATTTCTAGAGAATTATAAATTATCCTTAAATTACCAAACTTTAAGTGATCAGAAATCATATAGAGCTAATCATGTCAGCTATTCTGAAAAAGTTGAATAATTTCCTAGTTAAGCCCATTTGGAAATGCACAGAGAAAAAATTTTAAATGCTTTAAATAATTTATTATATCTTTTCGGAAAGAAATTTCTGGGGTAAGTACAGTACATTTCAAAGACATAAGAATCATAGACATGAGTGGGAAATATCAGAAAGGGAGACAGAACATGAGAGACTCCTAACTCTGGGAAACGAACAAGGGGTGGTAGAATGGGAGGTGGGCAAGGGGTGGGGGTGACTGGGTGACGGGCACTGAGCGGGACACTTGATGGGATGAGCACTGGGTGTTATGCTATATGTGGGCAAATTGAACACCAATAAAAAATAAATAAACAAATAAAAAACAAAGACATAAGAATCAAATGATCACGTCTTTACTAATTTATTTTGGCATTAAAACCATGTTCAATTATGGATCAACTTTGTATACATATTCCTAAGAACTATCCATCATTCCACAAGTTTAGATTAACTTTTAGTAAAATATATACAAAGAAACTGTAGTCTGTATTTTAAAGTTTTTTCCCCAAACCTATAGTAATTTTATTTATGAAGCAAAAATAAAACATTTATCTTTAAATTAAATAGCGTCATAATACCAACATTTTGGGAAGCACTTTATTCTTAATCTACGTAGGACTGGAATAAACATAAACTGTGACCTACTGTATCTTAACCCCTGAGAAACTCATATCCGCATGTACCCAAATGTATGTATAATTTTCAGAAAAGCATTGTTCAAAATAGTTTGACAGTAGGGAGTAATATCCAAACATTTTTCAACAACAGAATGCATAGAGTGTGGTATTATCATTACAATATTATAATTAAGACCTATAACAATAATTTAACCACAACCACACTCAAGAACATAACTGCATCTTATGATAAATTGTGATAAAGATGTAAGACATAGAAATACATATAATGTGATTTTTGGGGGGGTAGTTAAGAACAGGTAAATCTAAACTTCATTCTTTGGGATGTACACCTGATAGTAAAACAAACAGAATAAGGAAATTATTACTAAGTTATGATAGGGTTCTTGCAGAATGATGGAAAGTGATTGCTTGAGGGTTTCTTGAGTAAGGCAATGTTCTTTTTCTTGGCCTAGATGTTGTTTATAGGATCACATACATTTTAATTGTTTGCTAAACAATTGTTTGTCAAAGCTGTGTTTGATGCACTTGTGTCTAATAACAAAAAAATTTTAAATATAAAATTTCAGAAATGACCGACCTAACAATATTTGGTATATAACAGGTTTTCAAGCTCTTTACAAGTTTCTGTACAAATGACTTTTTCTCTATGTCAGTTTTATCATTTGCTATGTAAATACTAAGTATCCTCTTCATATTTCTAAGCAGATTAATCTATGATTTAATCTTTTTATTTGAACAAACTTTGTTTAACCGGTGCAGCCCTGTCAATTTCCCCATATGTTGCTTTCATATTTCACTATGAACAATTTATCCCTCTCAAGTTAATATGGAAAAACATGAATTTTATTGATGATACATCTTGTGTTTAATTGTGAAGCACCACTGTGACTAATGAGACTTGTGTTCTTGTTATTTACTTGTAATTTATTAAGATCTGTCTTTGGAAAGGGGCAAATAGAACACATTATGTTGTTGATGACAATATTTGATAGTCAATAATCATTACCTGATTAAAATATAAGAATCAGGGATGGGATACTTATATCTTTTGTAACTAAAAGCAGGAATATAGGCTGCAGAGAGAAAAAGGACAGAAAATCCAGGCCTATGAGATACTTGGAGATGGATGTCTGAGAGATCCAGATACCCAGATTCACAAAAAACAGTGACATATGGATTATGTGCCATATGTAATTTCTGAAAGAATTCCTATCTACTAAGTATCAATCCAAAAAGCAGTAATTGATGAATAGGATTGAAGTTCTTTCAATAGCCTGCTTTAAATATAGATGGTATAAAATCTGTTTCGTGAGAAACAAGATAATCTGATAGAAAACTAGCTATATGATATTAAGTAAATGGTTCTTATTTCTTCATATAAAAAGCACGTTACCGCCATGTAAAGCAAGTGATTCTTAGGTTGAAAACCTCAACATGCCTGGTTCTTGATGTACAGAATCCTTTCTGCATGAAAGAAAGACCTTGGATCTTTTGGGGTTTTTATTTGAGGATTCCAGTGTTCAGTATATTAGGAGAAAGTCTACCAGTGTAGCTGACGCAATAAGTTCACAATCTCATGTAGGCAGCTGCATCTCTGGGATGGCCAGCCCCAGGCTAATTGCCAACCAAGCAAAGAGTTCATTTTTGCCTGCGTTCTTCCAATGAGGATACAACTAGAATGAGTGCTGGTGTTGGGGGAGGCTAAACTCCACATCTACCCATCTTAGGTTCTCCCCGGGGGGACTCATTACCAAGAGGATATCATCAAAAGAAAAAATTTATGGGATCCCTGGGTGGCGCAGCGGTTTGGCGCCTGCCTTTGGCCCAGGGCGCGATCCTGGAGACCCGGGATCGAATCCCACATCGGGCTCCCGGTGCATGGAGCCTGCTTCTCCCTCTGCCTGTGTCTCTGCCTCTCTCTCTCTCTCTCTCTGACTATCATAAATAAATAAAAAATTTAAAAAAAAAAAAAAAAAAAAAAAAAAAAAAAAAGAAAAAATTTATAAAGGTTTGCAGTGCACATCACACCGAAGAAATCAAAAATAAAGAGGAACTCAAAGCAGCAGCTTAAAACTGTCGGCTTTATAGCGTCTTCAGCAAAGAACAATAATACATTTGTAGAAAAAATGATAGCCTAAAGAAAAGCAATTTTAGACTACCAAGGGCGGCATACTGGAAAGGTAAATATATGGGAAGACATTAACACTAAGATTTGTTTCTGGATTCCTCTTCCCAAAAATATATATACATATATATTTTGGGGTGGCATATCCCAGCTTCCTTCACAAGGCTTTATGCCTCGCTCTAAGGAATCCCTGCTGAGCCAAGCTCTAGTTATTGGTATTTGAGTTAAATTACAGTTATAGGTGGAATGGGTTTATGAGTCATTTCATTAGAATGTTTTCAAAAGATGTGCCCTTAGTCTCTTCTTTGACCAAAAGTGTGTGCAGAAGCCCCATCCTCTAAGGGATTGTACAGAATGTCTGGAGCTCTGTAGAGTTGGTTTTTTCCCCCCTCCTGAGGAAAGCAAGATTACTCTTTAACAGTTAAAAGCGTTGTTCCTATTAGGGATAATGTAACACCACGTCATCCTTCCTATATAGTACAATCATTATGCATACACTATAAAAACAGACTGCATGGTGACTAATTTTCAAATAAACCCATAGACTAAATCACAGCATATATAAATCATTTCTATCTCAACTGCTCACTTAAACCTGAACAAATTTTCTGGAAGCATGTTAATTTTCCTATGATACTCCTTAATATTTCTTGCAGAGCTGGTTTGGTGGTCACATATTCTTGCAGTTTCTGCCTATCTTGGAAGCTCTTTATCTCTCCTTCTATTCTGAATGAGAGCCTTGCTGGATAGAGTTTTCTTGCCTGCATGTTCTTCTCATCTAGGACCCTGAATCAATCCCGCCAGCCCTTTCTGGCCTCCCAGGTCTCTGAGGAGAGGTCTGCTATTAATGTAACAATTCTCCCCATATTCGTTAAGAATCTGCTGCCTCTATCTACTTTACAGATTTTCTCTTTTTCTATAGAATTTGCAAGTTTCACTATTAAGTGTTGAGGTGTTGAACGGTTTTTATTGATTTGGGGGGAGGACCACTCTATCTCCTGGGTCTGAGTGCCTATTCCCCTCCTGAATTAGGGAAGCTCTCAGCTTGGATTTGTTTAAATATGCTTTCTGGCCCTCTGTCCTTCTGGGTGCTCTCTGGAACCCCAGTGATACGTAATTCTTCCTTCTGAAGCTGTCATGTATTTCCCTTAACCTTTCCTCGTGGTCCTTTCATTGTTTTTCTCTGTTTTCCTCAGCTTCCTTCCTTGCCATCAAGGAGTCTTCTGTGTTGCTCATTCTTTCTTCCAGCACCTTATGCCTTGCCATTAGGACCCCCAATTTGGATTGCACCTCATTTAATTGATTTTTAACTTCAGCCTGATGAGATCTTAATTCTGCAGTTGTGAAGCCTCCACCCGCCCCGGGGGGAGGCAGGACCTCGGCCGTGTCCCCCGGGCCCTGGGCTCCGGGGCCTGTGCTGCCTGCACCGCGCTCCCGGGGCCATGGCGGGCGCCCGAAGGCAGCAGGTGCAGCGCCCCGCCCGCCCGGAGCCCCCGCCTGCCCCCCTGCTTCTCCCCGAGGCCCCGCCGCTGCGGCTCCAGCGCTGTCCCGAGCTGGGCCCGCGGGCCTGGGGCGCTCTGCCCCGGCCGTGCCTCGTCTGCTAGTGACCCCGGGAGCCTGGGGACTCCGCCGCCCCTCCTGGGTTCAGCCCGACGCCCCTCCTCTCCGGGGCTGGGCTCTAGGGGCGCCCAGGCTTTCCCGCCAGGCTGGAGCCATCTCCTCTGGCCTGCAGCTCCCCACCCCCCCACCTGCCCCAGGCTTCTTCCTTCCTTTCCCTTTCCCTTTCCTTTTCCCTTTCCCTTTCCCTTTCCTTTTCCCTTTCCCTTTCCCTTTCCTTTTCCCCCTTTCCCCGTTTCCCCTTTTCCCCCTTTCTCCTTTTCCCCCTTTCCCCCTTTCCCCCTTTCCCCTTTTCCCCCTTTCCCCCTTTCTCCCTTTTCCCCTTTCCCTTTCTCCCTTTCCCTTTCCCCCTTCCTGTCTTGTCTTGTTAGAAGCCAAAACTTTTCTCTCTGTAGAGTTCCGGCTGTTCTCTCTTTAAATCTCAGGTCACATTCGTAGGTGTTCAGGATGGTTTGGAAGTTCTGTAGGGAAGTTGGGGACCTGGTGAGGTGAGGACCCTACTCCTCCATCTTCATAAATCCCCTCTTTCAGGGTATTTGAAAGACTGCTTTGTCTTGTCCTCCAAATGGTGCCTCGTAAAGTCTGTACGCATATTTCAATGTAATTAAAAAATAGAGCCTTTTCCAGTAGCTGTTAAAAAGAACATCTCAGTTATTTTGTATCAAAGGCAATTTCATGCACTTTTTTTTTTATAAACTGCTTATTCAGTCAGCATTTTCCAGTGCTCCTGAGAGGGCAGTGAGGTGCCAAGTGATTGGCCTATAAAGCTGCTGGCTAAGGACAAAGTTTCTGCTTGCACTCCGGACAAGTGTCTGGCGCAAAAGCAGATTCCATGGGGATGGATGTGGGGCTGGCCAGGCCGGCCACTGATGTGGGGTGGGCTCTTGTTCAGAGGGGTTTCCAGGTCCCATTCCCCCTTTCTGGTGACCAATGACTGAAATACCCTTTGGATTGTTGGACAGTCCTAACTTTCCTAACTCCAGCGACCTCAACTTAGTTTTACTTAATAGCTGGTGTTTAATATTGTCCTTTGTGGTTTTATGTTTCCTCCCTTTTTTTATTGTATAAGACTCATGGCTTTCACATCCGTTTCCATGTAGAGGAACTCCAGCTGGCGACTAGACTGCGGGCAACCTCACTGAAGGAGAGAAAGCATTTTGGGGGCATTTTTCGAGACCATGTGGTGGATACCCGACAGTACTTGGAACATGTTAGAGAGTCCACGACAGGTATGCTGGCCATTAACGACCCAGCCTGAGGGAATTGTTCACGTGAAACCTGTGCATGTTTGTGTTTAAGAGTGTGTGTAAAACTTCATCCCATCACTGTGAGTGGAGGTAACCTCCCAATCTGCTTACGTTGTTGTAATGGCACCTGATTTTGCAGAAACAGAGACTATTAGAGAGTCCTAGATGGACTCTCCATTTTTCTCTTCCTTTTATAGCCACTAAGACAGAATGACCCAGCTCTTTGAATGCACTGAGACTTTAGATAAAAGAAACCTAAGCATAATTACAACATTTACATTATTCTGGCTCCCCACCCACTCCCCCTGTTGGAAGCCTTGTGTTAGAGATCTTTCTTCTGATCTCTTGTTAAATATTTTAATCTTCTATTTTAACTCTCTAAATGTCTGCTTGAGTGAGGACTCCTCTAAATGGATGATACATACTCTGGACATCAGCTGTATGTAAATGTTTATGTGTTTGGTGGTTAATATCCTTGTTTGGCCTAACTTTGGCTTTCAGTATTGGGATGTCCACATTATTTAGGTACAGTCAGTCTGCTTGTTTCATTATTGACACGTGAATTCATTTTTGCAGGCACGCTGGGTAGACCTGTAAAGCTATTCACAAACCATTTCCGAGTGACGTCCCGCCCCCAGCAGGTCACATATAAGTACAACATTGACTACATGCCAGACATCGAGGATGGAAAAGTTCGTTCAGAATTGCTTTTGCAGCATAAAGCATTTATTGGAGAGTGCCATATATTTGATGGGAGCTCTTTATTATTACCTCACAAGCTACTGTTGCCGGTTAAGTACTGTTATTGGATGTTTTCTTTTTAAATTTTATTTACTTGATAGAGCAAGAGAGAATGAGCAAGAGGGCGGAGGGACAGGGAGAAGCAGTCTCCCCACTGAGCAGGGAGCACAACTCGGGGCTCAATCCCAGGACCTGGGATCACTACCTGAGCCAAAGGCAGATGCTTAACAAATTGAACCACCCAGGCACCCTAGACATTTTCTTGACCTTTGTTCTCTTCCTCTCACATCTTCACTGTTTTAAAGCAAATACCATTTTTGTACAACGATTTGAGGAGACCTGAAGATCTCTTGCCCATGGGATTTGTAACACCCACGTGCCATGTGTGCTTATCACTGATGTTCCCTCCTGCCTCATGTCAGTGCTTTTTTTTATGTCAGTGCTTAAAATGAATCTGAGAGCAAAATATATACATGTTTTTACATTTTCAAAGGCAAATATGGGTCAAGTGCTGATGAAGTATTGAATAGTTTTTATCTTTCAGCAAAAACATTAGAAGGACTTAATATTTTTTCAATAAACATCTATTTACCAAATGGATAATCTACAGGAGCTCATTTAAGTTAAAAAAAAGTAGTTGTAAATGTTTAATTCTGACTCCTCACTTTAGCCTTATAAGTCTTGTATTGTCCCTGCATGTGTCACACTGGTGTGTTTTATACCCAGGTGACCTATTGATTTGTGGTTCAATAATGAGCTTATTGTCTTCGGAAGGACTGCTAGACCCTCTTGTTTTTTCTTTATCTCAGAAAACGGAATTGGTCAGCCTACTGAAAAACCAGGTTGTGAAGCTGACCATTGAATTCATCAGCGAACTCTCACCCAACTCACCAGACTGCTTACGCTATTACAACATTCTCTTTAGAAGGTGTGTTTATAAGCTTTAGTTTCCTTGAGATATGACTGTGTTCATGTGTCAGTGGCATTGAACATAGACATTTGCTCCTAGAATTTCATGTTCTTGACACCTCCTCATCCTGAGAGGGCAACGGATCTTGGGGATGAAATGGGACTTGACCCTCACCTAGACATGCTTAAGTTCTGTGGCCTATCCTCAGTATTCTCCCTGCCTACCCCCATATCCTGTGCCTGGACCTGCCTGGAAGGAGGAGCATACATCGAGTATGCATGCCTATGCATATTTCTCCCTAGAGCAAATGCACTGGTTTTTTATTTTGTAGTAACAGTGGTGGACAAATATCCCAAATTGGAGGCACATCATCTGCAAAAGATGTTTTGGTTCATTTCTGGGAATGGAGGATATCCTAATGGTCTTTCCATGACAGTTTGTTGTATATAAGGGAAAGGAGGGGAAAACAGAGGATAAATGGACCTTAATATCTACCTCACAATATAATTTACTTGTACCAGGTACATCTGTTTATTATGTGTAATACAAAGTTGCTGGCAGATTTTTCCCCCTAATGTATCCTCATGTGTATTACCAAATGCTTAATATTCATACTATTTCAACAAAACTTATTCTTCAATTTTTAGAATTTTGAAGCAGATGAATTTGAAGCAAGTTGGTCGCAACTATTATAACAAGCAAGAGGCCACTGAGTTCTTCGATCACAAGTTGGTATAAAATAGTTTCATGTAATGTTTGTAATGTATACATCTAAATCCCATAGATTCTCACATGCATACATATGTAGGTATATATGTGTAAGCCTGTGGTTGATGATAAAATGGTTTAACAAAAATTAGGTATAACTAGCACAGCAGGTAAATCTCTATTGGAAAGGTCCTTCAAAAGACCATTTCTTATTAAAAATAAGAGATGAAACGGCTTGACTCTCAAGTGCCTTTTTAGGGCCCTGTGACACTTGCTCTATACTCAGAGCTTGGAGTTTGATAATCCCATCTAACGTGTTCTATTTGCAGGCTGGTCATCTGGCCTGGATACGTTACTTCTATTCTTGAGTATGAAACCAGCATTACCCTCTGTGCTGATGTGAACCATAAACTGCTCCGAATGCAAACAGCTTATGATTTAATAACAGGTCTTCGTGATCCACAAACCAGAAAGGAAGATGTTGAGCAAGTTTCTAAAGAATTAATCGGGTCAATTGTTTTTACACTGTAAGTCTGCTTAAAAAAAAAAAAAAAAACAACAAACCTATCCCATTACTTTGATCACCACCCCCACCCCGAGAAGATGTTCCCATAGTTCTCAAACCACTAAGTAGTTAAAGTTCAGAAGCTGACCTGGCATGGCAATGGCCAAGTCAGTCCATGCTTTTCTCATCTAGGTCTATTGCATGAGAGAGGGATACGTGTCATTTGTAGACTTCGCTGTTCTTAATTCCTAATGCTGATCCAGTCATCTTGTGGAACCCTGTCCTGCACATAACAGAATATATTCCTTCCAAATTTCTTTTGCTTTGTGTCTAACTAGTTAAAAAAAAATCAGGGCTTAATTAGATAGAACCTATGGGCAAATTTCCACTTGAAGTTAGTTTTTTCCTCTCCCTTTAAACCAGACACTTTGAGTGTGGATTGAAAGTTGTTTAGCAACATCATCTTAAGAGTAAAGTTGAGGACTTTTGCTCCCTAATTTCAAAACATATAAAGCTAGTAATCAAGACAGTGGCAAAAGGACAGATGAAAAGATTGATGGAATAGAATTGAGTCCCAAAGTCAGTTTATAGTCAGTTTCTTTTTTTCAACAAGAGTGTCAAGACAGTTTAGAGAAGGAATACTCTTTCAGCAAATATTGCTGTGACCACTGGGTATCCACCTGGCCCTTCCTGACACAATATACAAAATTAACTCCAATTTCACTCCAAGATAAACTCAAAATAGACCTCAATGTAAGTGTTAAAAGTTTAAAAGTCTTTGAAGAAACTATAGGAGTAAATCTTCTTTAGGTGAGCAAAACCCTTATAGGACACCAACAGAGAAGGGATGACAAAAGAAAAGTATAAATTGTACTTCATCAAATTAAACACGTTTGTTCTTCAAAGTCAAAAGTGAAAAACAATGGATAGAAAGGTGATTTGCAATTGTTTTCTCTCAATCTCATAACTTGCATCTATTTAAGTAAAGAACAGGTACAAGTCAAAAGATAACTTTTAAAAAATGGGTAAAGGATCTGAATCAACATTTCTCTGAACAAAATATAAAAATGATCCATAATCACATGAAAATATACTCAATGTTATTAGCCATGAGGGAAATGCAGAGTAAAACCACAGTGAAATAGCACTTCGTACCCACTAGGATGGCTAAAATTAAGAAAGCAGATACTAAATGTTGGCAAGGATGTGAAAAATCTGAACCAACCCTCAAACGTTGCTGGTATAAATGTGAAATGGTATGATCTCCTTGGAAAACAGTATGGCACTTCCTCAACATGCTAAATATAGTGTGGCCATGTGATCCAGCAGTTCTATTCCTGGTTATGTACCCAAGAAAAATGAAAACTTATGGCCAATGTACCAATTTTGTAGACCTGACAGCATTATTCATAATAGCTTAAGAGTGTAAACAACTTGAATGTTCATCCGCTGAAACATATATCCCATTATAGATATGCTATGTTTTTATTTGGCAATAAGTAGGAATTAAGTACAAGTATATGCTATAGCAGGAATGAATCTCGAAAGACATTATGCTGAGTGGGAGAAGGCAGTCAGGAAGGGTCACATATCGTATGACTCAATTCCTATGCAACAGGTCAGGTAGGCAAACGTATAGGATGGACTTTAAACTAGCAGTTATCTAAGGACTGGGGAAGTTGAGTGGACATGAGGAGTGACTGCTCGTGGTTGTGGTGTTTGGGTTGTGTTGAAGAGTGTACAACTCGGTGAATATATTGAATATAATAAAGCTGATATATCCTGCAATTACCTGTAGGATTTAAAGCCTATTAATTCTTGCCTGATCCCATGCTATGAATACATTAGGAATAATACCATATATTGTGAATATTCCACAGGTATAACAACAAAACCTATAGGGTGGATGCTATTAATTGGGAGGATAATCCCAGAACCAAATTTAAGAAATCAGGTGGTGCTGAAATCACCTTTGTAGACTACTACAGGGAGGTATGCAATCTTTTATTTCAGTATGTCTAAATATTTTTTCTTATTTAATCAAATATGTCTCCTATGTATAACTGATAGTCACATGTTAGATCATAAGTCAAAATCTATATATTACAGGGTTTCTCTTGGAGGGTATTATAACTTACATGAATTTGTCCATGTATTTGGGTACCTTGTATATATGTTACATAATTAGAATGGCTCCAATAAGACCTCTTTAATGAGTCTTGGACATGGCTATGATAGTTTTAAACATGTTGATGGATTGGTGGGTTGAAAATAAAATATGGCAAAATTTCAGATATGAGGACTTCACCTATGTAGAAGTTTCAGCTCTCTAGGACTTGGTTCAAAATGAAAAAGTGAAAAATTACTATCAGAAATTATGTCACTTGTGTGCTAAATCTCATAACTCATGGATTCCTCAATCTTTTTTTTTTATTTTTTTATTTTTATTTTTTTTTTAATTTATTTATGATAGTCAGAGAGAGAGAGAGAGAGGCAGAGACATAGGCAGAGGGAGAAGCAGGCTCCATGCACCGGGAGCCCGATGTGGGATTCGATCCCGGGTCTCCAGGATCGCGCCCTGGGCCAAAGGCAGGCGCCAAACCGCTGCGCCACCCAGGGATCCCGGATTCCTCAATCTTTATTCACAAAGAAACAAGTAAACTTCATGAACAAAGATGCACTAGGTGGTGAGGTTGGTTCTCTAGCTTTGGCAGTTAAGAGAGAATTCAAGGAGTTAGAGATATTTATAGCAAACGGAAAGAACTTAGAAAAGTATAAGCTGGGGTTTTTTTTTCTCTAAATTTTATTAGGAATCCAAAACCTAGCTACTTGGAAGCACTGAGAGTACACAGCCATTCAAGGGTATGGTGCTATTATGGCATCATCCCCACTTGTGCTCCACGCTTAGTACTTACTTGTTTAACCTGAAAGCATGTAATGAGTGCTCATTATACAACTTGGGTATACATTGGTAAGACTACTGAGTTCTCTGTTCTTAAGGAACTTGCATCCTTGTAGCAGGAAGAGAGATGGCAGACAAGAAGAAAGCATGTATTGGGGGAAATCTATGCAGATAATCAAGAGGTGTTATGGAGAATGTCTGGTGGCTTAGACTGCTGGTCATAGAAAGCTCTGAGTAGCTGGCATGTGACTGTCAGAAAGGAGCAAGCTGTGTGCAGATTGGTGAGAAGAATTGTCTCTTACACCACTTTCAGGATGGGCATGATGTATCCAGATCCCAAACAAGGCTAGAGTGTCCTGTCAAGAAATAAACCCAGTTGTGGGTGGGACGTGTACAGGGTTGCAGGATATGACGTCAGAGGAGGACGTGGGAGCCACACTGTATAAAGTTCTATCCACCTACACACATTGGATTTTACCGTTAAGTGAGACTATACAGATAGATGAAATGGGGCACTTTATTTTACAGATGTGGGTCTAATGTACAGGGAATGTATGGGTACAGGGAATATGCGGGTAAAAAGGGAGGCAGGGACACCAGTAGGGAGGTGCTTAAGTCTATTTAGATCAGTGATAATGGTAACCTGGATTAGAAAGGGAATGGATGGGGCAGACAAGAGGACTTTTGATGGCTCAAATGTAGTGAGTAATGGTAAGAGGAGTCTCTGGCTTTATCTGAGGAAGTGAGTGGAGGCTGGCATCACTTATTGCAATGGGAGATTCTGTGTGAGGAGCTGGCTTGGGGATTGTTGGGTTGACATAGCCTATGATGGAGTTGCAGACAGGGATATCAGGCTGATATTTGCTTGCTCATTCTCCAGATTTTACTTCAAAAGTCATTGGTTTAGGTGACCTTTGAAATGACTTGAGTAGTCTTGGGATGTCCTGGTGGGAACTCAGTATAATAACAGATGGCAATCTAGTTGTATTGTCATGAGATCTAGAAAAATCCTGAAATCCATAGATGAGCCCTTAAAAGGAAAGCACAATCCTGGCTTGCAGAAAAGCTTTCATAGTAATGCAAAGTGGGACAAGGAAATTCCTGTGGAGATGCAGAAGTTGGTGTTGTAGGAGATCCCTATGGGATATCACAGGACAGCCATGAGAATTAATAGTGTGTTGCTCAAAGTTCTCGACAGAACAGCTTGTACAAAGGCTGTGCTAGTCTCAGTGGTGGGAGTGGTGATTGAGGCCCTAAAATGATGCCATGATTCCGCACACATGTATATACATATACTTGCACAAGCTCCTGCCTTAAGACTCTAGAAGCAGGGGAACGGAGGTGAATCCCAGCTGCCTTTCAAATAACTACAGAGAATTAAAAGTAGTAGTTCAGCTCCAGAGGTAAAGCACCATGAACACTGGATTTGAAGTCTTCTTGTCTCTGGAACTCCTTTGACATTCTCAAGATATTTAACCAATCCCACCAGAATTCATGTGGCTAACTGGTGACTGATGAGGATCTCACTGGTCAGCATGGAAGGATCTATGACAGACCATCACTTTATGTGGGAGAGGAAAGGCACTTTATTGTACAGGAATTGCAGCCTAGGGATAGGAGCTTCTGGATAAATGTCTTGGCAAATGCCTTTTCCTGGCGGAAAAGTTTCGATGATGCAGGAGGCATGTTTGGAATAGCTGTAGTATTGCAGCTGCAAGGAGTGACCAGGTTTGTCGTCCCCCATTAATGTGGGAATCCTCTTCAAAGTTCTTAATTACATCCTTAATTTTTTAAGGCAGTACTATAGTGAGAAATATGTAATTCAAGGCTTGGTCCTGCATTTACCTATAGCAAGTCAAAGAAGGCTGGTACAGTGACCCCAACACAATGTTTATGAGAGTCTTGTTCTCCTGGGCCATGTGTGCTTACAAGGAAAAAAGAGGTCATCCCTGGGACATCTAAATTAAGAGACTATTAAGAGTATCTTTAACGTGTTCTTAAACTTGGGGAAATAGTCTTCCTAGCACACCCCTGGGCCTCTGTTGGTGATCCAGACTTTTTTGTACCTATTTAGGTGACTTGACTAGGCTTTGCTGACAGTCACACCAGTGTTCTTTCTCACCTCTTTTGAGCAGCAGTATAATACAGAGGTTACTGACCTAACTCAGCCACTGTTGATCAGCAAAGGCAAATGGAAAAAGAGCCAACAGGACACACCCCATAAGCCTATAATGCTGGTTCCTGAGCTATGCTACCTGACAGGTACTTCAGATTTATGCAGTCCTCATAGAAGACCACCCCTTTCAAGCCCCAGATGTTATGATGTAGAAGTACAGGCTTCTCACAGTACTCCATAATGACCCAGAGCTGTGTTCTCTCCATTGGCTCTTCCTCTTCCAGATAAAATCATCAAGGCTTCTTCACATACATATTTATTCTTGCTTGTTTAGCTATATCTTCTTAACTTTTTAAAGGTCTATCAGATAAAATGCGAAAAGACTACAGGGTGATGAGAGACTTGGCTCTTCATATGAGGTTGGATCCAGAAAGAAGGCAGCACGAATTACGGAAACTGATGAATACTATACAAACGTAAGTCCTATTCTTCTCTCTGTGTCTTTGTGTGTGTGTCCTGAAGATGAGACCCGTGCAGAACTCTTGATATCTCAGATTCTCCAACTAAAAAACAACAGGTTGGAAGAAAACGACCTCTTGTGGGAACAACTCTATTTGTTCCATTGATGCAAAGTTAGAGGAGGTCTGGAGGGGAAGAACAAAATAGAAAGACCCTAAGCACAAATGTGAGAGTAAGGACATGATTTCAGAGTACTAGAAACCCTCTCTCTGCAACATGTCAATACAGAAGACAAACAACAAGGCATCTTAGATTAACTAGAATTTTGCAAATGGATCATCATTTTTGCTTATTTCCTTTGGTTCTATTCTGTGGAAATATTTTAACTTTCAGAAATAGGGAGGTACAACGGGAACTTCAACTCTGGGATTTGAAATTTGATACCAACTTCGTGTCCTTCTCGGGAAGGATCTTGAAAGAAGTAAGAATTTTTCAAGGAAGAAGAGCGGTAAGACAGCTTCAAAATGGTCATGTTCTAGTTACTCTTGCAGTCATTTGGGGCCAAATGAATAATAATGCAGAGGACCTAAGTCAGGTCAGTAACTCACTGCTCTCTCTTCTTGGGCTGTTTGTCCTTTCTCTAGGGGAGAGCGAGCAGGTGTTCAGTTAGAAAGCATGTAACATCCTTGGCATATAGTAAACTCTATAGTTTACCATGTTTGGAGTTGTGGACATCTCTCGTGGCAAAACAATCTGCCAAGTATATCCTTAAGAGTCAAATAGCTAGAATCCAAACAATCCAGAGTAACCCATGATAGAATCCCAGTATTACTTACCACTATCTTAAGGGAAGAGTATGTAATTCAGTTATGACCAAAGTTTAAAATTGTAACGTTTCAGTAGGAAGTAGCAAGAATTTGCAATAGAAAGGCTCTTTGTCGGTATTTCTTTAAAAATTGAAGTCTTATACTATGTCTTCCAGTTTGACTCCCATCCACAGTTTGCAGATTGGTCGAGAGAGACCAGAAGTGGACCCTTACTCAATGTGAAGTCACTAGATCATTGGCTAATACTCTATCCTACGAGAAATTATGGAGCGGCCTCATCCTTAGTACAGAGTCTACGGAAAGTCACACCCACCATGGGCATAGCTATGAGAGAGGCAAAAATGTAAGTAGAGCTGAAATTAAGATCTATAACAACCGATCTTCAAATCGGAGGTAAAGTGGAGTCAGATTATATTAAATTATAGGAATTGGTCACTGTATTAAAACCCTGGAGGTTTGTAAACAAAAAAGCCTAATCTATTCCAATTAACTGTAAAATAGGCTTTGGGGATATATAGTTTGTGGCTATTGGGATACATGCTGAGGAAGCCAAACATTGAACTTATTTTTGTTTTAAGAACAAACTTATCAGGGTACTTGGGTGGCTCAGTCAGTTAAGCATCTGACTCTTGGTTTTGGCTCAGATCCAGCTGGGTGCTCAGTGGAGAGTATGCTTAAGATTCACTCTCTGCCCCTCCCCTTATGTGTGCATTTTACCCCTACGCAAATAAGCTCAGGAGTTATGGAAACTGTCTGATGTACAGGCAGCAGGGCAAGATTTCTAACACGTGCTCAGACCTCCAACAGGACATGGGGTCATAAGAAAGAGCAATTACTGTTTGGTTGCTTTCTAACTATAATGGAAGATCCTCAAAGTATTATTTCTAACATGATGATGCTTCTAGGAAGATTTTTTGGGGATAATCCTCAATCAGACTAGGGAAATTCCTTTCTCATTTTAAAAATTTCTTTTCACATGAATGAATGTGGAATTCTATCAAATGCATTTTGTACTTTTTTTTTTTTTACATTTAATCTGCAATTATTTTTCCTATAATTCACCACACTAACTGTTTCTTTTTCTGAAGATTGCATTTCAGGCTTACTGTCACCCTAGGCCCATGGTATTCTACTTTTTTTTTTATGATTTTTAATTTACTTATCTGATAGAGAATGAGAGCTATCACAGGAGGAGAGAAAGAGAAAGAGGCACTGAGCAGGGAGCCTGATATTCTAATATCATTGCTACTTTCAAGTTATTCTTTGGTTTTTGAACGTATATGATTTAATGATTTTACTCTGTCAATGGGACACCTGAGTGGCTCAGCGGTTTAGCTCTCGCTCAAATAAGTAAATCTTTCATGACCATTAGTTAAAAGTAGTTTTTTTTTTTTTTTAACATTGTACCTTGTTTTTATGTGGTGCTCCATTGGCTGCATAAAACGTTTGTTACATACTTAACTTTTGAATACAGATGATATATACTTATTTTCTAGGCTTGAAGTAAGTGATACAGTCCAGTCCTATACAACCGTCTTAGAAAATCATGTTTCCTCCAAAACACAGATGGTAAGTTTCTATTTGATAGCACTTCCTTTTTTTTTTTCAGATTTTATTTATTTATTCATACAGATGCAGATAGAGAGAGGCAGAGACACAGGCAGAGGGAGAAGCAGGCTCCATGCAGAGAGCACGACGTGGGACTCGATCCAGGGTCTCCAGGATCACACCCTGGGCTGCAGGCGGTGCTAAACCGTTACACCACCGGGGCTGCCCCCACCCTTTTTTTTTTTTTTTTTTACAAAGATTTTATTTATTCATGAAAGAGACAGGAGAGACAGAAGCAGGCTCCATGCAGGGAGCCCGATGTAGGACTCCAGGATCATGCCCTGGGCCAAAGGCAGGTGCTAAACCGCTGAGCCACTCAGGTGTCCCATTGACAGCAGCTTCCTGTCTTACCTTGTAGTGTTATAAATCTCATCTGTTAGATCTTGAGTGTCTACCACTCAAAATTAATCTCAAGTGCCCTTTCTTTGGCAGGGACTTGTCTTCAATTTCTGTCCTTTCCTGTCTCTGAGGCTGTCAGCCTGTTCATGGTCTCTGACCTTTCAGCCATGTTCACTGGAGAGTGGGCAAACACTTTGGGAGAAAGTGGCCTCAATTGCTGAGATCATCTCTCTGGGTCCCTACTTCTTTCCTGTCTTAACCTAATAACTCTTTATGACCTTGTTAGACTGCCTGAGCCCCAAACAGGCACAGTCCCTGTGTTTTCATCAGTTTGAACAGCTCTTCTTAGGAGGAGACTGGCCTATGCTATTCCAGAAGCTGAAATTGTAGGATGCATTAGCTGACCACTCTCTGAATACTCAGAAATCATCACAGAAAAAATTAGAATCTAGATTTTGCAATTGTACTTAAAAGCCTGACGTATTGAGCTATTGAAATATACATAAATACGTATATTTATATATGTGTATATATAAATAAATGGAGGTGTGTGTGTGTGTAATCTGTACCCAAAAGATTAGGTGCTTTAAGAAAAGCATATCTATAAGTTAGTTTAGCCTTCATCTTTAAGTGATCCCAACAGGCATGGAGAAATCCTAAGCCAATAATGGATTGGTGTCCTTTCAAACACACACATTGACTGCAGTCTATTACAATTAGAAATCATTAAATCATATACATTCAAAAACCAAAGAATAACTTGAAAGTAGCAATGATATTAGAATATCAGGCTCCCTGCTCAGTGCCTCTTTCTCTTTCTCTCCTCCTGTGATAACTCTCATTCTCTATCAGATAAGTAAATTAAAAATCATAAAAAAAAAAAAAGTAGAATACCATGGGCCTAGGGTGACAGTAAGCCTGAAATGCAATCTTCAGAAAAAGAAACAGTGTGGTGAATTATAGGAAAAATAATTGCAGATTAAATGTAAAAAAAAAAAAAAGTACAAAATGCATTTGATAGAATTCCACATTCATTCATGTGAAATTTTTAAAATGAGAAAGGAATTTCCCTAGTCTGATTGAGGATTATCCCCAAAAAATCTTCCTAGAAGCATCATGTTAGAAATAATACATTGAGGATCTTCCATTATAGTTAGAAAGCAACCAAACAGTAATTGCTCTTTCTTATGACCCCATGTCCTGTTGGAGGTCTGAGCACGTGTTAGAAATCTTGCCCTGCTGCCTGTACATCAGACAGTTTCCATAACTCCTGAGCTTATTTGCTTAGGGGTAAAATGGGGATACTAGTCTTGATCTCAGTAGGTTATTGAAGAATTAACTGAGTCAAGTACAATGCTTGGCAAGTGCTCTCACATAGCACCCATCATGTAAGGGGTGACGTTCCTGATGATGGTACGTTTCAGTCTGTGCTTGTTAACCCTCTGTGTCAACTTCATGATAAACTCCTAGAAACAGAATAGCCAGGACGTAAAGACTTTGCAAGTGCAAGTGATTCATGCATATTGCCCATGCCTGGCTCCTAGGCTCTTTCTTCTTCCATATGCTCACCTTCGCCATTATTGAATGGAATGGGATTCCAGACCCTTTACCCTCCTGGGCCAGCTGTGGATTGAATGAACAGACTCTGTTCCTCCACCTAGGTAGTTTGCTTGACGTGACATCCACTTCTCCCATTACTGTGGTTTCATGTCCTCGGTAGTCTTGTTGCTTTCTTTCAAGGTCCTTTGCGTGCTGTCCAGTGAAAAGAAAGACCTGTATGATGGCATAAAACAATACCTGTGTGTCAAGTGTCCGATCCCAAGCCAGTGTGTCGTGGCACGGACCTTAGACAAACCCCAGACGCTGATGACCATTGCGACAAAGATTGCCCAGCAGATGAACTGCAAGATGGGAGGAGCCCTCTGGAAGGTGGAGACAGGAGTACGTTGGATTTCATTGCCTTCTCTTTATTTCACTTGTGTTCAGTGGAATTTAAGACTCAACCATCTTAAACGCAGTTGCTTAATTGTGCTTCTATTGTGTTCTAACTCAATGTCTTACCTTTTTTAAAAAATTTCAGTTACAGAATGCGATGTTCATTGGTATCGACTGTTTCCATGATACTGTAAATCGGCGGAAGTCAATTGCAGGCTTCGTGTCCAGCATCAATCAGGAATTGACGCAGTGAGTGGGCGTAGGCAGACATTGTGTAGATGGCAACTAGCTGTAGACCAAACAGGAGAGGTGGGCCTAACTAATGTTTGTTGACGAGGGCCATGGGCAGGGTATTCTCTTCCTCTTCTGGCAAAGTTATGCTCCAAATACATTTGATGTGGAAGGGTCTATATCATTTTTCTGTTGCTGCTTAACAGATGACGACAAACATGGCAGCTTAAGAGGACACTCCTGTGTCTGCGCATAGGTCTGTCAGGCAGCCATCAGGTTGGCCATGTTGGCCAAGCCACATTCTCCTCTGGAGGCTTGAGGTCCTATTGCAAGTGCACATCCTTGTGGTAGAATCTTTTTTTTGTTTTGTTTTTGTTTTTGGTAGATGAAGGACAGAGGTCCCCCTTTCCTTGCTGGCTGCCAGCTACAGGCCTGTTTCAGCTCCTGGGACTTCATCCATATTCCTTCTCGAATGCCCTGCTCCCCCAGAGCACACAGTCCTTGTTCTGCTTCAAATCTCTCTTCCCCCTTCTGCTATCTTGCTTTTTCAGGGGGTTATGAAATTAGATAAGGTCCATCTGGAAAATCTTCCCTAAAGCCAACTGTGACATAGGACATAATCACAGGGGCGATACAATAGTCACAGATTCCAAGCGTTAGATTTCTGCTCACTGGGGGCTCTGATGATCAGTGAGTCTCCCCATTAACACACGGGGAAGGACTCAGGCCCCACATGGGGAAGACAGACCTAGGAATACAATCAGAAGCCTATAGGTACAGGATCTGCTCTTCACAGATCTATATGTAATGGATCTGCCGAAGAACATATGCTTCCATATCTCATGTTTCTCCCTTGCTCCAGGGATACTTTTGTTTTCTGTGCTTAGAGTAGAACCTACCTTCAAAGGAGTTTGCACATTCTTCAGTTTAGTTTCTTGAGCATTAGCATGTGTATGACCATCACCAATCACTGTTATGCTTCCTGAGGATTTACTAGCCCCCTTGGTATAATTACAGAGTATTCTTTAAGGGGGTCCATTTTTATTTTCATGAATGGCATCAATTATTCCAGTCTAGTTCCAGTTCTAGTTTAATATAATATTGGTTTGCTTTTATGGTGGGAGGGCATGTGGAAAATAATGTTTCAATCATGGAAAGAAATTAAGCTCTCATTCGGTTCATTTTTAAATTTTTAATTCTTTTAAATTGGAGTTCAATTTGCCAACATAGAACACCCAGTGCTCATCCCGCCAAGTGTCCCCTCAGTGCCCATCACCCAGTCACCCCAACCCCCACCCACCTCCCTTTCCACTACCCCTCGTTTCCCAGAGTTAGGTGTCTCTCATGTTTTGTCACCCTCACTGAGATTTTCACTCATTTTCTCTCCTTTCCCTTTATTCCCTTTCATTAATTTTTATATTTCCCAAATGATTTCATCCAGTTCATAAATAATTTTGAACCCTTGCTTTTTTTTATGGTGAAAAAATTTATATTTAGATTTATAGTTGGCTGGACTCAGTTTAGATGATCCCAATTTTGTTGGCAACATCCAAAGCTCATAATCAGGAGCCAGTCGAACATATGCTTTCTTCTCTCCATCAGACCTGATCAAGGTGTTGACCTTCGCCACATCAGTGTCATAGAGCTTCTTTACAGCCTGTTTTATCTGGTGCTTATTGGCCTTGACATCCACAATGAGCACAAGTGTATTGTTGTCTTCTATTTTCTTCATGGCTGACTCAGTAGTTAAGGGGAACTTGATGGCATAGTGATCAAGCTTGTTTCTCCTGGGGGCTCTCTTTCGAGGATATTTGGGCTGCCTTTGGAGACACGGGGTCTTGGGTCATCGGAATGTAGGTGACGTGCAGATCTTTTTTTTTTTTTTTTTTTTTGTGACTGCTCGCCTTTCACCACTTTCTTAGCTTTCAAAGCCTTTTCTTTGGCTTCAGCTTTGGGAGGGGCAGGGGCTTCCTTCTTCACCTTCGGCGCCATCTTCATGAAAGGGCGAACCCTTGCTTTTTGGCACAACATTTCCACTGCTCTGTTCTCAGCATTTGAACATACCATGATTTCATCTTGTAGACTGTAAATTCTGGGGAAAAAAAGCAGACAAATGTATTATATCATGTCAGGTCATTGCAATAGTTTGAAGCAATTAAAAAAACAGGGGATAGAAACTTGAGACCAGTATTGCTTGATCTGTTGGGAAGTGGTCAAGTAAAAATTACTGCTCCAAAGCAGGTGGTTCCCATAAAGCATGATTATGGATGAACCATTTTTTTAAGACCTCAGCTTGGAAGCAGGAATCTCCAGGAACACTGGCTATTTATTTTGGGTGTCCACCATGAGACGGCAGTAGTCCTGCACATTGAAAGTGCGTGTAATTTGTACCAATGTTAGTGAATGCTTCCATATTCCTATTTGTGTGCATTCACAATTTTAATAAATGCCTAGGGTACTGGAAGAGACCAATGCTTCGATCTCTGCAGAGGCATCAAAGAATGGATTCCTGATTGGATCTTCAGCTACTCATAGTGACTCCCCCCTCCCCGCCACCAGAGGTCCTAGATTAACTCAGGATGAAAAATAAGGGAATTTTTAAGACTCCTATCTCAAACTGACAGCTTATTTTTCTCCAAACAAGGTGGTTCTCTCAGTGCATTTTCCAGGAATCGGGGCAGGAGCTTGTGAACGGGCTTAAAACCTGCTTGGAAGGTTAGTGTCCCATCAAGATTGGTGTGCCTGACTCCATCTGGGTAGTTGTCTGCAAGTGAACACACTGTCCCCCCGGAGACGTCTGGCAATGCCTAGAGATGCGCTCCATTGTAACAGCTGGGATGGAGGTGCTACTGGCCTCCAACTAGCGGGTAGAGACCAGGCATGCTACAGAAGACAGCAACACCCATTCTGCCCCCACAAAGAATTATCTGGCTCAGAATTTCTGTAGTGGTGCTGTTGAGAAATGCTGAGCTCACGTGAAGACCAAAAGGCAGTGAATGTGTCCTGGAGGCTACAGGATTGAAAGAACATGAACCTAGAAGCTGTTACAAATAGCAGTGGCCAGTTGGTTCTGAGTTACGGCTTATTCACCCATGTTTCTGGTTTCCTTCCAGCTGCCCTGAAGCTCTGGTGTAAACATAATCAGTTTCTACCACAAGCTATCATTGTGTATCGGGATGGAGTTGGGGATGGTCAGCTTCAAGCACTGATGGATCATGAAGTCCCACAGATTGAGTCCTCCTTAAGATCTGTGTACCCTAAAGACTCTGGGTATATAAATTGTAAAGTGCAGATTTTGTAAACTCTACATTTCAGTCTCTGAAAGGAATATCACAGTTATGATCTGTGAATTAAGAGAGAGAACATGGCACAGAGGGCATCAGTTGCTGGATGGGGAATTCATTCTTTGACTTTCTGGTCCACACCCAAGTCAGAGGACAGAGCAGAACTAAAACGTTCCTGATTGTGTTCTCCCCCATGGAACCGCCTAAGAACCTGTTCCTTTTTTTCTAATCTCCCTGCAAGCCTTGATGTAGGAGGGCTTGTTAAGGTCAGGTACTTATTAAAATCCATAAACACAGCCTGGTGATGGTTTGTGTTTAGGCAACTTCTTTATTCTGGAGTTTTGTAGGTCCTGGGGCTGGGGAATGCCTCTCCTCTGCCTCCTCTGCTTGTCACTGGGGCCTGGTTCCCACCACAGATAGGAGCAGCCCCAACCTTGTGAGGAAGTTCCTCCCCCTAAGATGTGAGTGGCTGTAAATAGAAACCTCTCTTACTGCTTAGGTCAAGCTCATGGAGCTAGGACAGTAAAGTTGGTGTGTGGGGGGACTATACCTTCCACAGATTCTTCTGAAGGAATCCTGTGTGTGTGGTGCTTCAAGTAGTTTGCGTGATCCTAAATAAAGCTGACTTTATTTGAAAAACAAACTTGAATTTTGGGGAATGACAGGTTTCATGGACTAACCTCCTGAATCAGTTTGGATTAGGCCCGTTAAAAAAAAAACAACAACAAATTTCAGATGGATGGAAGATAGCAGAGTAGAGGTCCTCATGTCAGCTGGTCCCCCAAAATTAGCTACATAACTATCAAGCCATCCTGAACACCAATGAAATCAAGCCGAGTTGTAAGCAAGAATGGCTGAGTCTACAAATAGAAAAGTGAAAAAATGAAGTGGAGTGTGGAGAAGTAAAACGGAAAGGGATATATCAGAGGATAATGGGTGGGGTGGGGGAGGGAGCACGTGTAAGCCAACTTTAGGAAAGTGAACGTTCAAATCTGGGCCCTTCAAAGTGTGCTCCTCTAGAGATGTCCCTGCCTGAAAGGGACTCATTGGTGAAAGGGTGCAGAACCACAGGTCAGTGCAGGGTGGCCGGGTCTCAATATTCCTGGAGGCCAGAAAGCATCCAGGTGCCTGAGCCAGCAGAGTTCCCAAGTACTGGTTCAGGGAAATGGCTTCAGATGAGCAAGCCTGCGAGAATGTTCAGTTTGTGGTGCCATCAACCACGATCTCCCGCCGGGCCAGGTGACCCCCGTCCACGTTGGGTCCATACAAGGGCCTGGAACACAGCCTGCACCTTCCTCTGGGAGAGGCAGAGTGGGTCAGCATTGGCCCGGTTGAACGTTCTCCTTGTGGGGGGCCAGCAACCACAGAAAGGGACACACCTCCCGTTCCTCCAGGAAGAGGGGGGGAGGGCAAGAGCGGCAAAGACTGCCTGAGGAAACCTAAACATTGCACATTTCCACGTCCCCCCAGGTCCCCTAGGGGAGAAATGGAGTAGGCAGGCACCATCGGAGTCTGCAGATTGGTCAATCACCACATCGCTCATCTCTGGGGCTGGAGATCGGGGTGTGGTCTTTTTGCCTCTCACCCCCCCAAAAAAGACATGAAAGGTTTCAGGGAACAAAACCCTCACAGAGCAAACAGCCTGGCCCCCTGACAAGGTCGGTGCAACACCACCCAGGCACACACACCTGAGAATCTGTGCAGCAGGCCCTTCCTGGGAGGATCAGCTGGAAGGACAGGTGACCAGCACATTTCCTGACCAAACAGAAGTGGAACCTCCAGCACTGGGGAACATAGCACAGCAACTCAAGGTTTTCCTTGTATGATTCGGTTTTCTTTCAAGATACAGTCATCCTCTATTTTTTCCTTTATTCTCATCTCACCTAGTTTCTTGTTTTATCAAGTCTTCTTTTTGGAATCTTTTCTTTTTTAACTTTTATATTTTATTTATTTATTTATTTATTTATTTATTTATTTATTTTAACTTTTATATTTTAATGATGTATTTTATTAAAAAGATTTTATTTATTTATTTATTCATGAGAGACAGAGAGAGAGGAAGAGACACAGGCAGAGGGAGAAGCGGGCTCCATGCAGGGAGCCCAACGTGGGACTCGATTCCGGGTCTCCAAGATCAGGCCCTGGGCCAAAGGCAGGCACCAAACCGCTGAGCCACCCAGGCGCCCCTAATGACATATTTTAATATTACTTGAGAAATGGACAGAGCAAAGGGGCAGACATTTCTCGAAAGAGGACCTACACGTGGCCAAAAGGCACGGGAAAGAATGCTCCACAACACCTGTGAACAGGAAAATACAATTCAAAAGCACAATGAGGTACCACGTTACACTGGTGAGAATGGCTAAATTTAACAACTAACGTTAGCAAGGATGTGGAGAAAGGGAGAAAGGGGAACCTTCCGGCCCTGCTGATGGGAAGGAAACTGGAGCAGCCACTCTGGAAAACAGTGCGAGGGTCCTCAGGCAGCTTAAAATAGAGTTTATGATACAAACTCTACTTATCTAACACTTTGTGATACAAAGTGTCTCCTCTCAAATACCACCCTTGTCTCCCCAGATGCACCCCTGTCTACAGAGCAGAAGTTGGTTGCTGTGCAGCTGCATTCACTTTGAAAGCACTATGAGGATACACGTTGCCCTGGTGACGGGAAACACCTCTGCCTTTCTTCCCACCTATCACTCTTTGAGCTGAGTGAGTGAGGAGTGAGGAGGTGATCAGCTCTCTACCTGGCGTTGTGACAATGGGCAATCTCAATTCTTTACACTGCGATGGTATGTTCCTAAAGATCTGAATGCTCTTTGCTACCAAATGGATGGTTAACTCTTTCTCTGACTATATTTCTCATTGTTTAGAGTTTCCTCTCCCCAAATTGTCATGCAGAGTTATATGTACGCGTTTTCGTTTGTTCTATTGCTCCATTTCTGTTTTTCGTTATTCTGCCAATCTAACTGCCTTGAATATTGTGCCTCCGTTTTGAAAAAATGTCTTACTCCCTATTATATCCTGCAGCCCTCATTTGTCATCACGAAGGACCTCACAGGGGGAAATATGGCCACGTCTATTTTCAGGTTTTGTTAGTGTCCAAAATTACATATTCAAAGTATTCATTTCAGAAATTAAGTGTGAATCCAGTTGATATGGAGGATACTTGTCATTGTTTATCAATGCTTTACAATGTCTTCCTTGCGTTTTTTCCCAAAATGGGGATCGAGTTCCGTATTTGCAGGGGCACGTTGCTACCTTCATCTGAATGGTTGCCCAAAAGTCAGCCTGTGAATGAGTGTCTCTGATTCCATTTATGCCCCAAACACACATTTCCTGTTACCCTTTGGGCATTTTCCAAAATTACACTTTATAGAGAGATCAATTTTATGCTATCCCTCATCCCATTCCTCCCCTCTTAAGGTGTAAGCACGGTGAATATATAATATTATTCTCAGGTATGCAACAAATAGCCAGTCTTTCTACTTGCGTGGATAATTGGTTAATAAACTAATGACTGAGAGATAACCATGTAAACACTTATTAGTCATTCTCAAAGAAAAATAGGTGATGCACACACTTGAGTAGAGAAAGTAAATTTTACAGATGTGGAGAATGGGAAGCATTTGCACCTAGGAATGTCGCTTGAAAACAGAGACTTCATTAGAGTTGTTTTCATATAACGTCTTACTCAGTTCTCCTAAACTGCCCTCCAGAACTCTGTCCAAAAGCTAAGCTGTGGTTTATCCGAGGACATGCCAAGGTCACCAGGCACTGTTTTGAGGCACGTATATTAGTGTGAGGAATAATTAATGCACAGTGACCTTGTCTCACACGTTTTAAAACACAAGAGTTGATACTAGTGACTCTACTTTCCTGCACACTACTATGCATCACATTTGATGTGCTGATCATGACTCAGGAATTGGAACGTCATGCAGGATAGTCAGGATAGATCAAGAGTCCCAAGAGTATATTCGGGGAGGAAGCAAATAGCTTTTTTTTTTTTTCTCAAGGCCTCTAATTCTGTGAATACTAAATGGTGTTAAGGTAAAATACTTGTATTTAGGCAAAGCCAGTTTGCGTTACAAGGCAATGGTCTGGGAAGTCAGATTCCCAGGGTTCAATCCAGCTCTGGAACTTGGGAAATGTGAGATGTCAGACAGGATATTTAGCTTCTACTTAACCTTCCTGATCACTATCCATACCTTTGTTCATTCAATGCTCATCAAACACATATGTGATGTTTTGTTGACACTCCCTCCTCCTCAGGTGGGGAAACAGAGACACAGTGATGAAGTTCATGAACTCTGAATTAAGGAGCCAGGATATGAATCCAAGCTTAGAGTCCCAAAACTCATATTCTAATTAGTGAACTAAACTGAAATGATGACTCAGGCATGGAGTCATTGGTTACTGTGCATCTGTATGTCAGAAAGGACCTGTGCAAAGGGAAATCTCAGCACTGTCTACCATTATGAGGTCACCTCCATGCTTACATAGCCCAGGGAAGCTCTTGAGCCGTGGTGGTACAGATCCTGCCATAGTCACTAGTAGGAAAAGGACATAGGAGGCTGGTCAATTCCAAGTCATAGTTCTGGTCAGTTAAAGCATGATTATGGTCAGCTTAAAGCTATGATAGTGGTAGGTGCAAAGCCATGGTTGTGGTCGGTTTGCAGATTCTGAGGGTTTGGAGGCACCATTAGATAACCTGGTCAAAGTCTGTCAGTGCTGAGCACGTGACCTCGATCCGCTGAGAATCGAGGAGTTTCTTTCATGGTATATGATGGCATTGTCTGTATGATGAGTGCTAGTAATGGTGAAATGAGAGCCTACCCCTGGGACAATGAAGATCAGACTCAAGGGCCAGGTTATGGTTAGCTTGGTATCCATTCCCTGCTCATTGCTATTTGCTTGTACAGCTGAGATACAGAGCTGACCAGTGCCCGACCATCAGTGTCATGGCATGGTCTGACCTCAGGCCATGGCACACATACAATAAGAATTGGAAGCAGAGTGGAGACTGCCCGGCTGGCTCATTAGTGGAGAATGCGACTCTTGATCTAGAGTCATGTGTCTAGTCTATGTTGAGCATGCAGCCGTCTTAAGGAAAAATAAATGATGACACACATGTGGTAGTATGTCTAATAACACATTCACCCTGAGGCCTAAAACATGCTTGAATGTCATGAATTCACATTAACTGTTCAACATGTTTGGTCAGTTGAAGAGAAGCTACTTCTTGGCAGAGCCCTCATGGGACAGTATGTTTGGAAAATCCTGGGTTGTGAGTCCGCTTGGGAGAAGTCCACTGGTCACTGAGGGCAAGTCCACTGGTGCCCAGGAAGGCTTTATGGGAACCAGATGGCAGTGTGAGCGCTGGGGGAAGATAACCACAGTTGGGCTTCCCGTTGCCATTTCCAAGAGCTTGACTTGGGGGCAACTGCTTTGTGTTTTGGGTGAGGGATTGAAACCGGGAGGTGGATGGCTGCGTTAGGATGTGAACTTTACTCTTGGCTCAGGCAGTCCCCCTTGTTGTGGAATGTCTTGCACAGGGAACTTAGGGCAGGAGGATTTGAGAAAGAGACAGCCCTTGGTTCAGGGGTTCAGAGCATGATCTCCGGGACCCTAGGCAGATCTCAAGTGTTCAGGGACCTCTCTCCCCAGGGAACCAACTCATGTCCTGTCTCAGACCCCTTCCTCATCAGTATTGTAATTTTTGGCAAGTCGTCAACACTATTCACTGTGTTCTCAATGACTATGTTGTTCTGTTTTGCATATTGTCTCATCAAAAGAAAGGTATGTCCCCACACAGTGTCTGCTAGCGAATTTCTTGTTGTTCTTTGACAGTAAGGGCATTTGATATCCTCTAATCTCTTCCTGATTTCAAGCATATAATACGGCGTTGCTTATGACAGGCCCTTGGTTGCAGATAGAATTCCAGAACACATTGAATTTGTATCATTGAAGCTTTGTATCCGATCAGCAACATTTCCCCCTTTGTACCTCCTTCTAGCTCCTATTCTCTTTCCTGATGCTGTGTGTTGACTGTGCCAGGTGCACATATAAGTGCCATCATGCAGTATTTAATTTACATGGCCATGCATGTCATCACAATTCTTGAGGTTTCCTTCCTCTTAACTTGCGATAATATTTCATTGTAGAGATAGACTAATCTTTTTATCCTTTTGTTCATCAATGGACATGAAGTTGTTTCTTTTTTTGGGGTGTGCTGAAAGGTGCTGAAAACACTGTGCAGAATCTCTGCGAAATTCAGCTTTCAATATTTTCTGAACTACTTGCCAAAACTCAGATTGCAAGAATATACGTCAGACCTTTTTAAATATTTGGAGGGGTGAGACTCCACATTGTGTTTCATTGACAATTTATCAGTTTATATTCTCAGGAACCTTAAGCATATGGCAACTCCAAAGCCTTTCTGCATTGCATGCTCACTCAGGTTTCTCTGCAAGGCAAATCACCAGTAATAAGATCAAAGTTTGACCTCTGATAAGGTTATCACTCATTTTCAATGCTCTTCTAACAACTGCACCAGTTCACATTCCCACCTACAGTGCAACAGGGTTCCCCTTTGTCCGCATCCTCTCCAACATTTGTGGTTTCCTGTCTTGTGACTTTTCCCCATTATCACTGGTGTGCGGTGGTATCTAATTGTGGTTTGGATCTGTAGTTCTCTGATGGCCAGCGATGCGGGGCATCTTCTCATGTGCTTGTTGGCCGAGTCTCTGTCTTCCTCTGTGAAATTTCTGTGGGTGTCTTTTCCCGGTTTCATGATCAGATTGTATGTTTCTTTGCTCTTGAGTTGAGTATGTTCTTTATAGACCTTGGATAAGAGCGCGCTATCTGAGCGGTCGTTTGCAAATATCTTCTCCCGTTCTGTAGGTTGTCCTTTACTTTTGTGGACTGTTTCTTTTGCTATGCAGAAGCTTTCGATCTGGGTGAAGTCCCAATAATTCCTTGTTGCTTTTGTTTCTCTAGCCTTGGCGGACGTATCTTGCGAGATGTTGCTGTGGCCAAGTTGAAAAAGGGTGTTGCCTCTCGTCGCCTCTCGGATTTGGATGGATTCTTGTCTCACATTTAGATCTTTCATCCTTTTTGAGTTTATCTTTGTGTGTGATGTCAGAGAATGGCCTGGGATCCTTCTTCTGCATGTGGATGTCCAATATTCCCAGCACCATTTATTGAAGAGACTGTTTTTTTTCCAGGGGGAGTCTTTCCTGCTTTCCCGAATATTAGTTGACCATAAAGTTGAGGGTCCACTTCTGGATTCGCTATTTGGTTCCATTGATCTATGGGTCTGTTTTTGTGCCACAACCACACTGTCTTGATGGCCACGGCTTTGTAGAGCAACCAAAAATCTGGCATTGTGATGCCCCCAGCTATGAACTTCATTTTGAAAAGTCCCCTGTCTCTTTGGGGTCTTTTCCGGTTCCACACTAGAATCTTAAGATGGTTTGTTCCAACTCTCTGAAGAAAGTCCATGGTATTTTGATAGGGATTGCGTGAAATGTGTAAATTGCCCTGGGTAGCATGGACATTTTCACAATATTAATTCTTCCTCTCCATGAGCATGGAACATTTTTCCTTCTCTTTATGCCTTCCTCGATTTCCTTCAGGAACGTTCTGTGTTGTTTAGGGCACAGATCCTTTACGTCTTTGGATAGGTTTATTCCTGGGTAGCTTATGCTTTTGGGTGCAGTTGTAAATGGGATTGACTCCTTAATTTTTGAGGCTCTTCTAACAACAACCTGTCAGTCAACAGCTCTTTCTATGTCCATTTATTTCCCAGGATCTGCTGTGGAAACCACAGGAACAGAACCTAGCACACAATCTGGAGACCTCCGCCCTCAACAACAGCTGAAAATATACACCCTCTACCGAAGCAGGGAACTGGACTCCCAAACAGAGATCCCAGAGGGTAACATGAAAATTGATTCATTAAATAATAGCCTCAAGAAATCTTGTCCTAGGGGCACCTGGGTGTTTCTGTCAGCTAAGTCTCTGCCTCCGGGGTTTCAGCTCTGGTCATGACATCAAGGTCATCAGATTCACCCATATTCAGCATGGAGGCTGCTTCATATTCTCTCTTCCTTTCCCTCTGCCCCTCTCCTCTTTACACTTGCTCTTTTGCTCTCTCCACACACGCAAAACAGAATCATTATTCAGTTTTGCTCGGGGTGCCATCGTAGAGACAGACCTCCTTTTTTTTTTTTTTTTTTTTTTTTTTTTTTTTTTGAGACAGACCTCCTAAGCCGTATTCTTTATGTTTCATGTGTCCACATCTTAACTTGAAAGGTCAGTCATTAGTTTGTGGCCAAAATTGTGAAATCGCATTGAGAACCCTAATTTGGTCCGGTTTCATGGGAGGGGTTGTGAGCTAACATTTGGACATACTAGTCCGTGTTAAGTTTTAGCAAAATGTTTTCTGTTTTTACATTTTTTTATTAGAGTTCAATTTGCCAGCTTATAGCATAACACCCAGTGCTCATCCCGCCAAGTGCCCCCATCAGTGCCCATCACCCGGTCACCCCAACTACCCACCCACCTCCGCTTCCACTACCCCTTGTTCAGTTCCCAGAGATCGGTGTGTCTCCTGTTTTGTCACCCTCACTGATATATTCCCTCATTTTCGCCATTCCCTTTATTGCCTTTCACTAGTTTTTATATTCCCCAAATGAATGAGACCATATCAAGTTTGTCCTTTTCCGATGGACTTATTTCACTCAGCATAAGTCCCTCCAGGTGCGTCCGCGTCGGGGCAAATGGTGGGTATTTGTCGTTTCTCACGGCTGAGTAATATTCCATTGTAGCCGTGGACCACATCGTCTTTATCCATTCATCTCTCGAAGGACACCAAGACTCCTTCCACAGTTTGGCTATTGTGGACATTGCTGCCATAAACATCGGGGTGCAGGTGTCCCCGCGTTTCACCACATCTGCAGCTTTGGGGTGAATCCCCAGCAGTACAATTGCTGGGCCAGAGGGAAGATCTGTTCTTAACTCTTTGGGGAACCTCCACACAGTTTTCCGGAGTGGCTGCACCAGTTCACATTCCCACCTACAGTGCAAGAGGGTTCCCCCTTGTCCGCGTCCTCTCCAACATTTGTTGTTTCCTGTCTTGTGACTTCCCCATTCCCACTGGTGTGAGGTGGTATCACATGGGGGTTTGGATCTGTAGTTTCCTGATGGCCAGCGATGCGGGCCATGTTCTCATGTGCTTGTTGGCCGTGTCTCTGTCTTCCCCTGTGAGATTTCTGTTCGGGTCTTCTGCCCGTTTCACGATCGGATTGTTTGTTTCTCTGCTCTTGAGTTGAGTATGTTCTTTATAGATCTTGGACACCAGCCCTTTGACTGAGCGGTCGTTTGCAAGTATCTTCTCCCGTTCTGTAGGTTGTCTTTTACTTTTGTGGACTGTTTCTTTTGCTGCGCAGGAGCTTTCGATCTGGCTGAAGTCCCAATAATTCCTTGTTGCTTTTGTTTGTCTTGCCTTGGCGGACGTATCTTGCGAGATGTTGCTGTGGCCAAGTTGAAAAACGGTGTTGCCTCTGTTCACCTCTCGGATTTGGATGGATTCTTGTCTCACATTTAGATCTTTCATCCTTTTTGAGTTTATCTTTGTGTGTGGTGTCAGAGAATGGTCTAGCTTCCTTCTTCTGCATGTGGTTGTCCAGTGTTCCCAGCACCCTTTATTGAAGAGACTGTCTTTATCCAGGGATAGTCTTTCCTGCTTTCTCGAATATTAGTTGACCATAAAGTTGAGGGTCCACTTCTGGATTCGCTATTCGGTTCCATTGAGCTATGGGTCTGTTTTTGTGCCACTACCACACTGTCTTGATGGCCACGGCTTTGTAGTACAACCTGAAATCGGGCCTTGTGATGCCCCCAGCTGTAGCCTTCTTTTTGAATAGTCCCCTGTCTCTTTGGGGTCTTTTCCGGTTCCACACTAGAATCTTAAGATGGTTTGTTCCAAATCTCTGAAGAAAGTCCCCGGTATTTTGGGGTTTTTTGGGGTTTTTTGTTTTTGTTTTTGTTTTTGTTTTTTTAATTTTAATTTATGTATGATAGTCACAGAGAGAGAGAGAGGCAGAGACACAGGCAGAGGGAGAAGCAGGCTCCATGCACCGGGAGCCTGACGTGGGATTCGATCCCGGGTCTCCAGGATCACGCCCTGGGCCAAAGGCAGGCGCCAAACCGCTGCGCCACCCAGGGATCCCTCCCCGGTATTTTGATAGGGATTGCGTGAAATGTGTAAATTGCCCTGGGTAGCATGGACATTTTCACAATATTAATTCTTCCTCTCCATGAGCATGGAACCTTTTTCCTTCTCTTGATGCCTTCCTCGATTTCTTTCAGGAACGTTCTGTGTTGTTTAGGGTACAGATCCTTTACGTCTTTGGATAGGTTTATTCCTGGGTAGCTTATGCTTTTGGGTGCAGTTGTAAATGGGATTGACTCCTTAATTTTCGAGGCTCTTCTAACAACAACCTGTCAGTCAACAGCTCTTTCTATGTCCATTTATTTCCCAGGAGCTGCTGAGAATACGATGCAACAGAAATCAAGCAGACAACCTGGGTACACCGGCCCACGAGAACGGCAAAACCTATTTGCAATCCACCATTACACAAAATTTCAGCCAACGGAGGAAAGGCCAGAGGGTAACATGAAAATTGATTCATTAAATAATAGCCTCAAGAAATCTTGTCCTAGGGGCACCTGGGTGTTTCTGTCAGCTAAGTCTCTGCCTCCGGGGTTTCAGCTCTGGTCATGACATCAAGGTCATCAGATTCACCCATATTCAGCATGGAGGCTGCTTCATATTCTCTCTTCCTTTGCCTCTGCCCCTCTCCTCTTTACACTTGCTCTTTTGCTCTCTCCACACACGCAAAACAGAATCATTATTCAGTTTTGCTCGGGGTGCCATCGTAGAGACAGACCTCCTAAGCCGTATTCTTTATGTTTCATGTGTCCACATCTTAACTTGAAAGGTCAGTCATTAGTTTGTGGCCAAAATTGTGAAATCGCATTGAGAACCCTAATTTGGTCCGGTTTCATGGGAGGGGTTGTGAGCTAACATTTGGACATACTAGTCCGTGTTAAGTTTTAGCAAAATGTTTTCTGTTTTTACATTTTTTTATTAGAGTTCAATTTTCCAGCTTATAGCATAACACCCAGTGCTCATCCCGCCAAGTGCCCCCATCAGTGCCCATCACCCGGTCGCCCCAACTACCCACCCACCTCCGCTTCCACTACCCCTTGTTCAGTTCCCAGAGATCGGTGTGTCTCCTGTTTTGTCACCCTCACTGATATATTCCCTCATTTCGCCATTCCCTTTATTGCCTTTCACTAGTTTTTATATTCCCCAAATGAATGAGACCATATCAAGTTTGTCCTTTTCCGATGGACTTATTTCACTCAGCATAAGTCCTTCCAGGTGCGTCCGCGTCGGAGCAAATGGTGGGTATTCGTCGTTTCTCATGGCTGAGTAATATTCCATTGTAGCCGTGGACCATATCAACTTTATCCATTCATCTCTCGAAGGACTCCGAGACTCCTTCCACAGTTTGGCTATTGTGGACATTGCTGCCATAAACATCGGGGTGCAGGTGTCCCCGCGTTTCACCACATCTGCAGCTTTGGGGTGAATCCCCAGCAGTACAATTGCTGGGCCAGAGGGAAGATCTGTTCTTAACTCTTGGGGAACCTCCACACAGTTTTCCGGAGTGGCTGCACCAGTTCACATTCCCACCTACAGTGCAAGAGGGTTCCCCCTTGTCCGCGTCCTCTCCAACATTTGTTGTTTCCTGTCTTGTGACTTCCCCATTCCCACTGGTGTGAGGTGGTATCACATGGGGGTTTGGATCTGTAGTTTCCTGATGGCCAGCGATGCGGGCCATGTTCTCATGTGCTTGTTGGCCGTGTCTCTGTCTTCCCCTGTGAGATTTCTGTTCGGGTCTTCTGCCCGTTTCACGATCGGATTGTTTGTTTCTCTGCTCTTGAGTTGAGTATGTTCTTTATAGATCTTGGACACCAGCCCTTTGACTGAGCGGTCGTTTGCAAGTATCTTCTCCCGTTCTGCAGGTTGTCTTTTACTTTTGTGGACTGTTTCTTTTGCTGCGCAGGAGCTTTCGATCTGGCTGAAGTCCCAATAATTCCTTGTTGCTTTTGTTTCTCTTGCCTTGGCGGACGTATCTTGCGGGATGTTGCTGTGGCCAAGTTGAAAAACGGTGTTGCCTCTGTTCACCTCTCGGATTTGGATGGATTCTTGTCTCACATTTAGATCGTTCATCCTTTTTGAGTTTTTCCCTGTGTGTGGTGTCAGAGAATGGTCTAGCTTCCTTCTTCTGCATGTGGATGTCCAATGTTCCCAGCTCCATTTTTTGAGGAGACTCTCTTTTTTCCCGGGATAGTCTTTCCTGGTTTCTCGAATATTAGTTGACCATAAAGTTGAGGGTCCACTTCTGGATTCGCTATTCGGTTCCATTGATTCATGGGTCTGTTTTTGTGCCACTACCACACTGTCTTTTCGGCCTTGGGTTTGTAGTACAACCTGAAATCGGGCCTTGTGTTGCCCCCAGCTGTGGTCTTCGTTTTTAATCGTTCCCTGGCTAATTGGGGTCTTTTCCATTTCCAGAGAAATCTAAAGATGGTTTGTTCCCACTCTCTGAAGAAAGTCTGTGGTATTTTCATAGGGATTGCATTAAATGTGTATATGGCCCTGTGTAGCACCGACCTTTTCACAATATTAATTCTTCCAACCCATGATCACTGAATATTTTTCTGCCTCTTTGTGCCTTCTTGAGTTTCTTTCAATGTGTTCTCTAGTTTTTTTTTTTTTTTTTTTTGTTATCTAGTTTTTAGGCTACAGATCCTTTACGTCTTTGGTTAGGTTTATTCCTAGGTATGTTATGCTTTTGGGTACAATTATAAATCGGATTGACTGTAATTTCTTTTTCTTCAGTCTTATTGTTAGTGTCACATGCCTGGTTGTTGATGTGCAGAATCCTTTTCTGCACGAAAGAATGACCTTTGATATTTTGGAGTTTAAATTTGAGGATTCCAGTGTTCAGTGTTAGGAGAAAGTCCACCAGTGTAGCTGATGCAGTAAGTTCACAATCTCATGTAGGCAACTGCAACCTTTGGATGGCCTGCCCCAGGCTAATTGCCAACTAAGCAGAGTTCATTTTTGCCTGCGTTCTTCCATGAGAATACAACTAGAACGAGTTCTGATGTGGCGGGAGGCTAAACTCCATATCTTCCCATCTTGGGTTTTCGGGGGGGACTCATTACCAAGAGGATATCATCAAAAGAAAAAATTTATAAAGGTTTGCAGTGCACATCACACCGAAGAAATAAAAAACAAAGAGGAACTCAAAGCAGCAGCTTAAAACTGTGAGCTTTATAGCATCTTCAGCAAAGAACAATAATACATTTGTAGAAAAAATGATAGCCTAAAGAAAAGCAGTTTTAGGCTATCAAGGGCGGCAAACTGGAAAGGTAAATTTATGGGAAGACATTAACACTAAGATTTGTTTCTGGATTCCTCTTCCCAAAAACATATATAAATATATATTTTGGGGTGGCATATCTCGGCTTCCTTCACAAGGCTTTATACCTGGCTCTAGGGAATCCCTGCTGAGCCAAGCTCTGGTTATTAGTATTTGAGTTAAATTACAGTTATAGGTGGAATGGGTTTATGAGTCATTTCATTAGAATGTTTTCAAAAGATGTGCCCTTAGTCTCTTCTTTGACCAAAAGTGTGTGCAGAAGCCCCATCCTCTAAGGGATTGTACAGAATGTCTGAAGCTGTATAGAGTTGGGGTGTTTTTCCCCCCTCCTGAGGAAAGCAAGATTACTCTTTAACAGTTAAAAGCGTTGTTCCTATTAGGGATAATGTAACACCACGTCATCCTTCCTATATAGTACAATCATTATGCATACACTATAAAAACAGACTGCATGGTGACTAATTTTCAAATAAACCCATAGACTAAATCACAGCATATATAAATCATTTCTATCTCAACTGCTCACTTAAACCTGAACAAATTTTCTGGAAGCATGTTAATTTTCCTATGATACTCCTTAATATTTCTTGCAGAGCTGGTTTGGTGGTCACATATTCTTGCAGTTTCTGCCTATCTTGGAAGCTCTTTATCTCTCCTTCTATTCTGAATGAGAGCCTTGCTGGATAGAGTTTTCTTGCCTGCATGTTCTTCTCATCTAGGACCCTGAATCAATCCCGCCAGCCCTTTCTGGCCTCCCAGGTCTCTGAGGAGAGGTCTGCTATTAATGTAACAATTCTCCCCATATTCGTTAAGAATCTGCTGCCTCTATCTACTTTACAGATTTTCTCTTTTTCTATAGAATTTGCAAGTTTCACTATTAAGTGTTGAGGTGTTGAACGGTTTTTATTGATTTGGGGGGAGGACCACTCTATCTCCTGGGTCTGAGTGCCTATTCCCCTCCTGAATTAGGGAAGCTCTCAGCTTGGATTTGTTTAAATATGCTTTCTGGCCCTCTGTCCTTCTGGGTGCTCTCTGGAACCCCAGTGATACGTAATTCTTCCTTCTGAAGCTGTCATGTATTTCCCTTAACCTTTCCTCGTGGTCCTTTCATTGTTTTTCTCTGTTTTCCTCAGCTTCCTTCCTTGCCATCAAGGAGTCTTCTGTGTTGCTCATTCTTTCTTCCAGCACCTTATGCCTTGCCATTAGGACCCCCAATTTGGATTGCACCTCATTTAATTGATTTTTAACTTCAGCCTGATGAGATCTTAATTCTGCAGTTGTGAAGCCTCCACCCGCCCCGGGGGGAGGCAGGACCTCGGCCGTGTCCCCCGGGCCCTGGGCTCCGGGGCCTGTGCTGCCTGCACCGCGCTCCCGGGGCCATGGCGGGCGCCCGAAGGCAGCAGGTGCAGCGCCCCGCCCGCCCGGAGCCCCCGCCTGCCCCCCTGCTTCTCCCCGAGGCCCCGCCGCCTGCGGCTCCAGCGCTGTCCCGAGCTGGGCCCGCGGGCCTGGGGCGCTCTGCCCCGGCCGTGCCTTGTCTGCTAGTGACCCCGGGAGCCTGGGGACTCCGCCGCCCCTCCTGGGGTTCAGCCCGACGCCCCTCCTCTCCGGGGCTGGGCTCTAGGGGCGCCCAGGCTTTCCCGCCAGGCTGGAGCCATCTCCTCTGGCCTGCAGCTCCCCACCCCCCCCACCTGCCCCAGGCTTCTTCCTTCCTTTCCCTTTCCCCCTTCCTGTCTTGCCTTGTTAGAAGCCCTGCCCCCCCCCTTCTTTCTTTCTTTGTATCCACCTTCACCTTCTACCTTGTTAGAAGGGATCCTTGGCGGATCAGGTGAGTTGAGGACTCTACTCTCTGGCCTTCTTCCCCCTGTTGTCTTCTTTTTGTTTTAAAGCCCTTTCTGTGGGTCCCTGGGTGGCTCAGCTGTTTGGCGCCTGCGTTTGGCCCAGGGCGTGATCCTGGAGTATCAGGATGGAGTCCCACGTTGGGCTCCAGGCATGGAGCTTGCTTCTCCCTCCTCCTGTGTCTCTCTCTCTCTCTCTCTCTCTCTCTCTCTCTCTCTGTAGGTCTATCATAAATAAATAAATCTTTAAAAAAAAAAAAAAGCCCTTTGCACATGATGTACCAGTGTGTTGTGGTCCCTGTAAGGGCTCCGTTTCCATTTCCATGTATGTTTATGAGTGAGTTCTGCAATTTTGGGTTTAGCTCCACTGACAGCAGGAGAGGAGTTACTATTCCAGCAGCATCGTTTTCAACTCATGAATGAAATGGAAAGTCATTTCCCTGTCTGTCTGGAACTTGTAATTACCTGATTATTTAATTAGTTTCCTTTGTATTTATTTCATTTTGCATGACTCTATTATGGTCCTGTCTTTCTTTATGGTAGTGCATTTTCAGGATATCCTATGCGTAAAAAAAATTTTAAAAAATCATTATTCTAGTTTGCTTGTGTCCCATTCATAGGTCAAAAGTTCTAAGCCATATTCCTACTGTTCTGTGTGAATATTTTAATTTAGAAGGTGAGGCATCACTTGGTGGCCAGAATAGTAAAAATGTTTTTTCCAATCAAGTTAAGTTAATTTTTCAAGATTTAATTAGATAATTAACCAATCAATTTATTAAATTGAGGGAGAGAAAGAGAAAGGGATAGAGGGAGAAAACGTGAGCGGGCTGAGGGTTAGGAGGAGGAGCAGGCTCCCCATGTGGAGGGACCCCAACATGTAGCTGAACCCCGACCATGGGATTAGGTCCTGACCCCAGGGCGTACAATTAAGTGACTGATACCACTGGCACCCTACAACTCAAATGTGATTATGGTTAATGATTCTTAGAGTAAAGCTAATATTTGGACATTAATCTATAGCTCAACTTTAACAAAAATAAATCTTCTATTGTTTTTATTCGATAGATGTTATTACCTAGTAAAAACTGATCTTTACTTCTCTGAATGACTTTAGGAAACCAGATGGAACATCATGTTAGAGACCATGGTGCCCAAAGGAAGTGAAAGGATACCTGAAGGAAGTTGTTTGTCCTGAAGGATGTGTCTCTCCAGTCCATTCAGGATGGTGACTACAACATTCCCCAGCCAAGCAGGAGACACCATTGATGAGGGAAAGTACCCCATCACTGTCTTTATAAGCAGCTTTGGTGTCGCCAGTGGTAAACATCCTCTCAGATAAGCTAATGCATGCCAAGAGGCAAGCACTCAGCACCCTTGCCACCAGGAAGATTATGTATTTCATCTCAAATGGACGCTGTCTGATGTTCATCAGAATTTGTGTGGAAAGCAACCGAGAAAGCAACATTCGTTCCTCAAAGATACTGAGCTCACCTTGACAGCATTAACTTGCACTTCTCCTCTGATGTTCTGGAATAGTCTCATGATGAAGGGACCATAAAGTGCTTCTAGAAGGACACAGAGTACCCATCAGCACATGGGTCATGCTGCTCAAGAATAATTCAGGTAGTGGTGCCTGAGTTGCTCAGTCAGCTAAGTCTGCCTTTGGTTCAGGTCAGGGTGTCTGGGACCTGAAATGGAGCCTGATGTGGGGCTCCCTGCTCAGCAAAGGGTGTGTTTCTTTCTCTCCCTCTGCCCCTCTTGCCTCTTCTGCTCTCTCTCTCTCTCAAATACATAAATAATTTCGTGAAGAAAATAAAAGGCTAATGGGGACTGTTGATCAGTATGAACGAAGGCTAGTGAACATGATGGCATTTGGTAACTAAGCATGGGCTGAGCTACCACTGTCGGGCCACTCACGGGGTTAGGGCTGGAAAATATGGTGTGTTAGGATTTTCTTTATTTTGGAGAATGATGAGAGAAGCCATGGTGCAGTGTCAGTGGGACAATGTCCTGGGAAAACTCTCTTATTCTTTCTCTCTCCTTCCCCCTTTCTCTGTATTTCTGTGTCCATAGCTGTCTCTCATTCTCTCTCTCTCTCTCTCTCTCTCTCACTCACAATTCTCTCTCTGTGTCACACACATGCACACAGAACTCTGTCACACTCATAGGTTTAAACAAGTCACTCCACCCTAAGAGTCATGCACTTACAACCATACCAAACAGTGAACACACCAGCTCCTAGTATTGTAGAAATGTAGGCATGTTTTCTCACCTGGGAAAGCTGCCTGTCTCACACCCCCAAGCCTCAGGAACATGGAATCGGGTGGCTGTCCAGAAGAGAACAGCAGGTTGCTGCATCTGCCGTACTATTTAGATTTTTTTTTTTCTGCAAGAGAGTGGTTCAAGAATACATACCACTTTCGCTGGTTTCTGAGACGTCTGCACTTACACAAAAGAGTAAACCATGAGGGTCAGGTCATGTGTGTCCTTTGTCATTGGTTCTCCTAGTGAGTATTCAACACCACATGAGCAACAGTAGTAAAACGATAGGCCTCCAAAGGAAGCACAGGTTGCACCCATGAAAAAGCAGGAGCTATTCCTGGGGGATGGATCTCTCGTTTACTGAAGGAGCCACACGAAATTCTTGAGGAAAAACTGCATGTGAGAGAAAGGTCCCTTACTACACTGTTTAAAACATCCCCTCCAAAACCCACAAAAATGGTCCTTACTCCTAAAAAATACACTGTTCCTTGTCATATCTGAATTCGCTCCAAAAAGAGGAAAAAAGGACCATTTCTAATTCAGGAAAATGGGTGAGCATTCCATAGAAGTTGGAAACTCATTCACTGACTTTTTTGTGGAAAAACTCCTGCACCACACACTTGGCAAGATTTAGGAGGACACAAAATAACTGTCAATGCATTCATTGGATGTGGTGCTCAGGAATTACTGAGCGATCACTGTTTATATGGGTACAGGGCAAGACTATTGTAGAGAGTGATTAATAAGTATCATATGAGGGTCTGGGGTCCATCCTCCTTGGTGGATGAGGAAAACCTTCAGCTCAGGCCAAGGCCCCAGTGTCCTGCAATCCATCCCCTCCTTGGGGCCTTGTTCAGCCCAGAATGTGCTTCTCCCTTTCCCTCTGCCTTTCTCCCTTGCTTATGCTCGCACTCTCTCTCTCTCTCTGAAATAAATAAAATCTTCCCCAAAAAGTCAATGGCAACTTCAAGTAGCCTGACATAATCAGTGCACAAATAGAACTGATCTGCACATCGATTCCAATGATGACTTCCCATCACTCATGCAGCTTGTTGTGAAACCCAACTAAAAACTCCCACCTTCTGGACATCTGGCAAAATCATTTCTGTCTCTGTAGGTCCACATATGCTGTCCTCTCTTTTGTAAGTTTTTCAACCTGATTTTACCCCTTTTCTTGGTAGGTTTGATTCAATGCTAGACAGTTATTCTCTTTTGTTCTATTTAGTCTAGTGCTCTATTGTATTTATTCACTCACAGGTTTTTTTTTTTTAAAGGTTTATGTATTCATGAGAGATACCGAGGCAGAGACATAGGCAGAGGGTGAATCAGGCTCCATGTGGGGAACCCGATGCAGAACTCGATCCCAGGCCCACGGGACCATAACCTGAGCCAAAGGCAGACGCTCAACCACTGAGCCACCCAGGTGTACCAGTAATCAGTTTGGTGAAAATATTCCATCCGGGAGAGGTTTAAATACTCAAAGTATACCATTTACCAATAGCCATAGCTGTGAAGCAGAGTAGGAGGGACAGGCTTCCCGTTATGCATTAAAAAAGATCACGGAGATCAAACGTACAGCATAGGGAATATGATCAGTGGAATTGTAATAGTGCTCTATGGGGACACATGGTATCTACACTTGTGAGCACAGTATTACCCTATACAAGTATCGAATCCATATGTGGTACACCTGAGACTAATGTAACCTTGTGTACCATCTTGATTTCAATTTTAAAAAAAACAGTAGTAATGTGGGCACCAGGCTCATTCCTTTAGTTGGGCATCTACTTTGGGCTCATATCATGATCCCAGGGTCCTTGGATACATAATATTATGTATTTGTCAAAACAGTCAGATGCATAACACAGAGCAGTCCTTAATATATGTGGTCAACTTCAATGATAATAATATCTCTACACTGGTTTGTTCTTTGTGATAAAAATTCCACACTAATGCAGGCATGTATGATTGTGGAAAATATGTGCCAAGGGATAGGGCGATACGGAAATTTTTATATTATATGCTGCTTTATGACACCAGTCTAATCCTAATCTCAATAATAAGGTCTCCTTATTAAAACATAATCAGTGATTTTATGTTGTTAATACTGTACACAGACTAGTGTCCAAATGTTTGCTTCACAACCCCTACCTTTTAATTTGACCAAATTTGAGTGGTAAAAGCAGTTTTACTATTTTGACATAAACTACTGACTGACCATTTAAATTATGAATTTCACATATAAAATGTAAATAATATAGGTTTGTATTTTTGTCTTTAGTGTGGTGTCCTGAGCACAGTAAAAGAATGATTCTTTTTTTTTTTTTTTTAAAGAGAGCAAAAGAGAAAGTGTAAGGGGGAGAGCAGTAGAGGAAAAGGGAGAGAGAATACTAAGCAGGCTCCATCCTAAGCATGGAGTCCAACCTAGGATAATCTGATGACCTGAGGTCATGAACTCAGATGAAACCAGGAGGCAGTCACATACCTGAATGAACCAAACCTGTGCCCCTGGAATAAGTTTTCTTGAATCAACTAAAGGAATGAATTTCCTGGTTGCTTTCAATCGACTCCTTTGCTGGTTGTATTTTGATTTTTCCTCAAGCGTGAAGTAGTTTGGTCCAGTTTTGTATCCACAGAGATCCATAAACATTTTTCACCTAAGGTTTTTGATTGTAGACACTGGGAAACTCATAACCATAGAAAGAGCTGTGGACATCTTGCTCTCAGAAGACCAAGTGGAAATTTTAAAACTTGACACGCACTATCCAGGATGAAAATTCACTGGATAGGCTCAGCAATCCGATGAAGAAACAAAGCAGACAGTGGATGTGTAAACAGAACAAGAGAAAAAAAAAAAACAGAACAAGAGAAATCGTACTATCATGAGAGGAGTGCGAAAAGACTGAACAAAAATTGATAGGAACTTAAACATGCATGCCTAGGATACATCAAAAGTGCTAAGTTCCACAGCATGGAGTTTCTGTAGGAAAGCAGCTGGTGTAGAAGGTATGGGGACAAAATGGCTAAAAATTTCACAAATCTGTGACTCAGATCTACAAAGCTCTGAAAACCCTCCTCCGGACACATTGTAACCAATCTGCTGGCAAAGAGGAAGAAAAACCTTGAAAGCAGAGGAAAAGGACACATTCAACCTAACAGAATACAAATTCCAAGGCCCATGACTTCTCAGAAAACAGGTCAGAAGACACTGCAATGGTGACACAAGTATAGAAGGAAAACACCTCTGAGCCTAGGACGTTATGTTCAGGAAAGATAGCTTTAAAGAATGAAGGCAAAAGGTGAATGAAAGTGAAAACAAGACAAAGTCGGCAGACAAGCAGGTGGTAAACAACTGGAAGAATCAGTCATTGAGCCAATATTTATTTATTTTCATTAAAAAAATTTTATTGCAGTTCATGTTTATTATTTTTAATATAGTTTTTGATTGAGGGAAGGCCAATTTGGATATGAATGGACTGGGGGAGAGGGAGGCAGAGAATCCTAGGAAGGTTTCATGACCAGTGAGGAATCCCAAGAGGGGCCGGATCTCAGGCTCCTGAGAGAATGTGCTGAGCTGAAATCAAGAGTCAGATGCTTCCCTGAATGAGCCACCCAGTTCCCCTCAGTAGGTAACTTGGACATTAAATGATGAGCAAGAACCTTCTACCAAATGGAGTGAAATGACACAGGGAGATGCTTGGAACCTCAGGAACATAAGAACCTCAAAAGGGGTGTTTTCCTGGGTAAATGAGGTCTCCTGTTTTTCTGTCCTTCCAAATTCTGTATGGCTTTTGAGGGCAACAAGGAGACCACAGTCTCAGAGCCTGGGGCTCCCCTCCTTAATCAGTTGATCAAAGAGCCAATCCAGGCAATGCTGGAGTAGGTGCAATGGGCCTGGGGGCCTACGGGTTGGGGTTGCATGTGGCCCTGAGAGTGATATCCCACTGGGCTTATAATGTGACTGCTTTGTGCGTGGGGTGATCTTAGGTACTTGAGACAAACTTAACCTTTATTCTTTTTAAAAAATTTTTATTTATGTTTAGGTAAATTCAGTTTGCCAACATATAGTTTAACACCCAGTGCTCATGCCATCAAGTGCTCTCCTCCTGGAATATAAGAAATAGGAACAAGATAATGAGGGAAAGGAGGGGATTGAGTGGGAAAAATTAGAGAGGGAGACAAACCATGAGACTCCTAAATCTGGGACACACTGAATCTCTGGAACAGCCCATACATGTCGTAGCCCATAGAGGAGATGAATGTGATGCTAGAGGTAAACTATGTTGCCCAGTTTCCCTTAGCTTAAAAGTGGGCTGATGGGGTTTGTACAGCAGGTGAGGCCTCTTCAATACCAGCTCGAGCCAGCATCTGCCCTGATCCCTGGAAGGACTGGGCCATGGGCTCCAGGCAGGCATGAGGGAATGTCCTAGACTGGGCCAACCCTTGACGTGGGGAGCAGGCCCAGCACTGTGTGGCTATAGCAGTGAGATCAGACAGGAGCAGAAATCCTGGCCTCCCTGCCTAGGGCCTGTGTCCTGGGCCTGGTCAGACCAGGAGACTAGTTCTGCAGGACCTTGAGCGCAAGCGTGTGCCGCCAGCCCAGCAGCTTTCACAGATTCCTCTAGATTCCCTGCACCCAGTGAAGGCCTCGATGGCCTTGGCTGGCTGCACTCGATCCCTTCTCACACAGAGGCAAGTGCAGATTTTATTCTTGTCCCAGGACTGAGGATTGTGCAAGGAGGGGAGGAGGGAACTGTGCTCCCGGCACCCCTCCCACCTCACTTCTGCTGGATCCGGGAGGAGGTGCTGAGAGGGACCATTTCAGGGATGCCCATCCCTAGAGTGCACTTCCACCCTTTGGGCAGAACTGGGGGTAGCCCAGCATTGCTACTGTGTGACCTGTAGGTGCAGAGGGAGTGGGGCCCCGGCTGTACCAGCACCTGGCTCCCACGGAAGCAGTCTGTGTGCAAGTTCAGATGGGCGTGGCACAGCTGTGTATCAAGAGATTGGCTCCATCCAAGACCAAAGGCAATAACCCGAACCAAAAGGTCTCCTGCTCTATTCCCAAGAGATGCCAACCAAACATCAACAAGGGCTTTGATGCTTGCCAGTGACAAAGGGAGTCAGAGCTGGTCTGCAGAGAATGACCATCAAATAAAAAGAAGAATATGACCAACTGCACAATCCAATCCCAGGGCAGAATTCTTATTTTATCCAAATACCCTACTGTTTATGATGGAATAGACCAGAGAAGAGCACCTTCGTGGCTCAGTAGGTTAAGTGTCTGACTGCAGCTTGGATCATTACCCAGGACCCTGGGATCAGGCCTGTATCAGGCTCCCTGTTCGGTGCAGGGTCTGAATATCCCTCTCCCTCTGCCCTTCCCATTCTCCTCTCTCAAATAAGTAAACAAATGAAAAACAAAACAATTGCATTCCTATACATCATCTTCTTTATTTCATCCCGCCCACTCTCAGTCTACAAAGTAGCAGGTATACTCCAACTGCACCAGGGACTCCCTCCTGTTGATTCCCGCCTCATTGTGCTTCCGGACCTGAGGTTTCTTCCTCTTCAGGAATTTCATCCTCAATATTTTCCACCGCCCAATCTTTAGAGATACAAACACGAGGATGAGGTGATTAGACAGTGAGGCCCCGTGTTCCTGCTACTCCAACTGAGGCCACTTTGGAACACCTGTCGACACCTGCTCTTCCTTGGGATCCTCAGACCTTCCCTGGGCTCTTGGGAGTTAGAGCCCTTCACCAAGACATTGACCACACTGGCAAACCTTCCTTGAGAGAGAGAGAGAGGATGCCCCTTCACCTGGCATTTCCCCATTTCCACAAGATCATGATAGCTCTCACGTGGACATGGATCCACCTGGATCCACCTGTGATGGGTGGTGGACACCTGCTAGGTTAGATGGGGTCCATGTGCAGCCACTATGCCAGACTCAGAGCAGCTGCCCAGGAGAGCCATTCATGATGATGGAAATGATCTGTGTTTTCAACATGCTCTACTGGGCTCTGGCACTGTGGTTGGTATGATGAGGGATGAAATGTGTAACTTCATTGACTGTAAGGAATTTCAACATATGCAGGCATGTCTGGCTATCGGCTGCCTCCTTGGATAGCTCAGGTCTAGGATCCAAAAATGAGGAAGCTGTGACCTCCCTGCCCTAGGCCTAGGGGTTCCTGCAGTGGAATTTGCTGGCCTGACCTGACTTCATTTCTGTTGGTCTCTGGGCTCCTATCCATGAGGCAGGCACTACAGGAGGTCCTGGCATCACTCAGACAGGAAGGTCTGCACTCAGGTCCTAGAGGAATCCTAGCAGGGGCTGCTTCTAAGCAGAGGAGAGGACCCCATACACATGGGCTGGTAATGAGGCAGAGGGGGCACACCTCATCCTCTCCAGAAGCTCACACTTTTCCTTCCTGATGCAGGCTAGAGCCTAGGTAGGTACTGGTTTAGTGTGGGGCCCCACACCCCAGACATGCTGAGCAGGGACCTTGCCAACCCAGAAGTGGATCCCAGTTTTTGAGTTGCTGAACTCGCTGAGCCCTGGCGTCCACGTATCTCTACTTCCCGCTATCTCTATGGACACAAACTCCTTACCTGAATTCTACCCCTTTGCTTGTGAAAACATGTCCATGGGTCTCCACCTGGAAGACCCGTTTTCTGGTTTTGGTTTTTGTTTATTTCACTACACCTGTGATTTTCATTCCAGTGAGGACCCAGAATCAGATTGGCGCTCCTGACTAAAGACAGGAAGAGACTGCTTCAGGGTACGTACCGCTGTCACTAGTTCTGAGGCCACCTGCAGGTACAGAAGAGAGAACACCATGAGGCTCAGCTCCCTCTTACTCTGCACTGATTTTACTGCTCTCAAAAACTTAAGGAAGCCAGATGGGAGGGACATCATGTTTGACACACTGGTGCCCAAATAAATGACAGGACACCTGGAGGAAGCTGCTTTTCCTGAAGGATGTGTCTCTCCAGCTCATTCAGATGCTGACTACAGGATCACTCAACCAAGCAGGAGAAACCACTGCTGAGGGAATGTACCCCATCTCGCTGTTTATTTCCAGCTTTGGTGTTGCCAATGGTAAACATCCTCTGAAATAAGGTAACGGTTGGCAAGGGGCAACCACTCAGCCCTTTTCTCAAGAGGAAGATTATGTATTTCACCTCAGAGAGCCACTGTCTGATTTTCATCATCACAATTTGTGTGGAAAGAAACCAAGAAAGCAACATTCATTCCTCCGTTAATGATACTGAAGCTCACCTTGACGATACTGATTTGTTCTTCCTCACTGATGTTTTCCATGAATTTTGTTATGAGGAATGAATCCAAGGATGAAACTAGAAGGACACAGAGAATCCATCAGTACATTCGTCATGCTGCTCAAGAATACCTCAGGTAGAGATTCCTGAGTTGCTCGGTCATTTAGGAGTCTGCCTTCAGCTCAGGTCAGGCTGTCTAGGACCTGGAATTGAGGCTAGTTTGGGGCTCCCTTCTCAGCAAATGGTCTGTTTCTCTCACCCTCCCTCTGCCCCTCTCACCTCTTCTGCTCCCTTTCTCTCAAATAAATAAGTAAAAGCACAGAAGAAAATAAGAGAGTAATTTTGGGACTGTTGCTCATTACGAACGGAGGGCTAGAGAACATGGAGGCACTAGGTTAGCAAGCATGGGCCGATCTGCACTGTTGGGCCACCCACGGTCTGAGGACTCTAAGATGTACTGTGTGAGGAGGTTCTGTTTTTTGTTATTTTTTAAGAATGTCGACTGAGTCCATCTTGTGGTGTCGGTGGGACATATCTGCTGGGGAGTCTACCTCACTCATTCTCCTCCTCACTTTCTCTGTATTTCTCTGTGTCACTGTCTCTATCCTCTCTCTCTCACTATCGGTCTGTCTCTCTCTCACACACTGCATAGAGTCAACAAGTCACCTCCCCCAAGCCTGTTGCACTCACAGCCACTCCACGCACAGAGAATACATTGGCTTCCTAGGAATGTAGAAACACGGACCTCTTTTCTCACCTGGGAAAGCTGCCTATCTCACACACTCCCAAGCCTTAGGAACATGGAATCTGGGTGCCTGGACAGCAAGGGTGTCTGGGTGTGAGGACAGCAAGGTTGCCCCATCTGCCTTACTATTTAGAGTTTTTCCTAAGCAAGAGACTGATGATTCCAGAATACACACCAGTTTCGCTGCTTTCTGAGGCGACCTGCAGTTACACAAAAGAGGAGAAGATGGGGGTCAGTTCATGTGTATACTTTGTCATTGATTCTCTGGTGAGTACTGAACACCAAATGAACAAGTGTCGTAAAGTCAAAGGCCCCCAAAGGAAGCACAGATTGCACCCACGGAGAAAGCATGAGCTTTTCCTGGGAGATAGATCTCCCAGGTTGACTGAAGCAGCAATTCCAAATTCAGAATTCAAGGCGGAAAAGTGCTTCTGAGCAAATGTCCCCTACTGCACAGTTTACATCCTCCCCTCCCAACACCCCACCAAGATGGTACTTACACCAAAAAAATACACTGTTCCTTACCATATGTGCATTCCCTTCAAAAAGAGGAAAACCAAGAGAGCAACATTTCTAATACAGGTAAAATGGGGCAGGCTTCCCATAGAAGTGGGTGGAGAGTCTTTCAAGGATTCTTCAAACTCAGACGCCACAGCCTTGGCAAGATCTAGGAGGACACAGAATATCAGTGCATTGGTTGTGGTGCTCAGGGATTAGTGAGATCAGTGTTTACATCCATACAGGGGAAGCCTGCATGGTAACGAGGCTACTGCTAGGCCGTCATTGGTGGATGAGGAAAAACCTTCAGCTCAGGCCAAGGTCCCAGGGTCTGGGATCCATCTCCTCTTTGGGCACCCTGCTCAGCGGGGTTGTGCTTCTCCCCTTCCCTCTGCCCTTCTCCCTTGCATATGCTCTCTCCTGCTGTCTCTCTGTCTCTCTCAAATAAAAACTTTAAAAAAGGCAATGGCAACTTTAAGTATCATGAAATAATCAGCGTAAAAGAGAACTGATGGGCACATCGATTCCAATGATGGGTTCCCTTCTCTCATAGAGCTCGTTGTGAAACCCAGCCCCATGTTCCTACCTTCTTGACCTCTTCCAAAACCATTTCTGCCTCTGTAGATCCACATATGCTGTCATGTCTCTTGAATGGTTTTGCACTTGATTTCAACCGTCAAAAGACGGTGGGCTTGTGCAATGTTGGGCAATCCTTCATCTGTTCTTTTTTAGTCTATTACTCTGTTGTTTTTATTCATTAATCTGTCGTTATCAAAATCAACCATTATGGGAGAGATTTAAATACCGAATGTGTACCATTTACAAATAACCATAGTTGTGAAAAAGAGCGGAGAGGGCAGGCTTCCACATGTACATCAAAGCAGTCACAGGGTGAAAGGTCCAGCATAGGGAATATGATCAATGGAATGGTATTAGTGCTCTATGGGGACCCAAAGAATCTATGCTTGGGGTGAGTGCAGTTTCAATGAACGTAAGTGCCAATCATAGGTGGTACACCTGAAACAGATGTAACCTTGTGGGTCATCTTCACCCGAATTTAAAAGCCGTAATAATGTGGTCAGCGGGGTGGTTCCTTCGGTTGAGCATCTCTCTTTGGCTCGTGTCATGATCCCAGGGTCCTGGGTTACAAAATATTATGCATATGTCAAAACACACCCAAATGCAGCGCAGTTCTTAATAGAAGTGGTCGACGTCAATGATAATAATATCGCTACGCCGTTTTCTTGTAATAAATGTTCCACACCGATGTTGGTGAGAATAACTGTGGACGTTTTGTGCCAAACGATAGGGTGACGGGTTTTTATAGTATATGCTGCATTATGATATCAACCTAACCTTAACGTCAAGAATATGCTCTATTTCTTAAAACACAATAAGAGTTTTATTTGCTAATATTAAACACGGACAAATATGTCCAAATGTTAACTTACAACACTTCCCATTAAATCTGACCAAATTAGAGTTCTCAATGCGATTTCACTATTTTGGACACAAACTAATGACTGACCTTTTAAATTAAGATGTGGACACATGAAACATAAACAATACAGCTTAGGAGGTCTGTCTTTACTACGGCACCCTGAGCAAAACTGAGTAAGGATTCCTTTGTGTGTGTGTGTGGAGAGAGCAAAAGAGCAAGTGTAAGGAGGAGAGGGGCAGAGGGAAGGGAAGAGAGAATACAAAGCAGGCTTCATGCTGAATATGGGTGAATCTGATGACCCTGAGGTCACGAACAGAGCTGAAAACCAGGAGGCAGAAACTTAGCTGACAGAAACACTCAGGTGCCCCCTGGATAAGATTTCTTGAGGCTATTTAACGAATGAATTTTCATGTCACCTTCTAATGATGCCACGGACGGTTCCAACTTCTGTGTGTGCCACAGGGGATGTTAAATTAAGTATTTTCACCCACGTTCCAGGGCGGGTGTCCCCAGGTTGTCTACACGGTTCTCGTTCTGGCGTTTCCACAGTAGATCCTGGGAAATAAGTGGATATAGAAAGAGCTGTTGACAGGTTGCTGTTAGAAGAGCCTCGAAAATTAAGGAGTCAATCCCATTTACAATTGCACCCAAAAGCATAAGATACCTAGGAAGAAACCTAACCAAAGAGGTGAAGGATCTATACCCTAAACACTACAGAACGCTCCTGAAGGAAATGGAGGAAGGCACAAAGAGACGTAAAAATACTCCGTGCTCATGAGGGCTGGAAGAACGAATATTGTGAAAATGTCCACGCGACCCAGGGCAATTTACACATGTCATGCAATCCCTATCAAGATACCATGGACTTTCCTCAGGGAGTTGGAACAAACCATCTTAAGATTTGTGTGGAACCGGAAAAGACCCCGAATAGCAGGGGACTGACTGACTATTCAAAACGAAGACCACAGCTGGGGGCATCACAATGCCAGATTTCAGGTTGTACTGCAAAGCCGTGGCCGTCCAGACAGTGTAGTAGTGGCACAAAAACAGACCCATAGATCAATGGAACCGAATAGCGATACCAGAAGTGGACCCTCAAGTTTACGGTCAACTGATATGCGACAAAGGAGGAAAGACTACGCACTGGAGAAAAGACTGTCTCTTCAATAAATGGTGCTGGGGAAATTGGACATCCACATGCAGAAGAAGGAAACTGGACCATTCTCTGACACCACAAACAAAGATAAACTCAAAATGGATGAAAGATCTAAATGTGAGACAAGAATCCATCCCAGTCCTCAAGGAGAACACGAGTAACACCCATTCTCAACTTGGCCAGAGCAACGTCTCACAAGATACATCCGCGTGGGCAAGAGAAACAAAAGCAACAATGAAGTATTGGGACTTCACCCAGATTGAAAGCTCCTGCACAGGAAAAGAAACAGTCCACAAAAGTAAAAGACAACCTACAGAACGGGAGAAGATACTTGCAAAGGACCTCTCAGACAAAGGGCTGGTGTCCAAGATCTATAAGGAACGCATTCAACTCAAGAGCAAAGAAACAAACAATCCAATCGTGAAACGGGCAAAAGACACAAACAGAAATCTCACAGAGGAAGACATGGACACGGCCAACAAGCACAGGAGAACATGCCCCGCATCGCTGGCCATCAGGGAACTACCGATCCAAACCCAAATGATGAGATACCACCTCACACCAGTGGGAATGGGGAAAAGTCACAAGACAGGAAACCACAAATTTGGAGAGGATGCGGACAAAGGGGAACCCTCTTGCACTGTAGGTGGGAATGTGTACAGCCACTCTAGAAAACTGTGTGGATGGAGGTTCCTCAAAGAGTTAAAAATAGATCTTCCCTACAGCCCAACAATTGCACTGCTGGGGATTTACCCCAAAGGTGCAGATGTGGTGGAATGCGGGGATACCTACACCCCGCTGTTTATGGCAGCAATGTCCACAGTAGGCAAACTGTGGGAGGAGCCTCGGGGTCCATCAAGAGATGAATGGATAAAGAATATGTGGTCCACGGCTACAATGGAATTGTTACCGAGCCACAAGAGATGACAAATACCCCCCGTTTGCTCCGACGTGGACGGACCTGCAGGGACTTATGCTGAGTGAAGTAAGTCCATCGGAAGAGGTCACACTTGATATGGTCTCATTCATTTAGGGAGTATAAAACCTAGGGAAAGGGAATAAAGGGAATGGAGAAAATGAGTGAAAGTATTAGTGAGGGTGACAAAACAGAAGACAGACCGAACTCTGGGAACTGAACAAGGGGTAGTGGAAGGGGAGGTGTGTGGGCAGTTGGGGCGACCAGGTGATGGGCAGTGATGCAGCGGAGGGGCGGGGCGGGGGGGCGGGGTCACATGGTGGGATGAGCACTGGGTGTGATGCTATAAGCGTTCAATTTGCCGGCAAATTGAACTGCAGTGAAAATGTTTAAAGAAAGAAAACATTTTGCTAATATTTAACACAAACTAGTATGTCCAAATGTTGTCAGCCTCACAAGCCCTCCCACTAAATCTGACCAAATTAGAGTTCTCAATGCGATTTTACTATTTTGGCCAAAGACTAATGACTGACCTTTTAAATTAATATTTGGACACGTGAAACAAAGAATACGGCTGAGGAGGTCTGTCTTTACTACGACACCCTGAGCAAAACTGAGTAAGGATTCCTTTGTGTGTGTGTGTGTGTGTGTGGAGAGAGCAAAAGAGCAAGTGTAAGGAGGAGAGGGGCAGAGGCAAAGGAAGAGAGAGTACGAAGCAGCCTCCATGCTGAATATGGGTGAATCTGACAACCTTGAGGTCATGACCAGAGCTGAAACCCAGGAGGCAGAGACTTAGCTGACAGAAACACCCAGGTGCCCCTAGGACAAGATTTCTTGAGGCTATTATTTAATGAATCAATTTTCATGTTACCCTCTGGGCTTTCATCCGTTGGCTGAACTTTTCTGTTGTGGAAGATGGCAAATAGCTTTGGCCGTGCTCCTGGGCAGGTGTACCCAGGTTGTCTGCTAGATTCTGGTTGGGTTGTATTCACAGCAGCTCCTGGGAAATAAATGGACATAGAAAGAGCTGTTGACTGACAGGTTGTTGTTAGAAGAGCCTCGAAAATTAAGGAGTCAATCCCATTTACAACTGCACCCAAAAGCATAAGCTACCCAGGAATAAACCTAACCAAAGAGGTAAAGGATCTGTACCCTAAACACCACAGAACGTTCCTGAAAGAAATCGAGGAAGGCATCAAGAGAAGGAAAAAGGTTCCATGCTCATGGAGAGGAAGAATTAATATTGTGAAAATGTCCATGCTACCCAGGGCAATTTACACATTTCACGCAATCCCTATCAAAATACCGGGGACTTTCTTCAGAGAGTTGGAACAGACCATCTTAAGATTCTAGTGTGGAACCGGAAAAGACCCCAAAGAGCCAGGGGACTATTCAAAACGAAGGCCACAGCTGGGGGCATCACAAGGCCCGATTTCAGGTTGTACTACAAAGCCGTGGCCATCAAGACAGTGTGGTAGTGGCACAAAAACAGACCCATAGATCAATGGAACCGAATAGCGAATCCAGAAGTGGACCCTCAACTTTATGGTCAACTAATATTCGAGAAAGCAGGAAAGACTATCCCTGGAAAAAGACAGTCTCTTCAAAAAAGGGTGCTGGGAACATTGGACATCCACATGCAGAAGAAGGAAGCTAGACCATTCTCTGACACCACACACAAAGAAAAACTCAAAAAGGATGAAAGATCTAAATGTGAGACAAGAATCCATCCAAATCCGAGATGCGAACAGAGGCAACACCGTTTTTCAACTTGGCCACAGCAACATCTCGCAAGATACGTCCGCCAAGGCAAGAGAAACAAAAGCAACAAGGAATTATTGGGACTTCAGCCAGATCGAAAGCTCCTGCGCAGGAAAAGAAACAGTCCACAAAAGTAAAAGACAACCTGCAGAACGGGAGAAGATACTTGCAAACGACCGCTCAGTCAAAGGGCTAGTGTCCAAGATCTATAAAGAACATACTCAACTCAAGAGCAGAGAAACAAACAATCCGATCGTGAAACGGGCAAAAGACCCGAACAGAAATCTCACAGGGGAAGAGAGAGACACGGCCAACAAGCACATGAGAACATGCCCCACATCGCTGGCCATCAGGAAACTACAGATCCAAACCCCCAGGAGATACCACCTCACACCGGTGGGAATGGGGAAAAGTCACAAGACAGGAAACAACAAATGTTGGAGAGGACGCGGACAAAGGGGAACCCTCTTGCACTGTAGGTGGGAATGTGAACTGGTGCAGCCACTCCGGAAAACTGTGTGGAGGTTCCTCAAAGAGTTAAGAACAGATCTTTCCTCCAGCCCAGCAATGGCACTGCTGGGGATATACCCCAAAGCTGCAGATGCGGTGAAATGCGGGGACACCTGCCTCCCGATGTTTATGGCAGCAATGTCCACAATAGCCAAACTGTGGAAGGAGCCTCGGGGTCCATCGAGAGATGAATGGATAAAGAAGATGTGGTCCACGGCTACAAGGGAATATTACTCAGCCATGAGAAACCACAAACACCTACCATTTGCTCTGACGTGGACGCACCTGGAGGGATTATGCTGAGTGAAGTAAGTCCATCGGAAAAGGACAAACTTGATATGGTCTCATTCATTTGGGTGATATAAAAACTAGTGAAAGGGAATAAAGGGAATGGAGACAATGAGGGAAAATATCAGTGAGGGTGACAAAACAGGAGACATACCCAACTCCGGTAACTGAACAAGAGGTAGTGGAAGGGGAAGTTGGGCTGGAGGTTAGGGCGACCCAGTGATGGGTACTGATGTGGCCCGGGGGGGGGGGGTGGTGTGCGGGGGCGCGTGGCGCACTTGGCAGGATGAGCACTGGGTGTTATGCTATAGCGTTCAATTTGCCGGCAAATTGAACTGCAGTAAAAATGTTTAAAAAGAGTACATTTTGGGGGATCCCTGGGAGGCGCAGCGGTTTGGCACCTGCCTTTGGCCCAGGGCGCGATCCTGGAGACCCGGGATTGAGTCCCACATCGGGTTCCCGGTGCATGGAGCCTGCTTCTCGTCTGCCTGTGTCTCTGCCTCTCTCTCCCTCTCTCTGTGACTATCATAAAAAAAAAAAAAGAAAAAAAAAAAAGAAAAAAGAGTACATTTTGCAAATATTTAACACGGACTTGTATGTCCAAATGTTAGCCCCACAAGCCCTCTCACTAAATCTGACCAATTTAGAGTTCTCAATGCGATTTTACTACTTTGGCCACAGACTAATGACTGACCTTTTAAATTAAGATGTGGACACATGAAACATAAACAATACGGCTTAGGAGGTTTGTCTTAACAATGGCCCCCAAGCAAAACTGAATAATGATTCTGTTTTGTGTGTGTGGAGAGAGCAAAAGAGCAAGTGTAAGGAGGAGAGGGGCAGAGGCAAAGGAAGAGGGAATACGAAGCAGGCTCCATGCTGAATATGGGTGAATCTGATGACCCTGAGGTCACGAACAGAGCTAAAAACCAGGAGGCAGAGACTTAGCTGACAGAAACACTCAGGCGCCCCCTGGACAAGATTTCTTGAGGCTATTTAACGAATGAATTTCCATGTCACCTTCTAATGATGCCACGGACCGTTCCAACTTCTGTGTGTGCCACAGGGGATGTTAAATTAAGCATTTTCACCCACATTCCAGGGCGGGTGTCCCCAGGTTGTCTACACGGTTCTCATTCCGGCGTTTCCACAGTAGAACCTGGGAAATAAGTGGACATAGAAAGAGCTGTTGACAGGTTGCTGTTAGAAGACCCTCGAATACTAAGGAGTCAATCAATCCCTTTTACAATTGCACCCAAAAGCGTAAGATACCTAAGGAAGAAACCTAACCAAAGAGGTGAAGGATCTATACCCTAAACACTACAGAACGCTCCTGAAGGAAATGGAGGAAGGCACAAAGAGATGGAAAAATACTCCGTGCTCATGAGGGCTGGAGGAACGAATACTGTGAAAATGTCCCTGCGACCCAGGGCAATTTACACATTTCATGCAATCCCTATCAAGATACCATGGACTTCCCTCAGGGAGTTGGAACAAACCATCTTAAGATTAGTGTGGAACCGGAAAAGACCCCAAATAGCCAGGGGACTATTCAAAACCAAGACCACAGCTGGGGGCATCACAATGCCAGATTTCAGGTTGTACTACAAAGCCGTGGCCGTCCAGACAGTGTGGTACTGGCACAAATGTGATCCTGGGAAATAAGTGGAAATACAGATCATGACTTCTAGAATTGTCCTGTTGTATGTAACCTCATTCCTTCAAAAACCCAGGAACCCAGAGAGGATGTACATTTCCAAAGTAAAGTTTTTAAAGGATTATTTTGAGTGCACTCAGCTGTGCACCCAAATACTCTAGGGATAGTGTCCTGAAGAGGCAGAAAATCAATTATGTAAAACCAACAACTTTTTAACAGCAGCTTACTTAAGAAAAACATTTGGTGCCATTACAGAGCAATTACTTTTTATCATATCTGATATAAAGTGATTTAAATTGGCAGAAGTAATGATTACAGAAATGTCTCTAAAATATTCTTGGCCCTAAAGGGAGGGAAAAACAAAACAAGACAAAACCAGAGAGGGAGACAAACCAGAAGAGAGTCTCAACTTAGGAAGTAAACTGAGGGTTGCTGCAGGGGAAGTGGGCTGGGGGATGGGGTGACTGGGTGGTGGGCACTAAGGAGGGCACATGATGTACTACTGAGTCCTTGTTATAGACAACTGAGTCCGTAAACTCTGCCTCTCAAGCAAGTAATACGCTACATGTGTATTGGATTTTAATTAAAAATAAGTAAAATACACTTGGCCCTAGATGCCCTAAAATTTACATCCAAATATCCTAGTCTAACACCTGAAAATCACGTCCTCTAGGTATTCTAAGACATCGGCAAGCGTAACTGTTTTGTAGTTTAAGTGACACGTTTGCTTAATTAAAAGAAGATGTCTACCTAAGAGAGAAAGGGGATTTTTAAAATCCTGGATGGAGGTTTCATTAAATAGCCTAAGTACTTGTCACTTAACATTCAGATGACTAATCCTTACAGATTCCTTAGAAGGCTGAGAAATTATTAACCATCCCTGTTAATACAACATTTTTCATGGCTCTTAGGTCATTAATAGGAGTTTTAAGTTCTTGGGGTACCTGGGTGACTCAGTCTGGCTAAGCCTCTGCTTCAGCTGGGGTGACCTCGGGGTCCAGGGGTCAAGCCCCTTCCAGCAGGCGGCGCGCAGGGCAGGGGGTGGAGGCTGCCCCGTCGGAGACTGCGGGGGCTGCGGGGGCTGCCGGGCCCGGGGCTGCGGGGCGGGGGCTGCCGGGTCGGGGCTGCGGGCCGAGGGGCGGGGCCTCGGAGGGGCGGGTCCCGTGGGCGGGGCCTCGGAGGGGCGGGGCCGCGGGAGGAGCCCGGAGCAGCGGGTGGCCCAGCCCAGGCAGCCTCCCAGGAGCGCTGAGTCAAGGCAGGAGGTCGCCCCACCGGGCCAGTGCGGACGAGGAGCGGGAAGAGCGAGGCGCTGGCGACCCCACCACGGGAGTCGCTCCCTTCCACGCACGGGGCCCGCTTCTGAGATGAGCTCTGCGTGTTATGCCGTATGTTGGCAAATTGAGCTCCAATAAAAGTAAAAGAAATTAGATTCTTTGTACCTGAACCTAGAATATAATATTTCAACCTGTAGCTTCTTTGTTTATTCTTCTTTCCAATCTTCTAGAATTCTCATAAAAAGAACATGGGTCTAGAACACAATGAAGAAAAATGAAACTCGTGTGTGTGTGTGTGTGTGGAGGGGGTTAATAATTCTGGGGAGTTCTTAAAGTAAGGTAATATTACTCATTTAATATATGTTGATAGCATCAGTCTACACCCTGGTCACTGGTGGACATGTTCCTTAACAAGTGTTGAAATTCCCAAAATGTTTTAACTAGAGTAACCAGTTATTACGTAGCACTTTATAAGTTTTTTTTTTTTTACTTTATAAGTATTAATACAAATGAATCATTGAGTTTTAGGGAAAATCAGTAATACCTGAAAATCATCTATATTTACTTTGAATTTCTTTAAAGAAATAGAGTGTGGACTCTACATACTGATTTATTGAAGATGACACTAGTAGGTAAGGAACTAAAAAACATCAGTGGCCAGCACCCTTGAGTTTATTGTTGCTTTGCATTTCTGTGTCAGAGGTAATGCAATCACAGTTGGACTAGGGACTTCAGGGACTCCTGGCTTTCTGAGAGCGATGATCCCATGGTAGTCTCCGGCTTCACTCAAAAGGCAGCCAAAATTAACTAAAGAAAATCTCTTTAGAAAGAAATGTGAAACAGTGTATGTTTTAATCAGTATCTGTTCTAGGGACATTTCAGTGGAGATTTTCTTCCATGTGACTGGAATTTCCAAAGAACAAGACCAATCAAAGCCTCTAGCTCTAGTAACACAGTATATTTTAATGACCTAGAATTTCTAACATATTTATCTAATTCAGCATCTTTACTGATCCAAATTTTCTATTTTTCTTTTTTCTTTCTTTCTTCTTCTTTTTTTTCCCTCCCAGCTAAATATCTTTTCCATTCCCCTTCTTCTTCTGCATTTTGACCAGGTCCTAAGAATTACATCCACAAAATATGGAAATCCTTCCATATAAAACAGATAACTTAGTAACTGGATAACCAATTGATTGAGAACTAAGAAGGAAGATCTTATTGAAAACTTTGGAACTTTTGTTTTGATTCCAGAGATGCTGGCATGAGTACAGAAAGGGAGTCATCTCAGATAAAAATGATTTATAGATTTTTCTTAACAGAAGTTTTTTGAGGTCCTTTCATATGCAAATTTATTCAAATAGCACTTACATTTAGCCATCTACCTCTCTATATTTGACCATTTAATTCTCAGAGAGCATCTATTTTCTTTTCTTTTTTAAGATTTTATTTATTTATTCCTGAGAATACCCAGAGAGGAGAGGGAGAGAGAGAGAGAGAGAGAGAGAGAGGCAGAGACAAAGGCAGAGGGAGAAGCAGGCTCCGTGCAGGGATCCTGACGTCCTCCGGGATCACGCCCTGGGCTGTAGGCGGCGCTAAACCGCTGAGCCACCGGGGCTGCGCGAGAGCATCTATCTTCTGTGAAAGGACCCGGGTGTTGGAATGCAGGAACAGAAGACTAAGTGAGCTATCATTCCAATATTGTGATTATACGATTTGTTAGAAAATAAGAATTTATTTATTTATTAAAGATGTATTTATTTATTTATGATAGAGAGAGAGAGAGAGAGGCAGAGACACAGGAGGAGGGAGAAGCAGGCTCCATGCTGGGAGCCCGACGTGGGACTCAATCCCGGGACTCCAGGATGGGGCCCTGGGCCAAAGGCAGGCGCTAAATCCCTGAGCCACCCAGGGATCCCCAAGAAGAATAATTTAAATATGTATTATTGCCTTCTCTGTATATCTGTACTAAGCAGGTGGTAGGAGTAAGCCTATGCAGCTATCTCTGCATTTACTTGTAGAACCAATTATAGAAATAATTATGAAAGCGAATGCAAATAGGTATTCACTTGGCATAGAAAATTATTTTAGCAATGAAATTCTTGAGTTTCCATAATACCACTGAAATATATACGCGCATATATAATACATACATACCATGTATGTATATGGTATGTATATGGTATGTATACCAAGCACACACACACACACACACACACACATATACATATATACAAATATATGTTTAAGTGGTCAGAGGGATTCTCCTCTTTTCTAATTTTATCAGCTTGCTTTCTTTTGGTATTTCCTTTTCTTTATTCAAAAACTCCAGCTTTCATTTCAGTCATGAGCAAGTCTAGGAGTTGAGCTAAAGTGGCAGGAGATGAGTGATAGTAATAGGGAGAGAAATCAAGAATGAAAGGGAATTGGTATGACTAAGCCTCAGCCATAAACGGCCCCTGCACCAAAGTCCAGAATAGTCTCGTGAGTGTGTGTATGTGTAAAGAAAGAAAGAAAGGATAAACATTAGGTCCAACATTATTAGTACAAACGTGAGATAAACATAAATCAGAGAAATACATTAAGCAAATCTTCAGTGGCCAAAATGAGGGGAAAAAGTGGAGTCACTCATCTTTTGGGTACTCTGGGACACGTAAGAATCTCTGCCAAAAGACTCGGTATTTCAAGGACAAGAGCTTGAAGAGCCTAACGTGAAAATCTCTTACGTAGGTCTGGGGGTTGAAGTTAAACTATTGATAAGAACAGAGAAATTCCACAGAAAGAATTTAACCAAACAACCGATTTCTGGTTTCGTACCTTCACATTCAGGGTCCAGAGTTCTCCAGAAAGGCACACCCCCAACAAAAGATTTAGAGAGTCTGAATATAAAGCCTTGCTAAGCAGTTATTCAAATCATACTTATCAAACAAATGAATAAATCTCGAGTGAGAGTCAACAGAAAGCCAAAGAACAAGATTCTGAATAATAACAATAATACTAATGATTAATAATAATAGAGCAGCTATCTCGTAATATCGCAGGGTCACGCCCCCAGCGGAAGGCAGGTGCCAAACCGCCGAGCAACCCGGGCGTCCCATATTCTGTCCATTTTAGAGATGAGAACACTGAGGCCCAGAGAGCGTCAGGAACAGTCCCACCGGCTCCCGCGGCCGCCTCCAGCCTGGCACCGAGCGGACGTCCAGGAAGGGACGCAGCCCCGCCCCGCCCCGCCCCGCCCCGCCCCGCCCCGCCCCGCCCCGCAGGGGGTGGGACTGCGGCGCCGCGCGTGGTGGGCGGGGCTGCCCGCGGGGGCGGGGCGGGGCCGGGCGAGGCCTGGGGCGTGCGCGCGGCCCGGAGGACCCTCCCGCTGGGCGCCCGGCCGCGCGGCGGCGGCTCGGGAGGGGCGGGGCGGGGCGGGGCGGGGCGGCCGCGCGGGGGGCCCTGACGTCACCGGGCCCTCGGCCCCGCCCCGCCGCGGCTGCTGCAGCCGAGCCCGCGAGCGAGCGCCGCCGCCGCCGCCGCCGCCGCCGCCGCCCGGTCGGGAACGCAGCGCGCGCGGCCATGGCCTCGGGCCCCGCGGGTAAGCGGGTGAGCGGGCGCGGGGCGCGGGGGCGGCGGGAGGGCGGCCCGTGCCCCCGCCCCCAGCGCTCGGCTGACCCGCCGTCCCCCCGTCTCGTCCCACAGAGGCGGACACGCGGCAGAGGCTGCTGCGCACTGTCAAGAAGGAGGTAGGTGCCGGGGGTGGGGTGGCCGGGGGCGCGACCCTGCGGAGGGAGCCGCCGGAGCTCCCCCGGGGGAAGGGTCTCCAAAGGGGTGGGGGCCCGTGGCAGCGGGGCGGCCACCTGAGCTGTGGGGCTCACCTGGTAGGACTGGAGGCGGGTGAGTTGGGGGTGGGGGCCTCAGGTACGGGGTCGATGCTTGGCTGCTGTGTGTAGGGGCGGACGCAGCGGGAGGGCCGCCCCCGATGGGGCACACCCGGGCGTGTCTGGGTAGGACCCCCTCTTGTGGAGGAGCAGGTGGGTGGGTCTCATTAAGGGGAGGCAAGCACCTGGGGGCTGACTGGACTTACTGGGAGGTGAGGGGCTGGGTAGGGCTGCAGAAGGAGGACCAGACTTCGGGAAAAGGGAACGGTTCACTTTGGGTAACACCCCCCATCTCCCCTTCCCCACAAGTCTCAGTCCTTAGAGCCGCCCCCAGGAGCTTGGGGACTCCCTCCCCGAAAGTCCCTGGTCATTGGGTTGCACCATCTGTGGGCCTGTGCCAGGGCGTCTTGGCAGGCGAGTTCCCCTCGCCCACCCCTGCCCACCCCTGCCCACCCCCCCACCCCCGACACGCAGTAGGGTGCGAATCAGGCAGGGTTCACCTGCCCCTCCGCCCCCTTCACTCTCCTTGGGGCCAGCTGGGAGCCCAGTCTAGCCTTTAGCGAATAGCCCTCGACTTCCCGGAGAGGGGCGAACCTGCAGTGGTGGGTTCCTGGGAAGCATGTAGATGCCCGGACTGTGTGTGGAGCACGCTCACTCCTGTGTGGGCGCCGACATGTGCTGTGAGTGTGTGTCTGAGGCTGTCTGTGCATCTGCCTGGAGGTAACCAAGTGTGTCTCCGTATTGCGTGTACATGTGTCTGTGTGTGGATCTGTTTTTGTGAGTATGGTGTGTGACCGTGTGATGCGTAAGTCTCTGCGTGCGTGAGTGAGGCTGCGACCAGGTATGTGTGACTGTATGTGTGTGTGCTGCCCTCCTTATGCTGCCTCACATCCCTCACCTGGGACCCGATCGCTGTTGAGCGGCATCACCTCTGTACCTTGAGTCCTCAGCCCGAGATCACAGATGGCTGTAGACCTTGGGGCTGGCCTGATTGCGTGTGTGTGTGTGTGTGTGTGTGTGTACGCATGCGTGTGCACACACGAGGAGGGTGTCAGCCTGGTGTCAGCACTGAGCACCCAGAAGCCCCTCCCTGCATGGTGGCAGTCAGCCATCAAAGACAGCCTGGAAGAGGGGACCTGTGGCTGCCCCTCCCTCCTCAGAAAGCATGGGCGCATGTTGTGCGTAGGTCTCTGTGTGGCATGTCTCGTGTTGTTCAAAGAATCAGCTCTAGAGCTAGTTGTATATTCTGGCATTTCTGAATAAGGATCCGTAATGAGGGATGTGGAGTTCCTCAGAAAGGCCCAGAACTTTTCAGTTTGGCCCTCTTAGAGGCATTGTGGGACCTGAAGAAAGCTCTATCTAGATAGACCATCTTTCCAACAAAACCTGCACACCTGCAATTTTCTGATGACGAGTTGGTGGAGGGTGTCTTATAGAAACTCTCTCAAAAGCCTTCAGGTTAAAAGCCTGTATGTAGTCTCTTTGTTCATTGTTTAAACCTAGATGTAATTTGTACTCCCCGGAGATTGTCACATGGAATGGCTGTGTTTTCTTTTCTTTTGAAGCGTTTAGTTATTATTCATGAGAGACACACAGAGAGAAGCAGAGGCACAGGCAGAGGGAGAAGCAGGCTCCCTGTGCGGAGCCTGACGCGGGACTCGATCCCAGGACCCCGGGATCAAGCCCGGAGCCAAAGGCAGACACTCAGCCACTGAGCCACCCAGGCATCCCTGGAATGGCTGTTTCTCAGGAAATGGCTTGCTGGTTCAATGGAAGGGGTCTACGGGTAGAAGAGCCTGGGAGCAAGGCGTCAGGGAGGGCAGTGCCTCTCGGTATCTGCTTCTGGGCAGGGCTTCAGCTGGGCCTTTGGCCTGGTTCTGCCAGGAGCTCCCTTGGTGCCCTGGACAAGTCCTTTCCTCTCTCAAGGACTCAGTTTCCACAGCTGGAGAAAGAGGCATTGGTGCAATGCTCCTGGAGGTCCTACCCATGTCAGTCTAGTTTGGAATATCGGCAAGCTGTGGAGGACACGTTGCCTCCAGTGACCAGAGTTGTCAGCTTGCATCCTCTGTCCTGGGAGCAGCCGAGTTTGGGGCTTAGAATGAGCTTTCTGCCTGGCCTAAGGCTGAGGCCATCACTTGATCAGAGGGACCCCTTGGCATCCTGCTTGGTGCCTGAAGGGGTCAGGGACAGAACCTCGCAAGTTTGGGCAAAGGTCCTTGACCCTGGATCTGCAGTCAGAAGGCAGGTTTATAGCCACAAGTTGGTGGCTGATTCTAAATTCTGCATTTCTCAGGGCACATCATTTCAGTAATCAGAGTTTCCATAGAGTGGGTACTATTCTGTGCCATATCCTGTGTACACGGTGACTTTATGAGGTGACTGAGGCTGCCCCCATTTCATGGACAAGGAAACCAAGCCTGGAGACGAGGTGTGGATTGCTCAAGAGAACACAGCCAAGAAGGTGCAAAGCCGGGGACTTAACCCCCCAGATCTGTCTGACATCAGAGCCAGGCTCTTACCTCTATATCCTAAACGTGCTCATCCGTGTCTCCACGGCACCACAGTCTCAGCTGTGGATGGAATGATTTCCATCTTACAGAGGTGAAAAATGGCCCAGACGGGATAAGTGATTTCTCAAGGGCACAGAAGCAGTCAAGGGAAGACAAGTTCAAGTCTTCTATGAACCCCTTGTTCAGCATGGGTGCCCCTAAGGGCGTGGCGATGAGTCCATGCCCCACCAAAGCAGACCTCCTCTTTCCTTGCCTTCCTCTGCCCACCTCTTGGGAGAGCATCTTGTCCCAGTATCAGAGAGCCAGTCTTCAATGGAATGGTGGAGGCAAACTCTTTGCCTAGAAATCTGGGAGTCAAGTCTGCTCTTCCTTCTCTTCATCTTTTGGGTTCAGAGAAGTCACATCCCTGCCTGTCACAGCCTCATCCAAAGGTACCTCCCGTCATTCTTCCTGGAAAGGGTGGCTTAACAGTCAGTTTCTTTAGACAAGGTTTGCAAGCTTGGGCTGAGCCACAGAAGCCAGAAAAGCCAGCAGCGGCTATGGGGCTGGAAGCTCTGTCCTGTGCTGACTCTGGGAGCCAGTAGGACTCAGAACCATGAAGCAGGTCAAGAAGGAGCATTGGGCTCACCCAGAGCTGGGTTCAAATTCTGACATGTTTATTTACTGAAGGGTGTCTGTGTGCCAGACACAGGACTGGGCTCTGCGGATGCAGCAGTGAATAAGAGAAGTCCTGCCCTCATAGGGCTGACATTCCCATTTTGGTACACAGATCCTGATAGACATTCTGAGTGTAATTCAGAGGATTATGATAGCCTTTGCACCAAGGTATGAAGGAGAGGTACTCGGCACCACAAGAACATACAACAAGGTTAAGGTGGCCCAGGAAGGCGCCCTGGAGGAAGTGATGTTAAGAAGATACGTGAAGGATGAGCACACCTTTAAGATGAAGGCAGGAGGTGGGAAGACAGAGGGGAACCATTCCTGGCAGAGGGAACTGCATATACAAAGACTTTGTGGCTGGAGGGAGCACGGTGAACTTGAGTGATGAGAGGACTCTGAAGTGGCTGGAGGACAGAGAGGAAGGAGCATGGTGCCAAATGCAGAGGGGCAGAGCAGGAGGTCCTATCCTAAAAGCACAGGGAAAAAGGATGGGGAGGACAGGAGCTAGGTGGAGGAAGAGGGCGGAGCTAAACTTGATGGCTTGTAATTGCACAGCCTTAGTGGGGCATGTGTCTGTATCTTCACAAGGGTTTGAGTTTCAGTTTATTCCCAGTGAGGATGAAGATCACTTGTCAGGATAAGCGATGTGAAAACACCCACCACATTAGCCTGAGCTGCCTCTGGGCAGGCATCTTATTTTTTCTGTCTCCCCAGTGTCGCCCAGGAGATAGGGTGGCCTGGGTGAGATTTCCTGCAGTTAAACCCAATCAGCTCTATTCTGGCTCCACCCTGGCTCGCTTTGCCCTCCCCTCCTTTCTCCTCCCAGCCTCCAACCCTTAATTTTGTTTTGGTTCCCAGAGTGGCAGCTGTGGGGACTGGCTTCTTGTTGCCATGACGACTGCCATTAAAGGAGCCAGCCACTTGAGCCAGGTTGATAACGGAAGCCAAGTGACTAACTGCCTTGTTTTCTTGCCTTGGGCTAGGCCTGGGAGGCCTCTTAATTGGAAGAGACAAAAGCAGGTGCTTGAGGGCAGGAGGACAGACCCCCGGGGGAAGGAGGCAGGGGGATGAGGCCAGTGCTGGAGAGGAGGCTCTTGTGGACCTCTGCAAACTGGAGCTGGTATGAGAGCTGCCATGGGGAGCCCTTGCCACAGCGGCTGAGCTGGGCGCGTTTGGGGAGCTGTGCCTTCCAGCCTTGGGACAGGGTAGGGGTGTGACGGGATGGTGGAGGAGGGTTTCACATCCTAAGAAGATTGGAGGAAGTGAGAGAATCAACTGATGTTTCTACTGAGAGCCCTGTGGTGCTTCCACTTGGATCTACTTCTTCTCAATAAAAGAGGGGCAACAGTTTTGCCCCCCAGGTGAGGTTGCTGGACACCGTATAGGTCATCGAGTTAAATTCGAATTCCAGATAAACAGAAGTAAAGTGCCTAGTGCTAAATCTGGCAGCCCTAGCCCAGGGGACATTTGGTAATGTCTGGAGCCATTTCTTGTCAAAAACGAGGGTGGGACTGACATCTAGTGGGTAGAGTCCAGAGATGCTGCTCAGCCTCCTGTGATGCACAGGACAGCCCCCCCCCCCCCCCCCCCCCCCCCACCAAGAAGTGTCAGCCCAGACTGGCACTGTGGTTGAGACGGAGAAACCTCTGTGCTGGAAAACTCCTTCACTTCTTCATGACGGCCCGAGGAGGGAGGGTACTTGTCTCCTTCGCTCCATAAAGGAGGAGCTGGAGGCACAGAGGGGTTAAGCAGCTCACTTTAAGGTCACACAGCCAGTCTGTGGAGAAGCCAGGATTCAAATCCTGCTTTGTCAGCTCTGAAGGGTGGCCTCACAGAGGTCCAGCAGAGTCCCTGGAGACATGGCTTGAGGTCAGGTGTATGTAGGGGAAGAGATGGGGCAGCAAAGGCCCGCTAGATGCACCCTGCTCGGGGCTTTGCTCCATTAGACGGCAGGGAGCTGTAGAAAATTTATGAGCAAGGAGGGTCTTGCTTGGACTTGGACTTCAGAAAGTATCAGCTGGTAACAGGGTCCAAGATGGAGCTTTTTGCCACTTCTTAGAAGAAAGCTTCTTCCTTTCTTTCCTGCCTCCTTCCTTCCTTTCCTTCCTTTCTTCTTTCCTTCCTCTCTATCCCACCTCCTCTCCCTCCTTCCATTCCTGACGTTTTTTGCTGCCTCCTTTCTTCCAGGAATATTTATTGAACATCAACTATGTACCAGGTGCAGCTCTAGGAACTGTAGAAAAGGTGCAAAGCGGCATCCCTGCTCACATGCTCTCATGAAGCATAGGATCTAGTTGGGGGACAGATAGATAAACAATAAATATATGCAGGCACCCCTTGGAGATATCGTGGGTTCAGTTCCAAGCCACCAGAAGAAAGCAAATATTGTGATAAGTCAAGTCAAAGGAATTTTTTGGTTTCCCAGTGCATGTAAAAGTTGTGTTTACACTATAATGTAGTCTATTAAGTATGCGAAAGAATTATGTCTAAAGAAAATAATATAATTATTATTATATCTTTAATAATATAATCATCTTAATCTAGAAATGCTGTGTTATGTCACATATTACAATTATATTAATTTTATCTTTATTTTATTGTACATATTGTATACATGTTTTAAGGGGAGTGGGAGGTGAAGGCTTCCAAAAAAAACCATTTTACTGCTAAAAAAAATGCTGACCATCATGAGTTTTCATAATCACTGATCACAGATCACTATGACAAACATAATAATAATGAGAAGTTTTGAAATATTGTTAGAATTACCAAAGTGTGACACAGAATCAGGAAGTGAGCAAATGCTATTGGGAAAATGGTGCTAATACAGACTTGCTTGATGCAAGATGGCCACAAACCTTCAATTTGTAAAAAGAAAAAAAGAAAAGAAAAACAAAAGTAGTGTCTGAAAGTACAAGAAAGCAAAGTATGCCTGTATTAGAAGTCACAAATGCTGTGAGGAAAATAAAGCTAGAAAGTGGGTGGAGAGTATCTGGGTAGCTCAGTGTTTGAGCATCTGCCTTTGGCTCAGATCGTGATTGCGGGTTCTGGGATCAAGTCCTGTATCAGGCTTCCCGCAGGGAGCCTGCTTCTCCCCCTGCCTATGTCTCTGCCTCTCTCTGTGTGTCTCTCCTGAATAAATAAATAGAAATCTTAAAAGAAAAGAACGAAAAGAAAAAGAAAGTGAGTGGAGCGGAATGGGCAGTGCTTTCCAGAGGAGGTGGTCAGGCATGGCCTCTGATACTATGACATTTGAGCAGAGACCTAAAGGGAAGGAGGGAACCCTGCTGACCTCTGCAGGAAAGGTGTTCCTGCCAGAGGGAACAGCATAGACAAAGGCCCTGAGTCAGGAACGATGAATAGCAAAGAGGTCAAGGAGCCTGGAGTGGAGTGAACAGAAGGGAGGAGGAGACAGGTCAGAGAGGGAGCAGGAGGCCATTCCTGCAGGGTCTTGTGGCCCCCCCGGAAATGAGACGGGACCCGTGGGAGAATTTTGAACAAGGGGAGAAGCATGAATTCATCCACGTTGCGGACTGCTCTGGCCACAGCCGAGCAATAAATGCAGGGCACAAATCGGGGGCACAGAGTCTTTAGGCAAGAGAAGAAACTTCGCTGTTCTCTTCTGAGCTTTCAATTCTTAGGCTAGAAACCACAGCGCCTTACTCTGCCCCACTCCCCCACTGGCCAAATAGGGGTTCCAGAAATACTTGCCAGTCGAGTAGATACAGGAATACTGGGTGTGGATATTTTGGGGTTCTCTGATGCTTATAGGGTTGACTCAGATCAGTTCACGTGTGTCGTGTTTTCAGGCTTAAGCTGGCAGAAATTCTCCTCGTGAATAATGCAGCCACATCCGTGCGGTGTGTTTTGATGCTTTTTTCAGGTCTCTGGCAATGCGGCTTCCGAGAGCTTCTGCTAGCGCAGGGCCTGGGCTTCAGCACCCTGGTTTGATGTGAGGAGGGTGGCAGGTGGGGCCTAGCTTTCCGGCTGGGTTATGTCTCCTGTGCGGTCTGGCTGGGTCTTCCCTGCAGTAACCTCATGAAGGGCTCCGGGAAATGGTAGTGTAGCATTTGTTGCTGGTCGGCAGGTAGGAAAGGGCATTTGTGCACCCCAGTGGGACACCCCACTTGCTGGCTGCAGACCCCAGGATGGGAAGTGAGGACACCAAAGTCCTTGTCCCAGCGCTGCCCCTAACCACCTGTGGCCGCCTGCAGTTTCCTTCTGCCTATGCCATTCTGCTTTCCAAGTGGACGCAGTTGGACAGCTCCAGGATTCTAAGAACCTCAAACCATCAGATTTGGCCAGCATCCCTCCCCGAGAGCCAGGTCTCTCGCATTTTCTCAACAAGGAATTTGCCAAGTCTGTATTTAAGACCTATTAAAACTCGGTCACTGATAAGACCATCTGGGAATCTTCGTTCTGGTCAGGAAAAGCAAAGGCTCAACTAAAGGCATTCTAACAGGGTAAAGATTTTTTTATTTCTTAAACAGTATTTACTGAGCATCTTATGGTGATGGCCTCATTTAATTGTTATGAAGCCACACAAAGTGGATAAAACACTGTCCCTTAAAGGTAAGGATAGCGACACACGGGAATGGCAAATAAGTCACCAAAGGTCACCGACAGTGTCAGTGGTACAGCTTGGATTCTGGCTCTGGAACCGGGCTCCGCATCACTCCGGAGCTGAAACCAATGACCTATCACATATGGTGATGAGCTCCTCTGAGCACGTGGAGTTGGCAAAAGGTCCAGGCTTTGGAATCGGACAGCCTTGTGTTCCAAGTTTGAGTCCTGCCATTTAGTGGATGCTTGGACCTTTCCAGCTTTGGTGTCCTCGTGCATCAGGTGGCGAGGGTATCCTGTACCGCGCAGCACTGCTGCGATGCTATCACTGCCAGGTATTCACCAGTATTTATGAAGGGACCAGGCAGAGTGCTTGGCTTACCCATTTAAGAGCAAGATAGAAATCAGTCGCAGAAGGACATTGTGCTGCCCTGTCTGGTCAGTCACATGAACTTGTAGATGTTCTCAGTGTAGGATCTTGCTCTCTTTGGGTAAGCCCCAGGCTGGGGGTGCTGCTGCCACAGGAGCAGTGCCGCAGACTGGGAAGAGGGTATTTGTTGGGGTCCAAAGGAACGAGCCCTTGAGCGGGGGTGGGGAAGGCTGAGTCTTGCCTGGCTGCCTCAACATCCTGAGGTGGGCAGTTGGATCTTCCCTCTGGGTCTGCTTATTCATTGTCCTCCTGGCAATAATCCCTCAGCTGAAGAAATTCTGACGCCCTAGTGAGCTTGCGGGTCTTGTCACTTAGCCACCGCGAGGCCCTGGATGAGCAGCTAAGTGCTGAAGGCCAGGGGGAGGCAGTATACTTTTCCTTGAGTAGTAGAGGAAGACAAGAAATAAATAGATTTTTGTGCTTTTTCATTGGACAAACTTGAAAGAACTCAGTTTTGTAAAGGACAATAACCGTTCCTTTGGCAGTGAGTCTCCTACTTAAAAATCAGAGGATGGAAGCCTCAAGACTTGAGACTTGATGATACCTGGGACCTTGACTAGATTCTCCTTTAATTTTTATTATTTAGTAAATTACGTCTAATTAGTTAGAATTATAGCAACTATCATGCATTTCTTTCCTTCTTTTTGAGAACTAGACATCTTTACAACCACCATTTATTAAATGCTGCTCTAATTTGCTTTGTTTGATCTCATTTAGTGCACAAAGTGAGCTTCCTATAGAGCAGGTACAAATAGCAACTCTTCTTTACTGATGAGAGAAACTGAAGCTCAGGGAGGTTAAGAAACTGGACCAAGGTCACACAACTGAGAAGTAACACGGCACGGTATTTTAGCCGGCTCCACCCATTTCAATTTGGACGATAACTTGCTAACAAAGCCAGCTCGAACAACGAATAAATATATGAAGATCAAGCCAAGAGGGAAAGAGAGCCTTAAGAAATCGACGTTGTGGTTTCAGGGGTTTGGGAAGTTTGGAGTGAGGCCAGCTTCAGGTACAGCTCTATCCAGGGGTTCCAATGATGTCATCAGGACCCTCTGTGTTTTCTGGTCTCTGCACTGATTTTCTCTGTGCTAGCTTTCTGCTTTGCTGGTCTCTGTGGGGAGGGAGAATGTTGCCCAGCTCTCAGGTTACAACCTGCCAGCTTGGCATCAGCAGACAGAGAGCTTCGCCTTCCCCCCCCAACCCCCCTGCTGTGGTTCTCCTGGAAGATTCAGGATTAGGTTTCATTGGACCTCCGCCCCAGTCACATATGGCTTTTGCGCCAATCACTCTGGGACTCATTGCTTAGATCTGTCAAGCTGGAGGGATGCTGTGGGGTCAGCCCAGTGAGAGGGAGGGAGGGGACCCAGAGGAAGTCCAGGTGACATGACCAGGCAGGGACATGGGAACGAACTAGGCAGACAAGACACAGATGCCTGCCTGGGCAGGGTGAGGGCCCCAGCATCTGGAGCTCAGCCCCGCGGTGCGGAAGTGACCTCCTGGGTGCTAGGTGTCTGTGGGATCTAGGGGCCTGGGCAACCCTGAAGTTATGCAGACACTTTGTACTTGTTGTAGGGAGAGAGTATCCTCAGTACGTCTCTGAGGTCCACAACCCCAAAACCCAAATGCGGTTCAGAACCGCTCAGCAAGATGCTGGAATTTGAAGATGAATACAGTTTCCCCGATCTCGGCTTGCTCAGAAATGAAATGCTCCCTAGTTTGTAACCCAGTGAGCCCTCCAAAAACAACCACCCCTAACAACAATCATAATTAGCATTTACCGGGCACCTACTGTGTTCCAGACCTGCACCATCCAATTGGAGCCACTAGTGTTACATGTTTATATTTAAAGGAAGTAAAACTCAAATAAAAAAATCCTGTTGCTCAGTTGTCCCAGGTTTCAAGTGGACAATAGCCGCATGTGGCTAGGGATCCCGTTTTGGACATTTTAGGCACAGAGCATTTTCCAGAAAGTTCTGTTGTGTCCTAGACATTGTGCTAAGTGCTCTACATCCATGAACATATTTCAGTCTTAAAACAGCTCAGAGGGGTAGGTCCTATTTATTATCCCTTTTTATAGAGGGGAGTAAATTGAAGCACGAAGGAAGTGAAGTGACTTACCCAAGGCCACACAGCTGGTGAGGGAGCAGAGCCAGGGTACTCACCCAGCCCTTGGATGTGATGCTTGGCTGCTTTTCCTCCCAGTGTAGGCTAGAGGTGGCTAATGTGTTTTCTGGCTCACCCTGTGCTGTTTGAAGCAACCATCTGGAATTCGTGTTCTTATCTCCTGTAGCTGCCCAGACCCCCAGAGAGAATTGAGGCCGCTCCAGCGTCTGTGCGTGCCTTCCTGATCCACAAGGCCCGTGGGTCTGAGGAAGTGGGGCATGTTGCCAGGGGAGCCGCCTCACACAGCAGCAGAGCACCCAGGAGAGGGCTGGCCGGTCTCCAGGGCGTGGGCTGGGTATGTGAGACACGCAGGCTGTTTTCTCCGGGAATGGAGGGGCGGGGGATTGACTGTCTTCACAGTTCCATCATCTCCCTGAGTGGCTGTGTGCGGGAGGTGTAGCTGGGGGGACCTTTTTGCCAAAATGCCCCCAGGTGAATGCCCCAGAACCAGGCACTTGCGTGACCTTCTCGTCAGGGGGTGTCTGAGCACCTGTGCAGGGCACCTGTGTGAGGGAAACCCAATCTCAGCGCCCAGAACGCCCTGCTTCCAGGTCAGGGCAGGTTGGCCAGTCCCTATACTCTGAGGGAACGATGCGTGGTGCCTATTTATAGCATCCCAGAAAAGGGTTAACTGGGGCTGTCCTAGCAGCAGCCCACTGAGAAACAGGCTTTTGCTTCCCTTGTAAGGCCCACAGCCATGTTTAGGGCAGGTGCTAAGAGGGAAGACTTTGCTAGCACTAGGACTCTGAAGATCCAGGTGCCATGGCTTCATCACCTATGTCCCCGCCCCCCCGCTCTCTCCCACAGGCACAGATGGGGCTGCAGAAGGACCGTCCTGTGTCTCTGCTTTCATTATCCATCTGTGTGGATGTGGAGGGCAGGGTGGAAGTGTGTGGGTGGGAGGGTGGGGCAGGGCTGTTCTGGAACCGTGTATGAGAGAGAGCAAGAGTCCAGGAGAGGAAGCTTTGATCCGTTCACCAGCGGCTACTGGGCTCTCGCTGTGTGCCGGACGCCTTCAGACCCCTTCTCTGAGAAGGCCCCAGCCCTGTGCAGGCTGCGATGGGCTGAGGGCAGGGAGGAACCCATCTGGAAGGAGGCCCTTTGCCTATGTGCCGGAGCGTTGGGATCCCTGCTGACGTCCTACAGTAGCAGCAGAGCACAGACAAGATATTTCCTTTTTTACTTTCTTCTTTTTTAATAATAGACTTTATTTTTTATAGCACGTTTAGGTTCACAATGAAACTGAACAGAAAGTACTGAGATTTCCTATACATCTCTTTATCTGCCCTAAAAATCCTCTGCGCTCTGCTGTTCATCCCTTTCTGCCCCCAACCCCTGGCAACCACTGATCTTTTTGCCGTCTCCATGGTGTTGCTCTTTCCAGAATGTCCTGCAGCTGCATTTGGACAGCATGTAGCCTTTTCAGATTCTTTGGTTTCAGTAATACGTGTTTCAGGTTGAAGGTTTCCCTCTTGCTACCATGATTCTCCATTGGAGACCTATGTGCAGAGGGGAGAGGGAGCTGGGTGGTACTGGGCACACCTGGGGAGGTCAGTGGTGAAAAGGTTTGGCAGGGCAGAGGTGGACCTGGCTGGTGCTGCAGGGCCAGGACTTCAGGAGCAGGGAGTTGGCCACCTGGGACTCCGAAGCTGGAGATGATTCAGATCCCAGCCTCTTCACGGACCAGATGGTCTCCATCCCTCCTAGCTCAGCTGCCTCATTGGGAAAATAGAGTAGTAGCAATGGCACCCACATGGCATGCTTGTTATGAATCTTTGGGGTTCAGATGTGAAGCACCCACGTAGCTTGTGGGATGCACCAGTACGTATTGAATGAATAAATGAACCTACTGTGTGCCAGTCTCAGTGCAGGGCAGATGGTCGTGGGTTCGAGTCCCCACTCTGCCATTCAAAAGCCATGTGCTCTTGGGCAAGTATTTGACCTCACCAAGACTCAGTTTCCTCATCTGTAAAAATGTGCACCCACACCCATCTCATCTAATTACCCTGAGGATTCGATAAAATAATGCCCCAAGCATGGTGCCAGGCTCAGCGAACACCTCATAAATAAGTGTATAAAGCACTTACTGTGTGGCTACCACTGTGTTAAATGCTTTTGATGTATTATCTTATGCCTGTGAGGCAAATACGGATACCCATTTTACTGATGGGAATGATTTGCCCAAGATTCTGTGCAAGAGCTGGGGTTTGAATTCTGGAAGTTTGACTCTAGAGCCCAGTGCTCATAGCTGACCATTGGAGCTTGGAAGTGGAGGAGGTCCCATCAACTTTGCCTGGGGGGTGGGGGGTGGGGGTGGCTCGGGAAGGAGGGCAGAGGACACCTTAGTGAGTCCCAGAAGATGCAGTGGTTTTGCTAGAGCTGGAGATGGAGGTCGGAGTGGGTGGGGATATCAGGTGCAGGGGACTGCACAAAGCACAAAGCAAAGGCAGGGGGTGGGAATCCTACAGAAGGAATGGCACAAGTGACCTGAGCTGGGCGTGGGAAGGGGCGGGGAGGGGACAGGATGTGGCAGGAAAGGAAGGTAGGGCCCCATGGTAGAAGCAGTCACAGCTGGCAGCCCTGTTCCAGGCCTTCCCAACTCACCTCCTGTGCGCCCCCTCCCCCATAAGAAATTAAACTCAAACTCAAATATAGACTCAAATATAAACTCAAAATAGACCTCAATGTAAGTGTTAAAAGTTTAAAAGTCTTTGAAGAAACTATAGGAGTAAATCTTCTTTAGGTGAGCAAAACCCTTATAGGACACCAACAGAGAAGGGATGACAAAAGAAAAGTATAAATTGTACTTCATCAAATTAAACACGTTTGTTCTTCAAAGTCAAAAGTGAAAAACAATGGATAGAAAGGTGATTTGCAATTGTTTTCTCTCAATCTCATAACTTGCATCTATTTAAGTAAAGAACAGGTACAAGTCAAAAGATAACTTTTAAAAAATGGGTAAAGGATCTGAATCAACATTTCTCTGAACAAAATATAAAAATGATCCATAATCACATGAAAATATACTCAATGTTATTAGCCATGAGGGAAATGCAGAGTAAAACCACAGTGAAATAGCACTTCGTACCCACTAGGATGGCTAAAATTAAGAAAGCAGATACTAAATGTTGGCAAGGATGTGAAAAATCTGAACCAACCCTCAAACGTTGCTGGTATAAATGTGAAATGGTATGATCTCCTTGGAAAACAGTATGGCACTTCCTCAACATGCTAAATATAGTGTGGCCATGTGATCCAGCAGTTCTATTCCTGGTTATGTACCCAAGAAAAATGAAAACTTATGGCCAATGTACCAATTTTGTAGACCTGACAGCATTATTCATAATAGCTTAAGAGTGTAAACAACTTGAATGTTCATCCGCTGAAACATATATCCCATTATAGATATGCTATGTTTTTATTTGGCAATAAGTAGGAATTAAGTACAAGTATATGCTATAGCAGGAATGAATCTCGAAAGACATTATGCTGAGTGGGAGAAGGCAGTCAGGAAGGGTCACATATCGTATGACTCAATTCCTATGCAACAGGTCAGGTAGGCAAACGTATAGGATGGACTTTAAACTAGCAGTTATCTAAGGACTGGGGAAGTTGAGTGGACATGAGGAGTGACTGCTCGTGGTTGTGGTGTTTGAGTTGTGTTGAAGAGTGTACAACTCGGTGAATATATTGAATATAATAAAGCTGATATATCCTGCAATTACCTGTAGGATTTAAAGCCTATTAATTCTTGCCTGATCCCATGCTATGAATACATTAGGAATAATACCATATATTGTGAATATTCCACAGGTATAACAACAAAACCTATAGGGTGGATGCTATTAATTGGGAGGATAATCCCAGAACCAAATTTAAGAAATCAGGTGGTGCTGAAATCACCTTTGTAGACTACTACAGGGAGGTATGCAATCTTTTATTTCAGTATGTCTAAATATTTTTTCTTATTTAATCAAATATGTCTCCTATGTATAACTGATAGTCACATGTTAGATCATAAGTCAAAATCTATATATTACAGGGTTTCTCTTGGAGGGTATTATAACTTACATGAATTTGTCCATGTATTTGGGTACCTTGTATATATGTTACATAATTAGAATGGCTCCAATAAGACCTCTTTAATGAGTCTTGGACATGGCTATGATAGTTTTAAACATGTTGATGGATTGGTGGGTTGAAAATAAAATATGGCAAAATTTCAGATATGAGGACTTCACCTATGTAGAAGTTTCAGCTCTCTAGGACTTGGTTCAAAATGAAAAAGTGAAAAATTACTATCAGAAATTATGTCACTTGTGTGCTAAATCTCATAACTCATGGATTCCTCAATCTTTTTTTTTATTTTTTTATTTTTATTTTTTTTTTAATTTATTTATGATAGTCAGAGAGAGAGAGAGGCAGAGACATAGGCAGAGGGAGAAGCAGGCTCCATGCACCGGGAGCCCGATGTGGGATTCGATCCCGGGTCTCCAGGATCGCGCCCTGGGCCAAAGGCAGGCGCCAAACCGCTGCGCCACCCAGGGATCCCGGATTCCTCAATCTTTATTCACAAAGAAACAAGTAAACTTCATGAACAAAGATGCACTAGGTGGTGAGGTTGGTTCTCTAGCTTTGGCAGTTAAGAGAGAATTCAAGGAGTTAGAGATATTTATAGCAAACGGAAAGAACTTAGAAAAGTATAAGCTGGGTTTTTTTTTTCTCTAAATTTTATTAGGAATCCAAAACCTAGCTACTTGGAAGCACTGAGAGTACACAGCCATTCAAGGGTATGGTGCTATTATGGCATCATCCCCACTTGTGCTCCACGCTTAGTACTTACTTGTTTAACCTGAAAGCATGTAATGAGTGCTCATTATACAACTTGGGTATACATTGGTAAGACTACTGAGTTCTCTGTTCTTAAGGAACTTGCATCCTTGTAGCAGGAAGAGAGATGGCAGACAAGAAGAAAGCATGTATTGGGGGAAATCTATGCAGATAATCAAGAGGTGTTATGGAGAATGTCTGGTGGCTTAGACTGCTGGTCATAGAAAGCTCTGAGTAGCTGGCATGTGACTGTCAGAAAGGAGCAAGCTGTGTGCAGATAGGTGAGAAGAATTGTCTCTTACACCACTTTCAGGATGGGCATGATGTATCCAGATCCCAAACAAGGCTAGAGTGTCCTGTCAAGAAAGAAACCCAGTTGTGGGTGGGACGTGTACAGGGTTGCAGGATATGACGTCAGAGGAGGACGTGGGAGCCACACTGTATAAAGTTCTATCCACCTACACACATTGGATTTTACCGTTAAGTGAGACTATACAGATAGATGAAATGGGGCACTTTATTTTACAGATGTGGGTCTAATGTACAGGGAATGTATGGGTACAGGGAATATGCGGGTAAAAAGGGAGGCAGGGACACCAGTAGGGAGGTGCTTAAGTCCATTTAGATCAGTGATAATGGTAACCTGGATTAGAAAGGGAATGGATGGGGCAGACAAGAGGACTTTTGATGGCTCAAATGTAGTGAGTAATGGTAAGAGGAGTCTCTGGCTTTATCTGAGGAAGTGAGTGGAGGCTGGCATCACTTATTGCAATGGGAGATTCTGTGTGAGGAGCTGGCTTGGGGATTGTTGGGTTGACATAGCCTATGATGGAGTTGCAGACAGGGATATCAGGCTGATATTTGCTTGCTCATTCTCCAGATTTTACTTCAAAAGTCATTGGTTTAGGTGACCTTTGAAATGACTTGAGTAGTCTTGGGATGTCCTGGTGGGAACTCAGTATAATAACAGATGGCAATCTAGTTGTGTTGTCATGAGATCTAGAAAAATCCTGAAATCCATAGATGAGCCCTTAAAAGGAAAGCACAATCCTGGCTTGCAGAAAAGCTTTCATAGTAATGCAAAGTGGGACAAGGAAATTCCTGTGGAGATGCAGAAGTTGGTGTTGTAGGAGATCCGTATGGGATATCACAGGACAGCCATGAGAATTAATAGTGTGTTTCTCAAAGTTCTCGACAGAACAGCTTGTACAAAGGCTGTGCTAGTCTCAGTGGTGGGAGTGGTGATTGAGGCCCTAAAATGATGCCATGATTCCGCACACATGTATATACATATACTTGCACAAGCTCCTGCCTTAAGACTCTAGAAGCAGGGGAACGGAGGTGAATCCCAGCTGCCTTTCAAATAACTACAGAGAATTAAAAGTAGTAGTTCAGCTCCAGAGGTAAAGCACCATGAACACTGGATTTGAAGTCTTCTTGTCTCTGGAACTCCTTTGACATTCTCAAGATACTTAACCAATCCCACCAGAATTCATGTGGCTAACTGGTGACTGATGAGGATCTCACTGGTCAGCATGGAAGGATCTATGACAGACCATCACTTTATGTGGGAGAGGAAAGGCACTTTATTGTACAGGAATTGCAGCCTAGGGATAGGAGCTTCTGGATAGATGTCTTGGCAAATGCCTTTTCCTGGCGGAAAAGTTTCGATGATGCAGGAGGCATGTTTGGAATAGCTGTAGTATTGCAGCTGCAAGGAGTGACCAGGTTTGTCGTCCCCCATTAATGTGGGAATCCTCTTCAAAGTTCTTAATTACATCCTTAATTTTTTAAGGCAGTACTATAGTGAGAAATATGTAATTCAAGGCTTGGTCCTGCATTTACCTATAGCAAGTCAAAGAAGGCTGGTACAGTGACCCCAACACAATGTTTATGAGAGTCTTGTTCTCCTGGGCCATGTGTGCTTACAAGGAAAAAAGAGGTCATCCCTGGGACATCTAAATTAAGAGACTATTAAGAGTATCTTTAACGTGTTCTTAAACTTGGGGAAATAGTCTTCCTAGCACACCCCTGGGCCTCTGTTGGTGATCCAGACTTTTTTGTACCTATTTAGGTGACTTGACTAGGCTTTGCTGACAGTCACACCAGTGTTCTTTCTCACCTCTTTTGAGCAGCAGTATAATACAGAGGTTACTGACCTAACTCAGCCACTGTTGATCAGCAAAGGCAAATGGAAAAAGAGCCAACAGGACACACCCCATAAGCCTATAATGCTGGTTCCTGAGCTATGCTACCTGACAGGTACTTCAGATTTATGCAGTCCTCATAGAAGACCACCCCTTTCAAGCCCCAGATGTTATGATGTAGAAGTACAGGCTTCTCACAGTACTCCATAATGACCCAGAGCTGTGTTCTCTCCATTGGCTCTTCCTCTTCCAGATAAAATCATCAAGGCTTCTTCACATACATATTTATTCTTGCTTGTTTAGCTATATCTTCTTAACTTTTTAAAGGTCTATCAGATAAAATGCGAAAAGACTACAGGGTGATGAGAGACTTGGCTCTTCATATGAGGTTGGATCCAGAAAGAAGGCAGCACGAATTACGGAAACTGATGAATACTATACAAACGTAAGTCCTATTCTTCTCTCTGTGTCTTTGTGTGTGTGTCCTGAAGATGAGACCCGTGCAGAACTCTTGATATGTCAGATTCTCCAACTAAAAAACAACAGGTTGGAAGAAAACGACCTCTTGTGGGAACAACTCTATTTGTTCCATTGATGCAAAGTTAGAGGAGGTCTGGAGGGGAAGAACAAAATAGAAAGACCCTAAGCACAAATGTGAGAGAGGACATGATTTCAGAGTACTAGAAACCCTCTCTCTGCAACATGTCAATACAGAAGACAAACAACAAGGCATCTTAGATTAAAGGAGAATTTTGCAAATGGATCATCATTTTTGCTTATTTCCTTTGGTTCTATTCTGTGGAAATATTTTAACTTTCAGAAATAGGGAGGTACAACGGGAACTTCAACTCTGGGATTTGAAATTTGATACCAACTTCGTGTCCTTCTCGGGAAGGATCTTGAAAGAAGTAAGAATTTTTCAAGGAAGAAGAGCGGTAAGACAGCTTCAAAATGGTCATGTTCTAGTTACTCTTGCAGTCATTTGGGGCCAAATGAATAATAATGCAGAGGACCTAAGTCAGGTCAGTAACTCACTGCTCTCTCTTCTTGGGCTGTTTGTCCTTTCTCTAGGGGAGAGCGAGCAGGTGTTCAGTTAGAAAGCATGTAACATCCTTGGCATATAGTAAACTCTATAGTTTACCATGGTTGGAGTTGTGGACATCTCTCGTGGCAAAACAATCTGCCAAGTATATCCTTAAGAGTCAAATAGCTAGAATCCAAACAATCCAGAGTAACCCATGATAGAATCCCAGTATTACTTACCACTATCTTAAGGGAAGAGTATGTAATTCAGTTATGACCAAAGTTTAAAATTGTAACGTTTCAGTAGGAAGTAGCAAGAATTTGCAATAGAAAGGCTCTTTGTCGGTATTTCTTTAAAAATTGAAGTCTTATACTATGTCTTCCAGTTTGACTCCCATCCACAGTTTGCAGATTGGTTGAGAGAGACCGGAAGTGGACCCTTACTCAATGTGAAGTCACTAGATCATTGGTAATACTCTATCCTACGAGAAATTATGGAGCGGCCTCATCCTTTGTACAGAGTCTACGGAAAGTCACACCCACCATGGGCATAGCTATGAGAGAGGCAAAAATGTAAGTAGAGCTGAAATTAAGATCTATAACAACCGATCTTCAAATCGGAGGTAAAGTGGAGTCAGATTATATTAAATTATAGGAATTGGTCACTGTATTAAAACCCTGGAGGTTTGTAAACAAAAAAGCCTAATCTATTCCAATTAACTGTAAAATAGGCTTTGGGGATATATAGTTTGTGGCTATTGGGATACATGCTGAGGAAGCCAAACATTGAACTTATTTTTGTTTTAAGAACAAACTTATCAGGGTACTTGGGTGGCTCAGTCAGTTAAGCATCTGACTCTTGGTTTTGGCTCAGATCCAGCTGGGTGCTCAGTGGAGAGTATGCTTAAGATTCACTCTCTGCCCCTCCCCTTATGTGTGCATTTTACCCCTACGCAAATAAGCTCAGGAGTTATGGAAACTGTCTGATGTACAGGCAGCAGGGCAAGATTTCTAACACGTGCTCAGACCTCCAACAGGACATGGGGTCATAAGAAAGAGCAATTACTGTTTGGTTGCTTTCTAACTATAATGGAAGATCCTCAAAGTATTATTTCTAACATGATGATGCTTCTAGGAAGATTTTTTGGGGATAATCCTCAATCAGACTAGGGAAATTCCTTTCTCATTTTAAAAATTTCTTTTCACATGAATGAATGTGGAATTCTATCAAATGCATTTTGTACTTTTTTTTTTTTACATTTAATCTGCAATTATTTTTCCTATAATTCACCACACTAACTGTTTCTTTTTCTGAAGATTGCATTTCAGGCTTACTGTCACCCTAGGCCCATGGTATTCTACTTTTTTTTTTTATGATTTTTAATTTACTTATCTGATAGAGAATGAGAGTTATCACAGGAGGAGAGAAAGAGAAAGAGGCACTGAGCAGGGAGCCTGATATTCTAATATCATTGCTACTTTCAAGTTATTCTTTGGTTTTTGAACGTATATGATTTAATGATTTTACTCTGTCAATGGGACACCTGAGTGGCTCAGCGGTTTAGCTCTCGCTCAAATAAGTAAATCTTTCATGACCATTAGTTAAAAGTAGTTTTTTTTTTTTTTTTAACATTGTACCTTGTTTTTATGTGGTGCTCCATTGGCTGCATAAAACGTTTGTTACATACTTAACTTTTGAATACAGATGATATATACTTATTTTCTAGGCTTGAAGTAAGTGATACAGTCCAGTCCTATACAACCGTCTTAGAAAATCATGTTTCCTCCAAAACACAGATGGTAAGTTTCTATTTGATAGCACTTCCTTTTTTTTTTTTAAGATTTTATTTATTTATTCATACAGATGCAGATAGAGAGAGGCAGAGACACAGGCAGAGGGAGAAGCAGGCTCCATGCAGAGAGCACGACGTGGGACTCGATCCAGGGTCTCCAGGATCACACCCTGGGCTGCAGGCGGTGCTAAACCGTTATACCACCGGGGCTGCCCCCACCCTTTTTTTTTTTTTTTAACAAAGATTTTATTTATTCATGAAAGAGACAGGAGAGACAGAAGCAGGCTCCATGCAGGGAGCCCGATGTAGGACTCCAGGATCATGCCCTGGGCCAAAGGCAGGTGCTAAACCGCTGAGCCACTCAGGTGTCCCATTGACAGCAGCTTCCTGTCTTACCTTGTAGTGTTATAAATCTCATCTGTTAGATCTTGAGTGTCTACCACTCAAAATTAATCTCAAGTGCCCTTTCTTTGGCAGGGACTTGTCTTCAATTTCTGTCCTTTCCTGTCTCTGAGGCTGTCAGCCTGTTCATGGTCTCTGACCTTTCAGCCATGTTCACTGGAGAGTGGGCAAACACTTTGGGAGAAAGTGGCCTCAATTGCTGAGATCATCTCTCTGGGTCCCTACTTCTTTCCTGTCTTAACCTAATAACTCTTTATGACCTTGTTAGACTGCCTGAGCCCCAAACAGGCACAGTCCCTGTGTTTTCATCAGTTTGAACAGCTCTTCTTAGGAGGAGACTGGCCTATGCTATTCCAGAAGCTGAAATTGTAGGATGCATTAGCTGACCACTCTCTGAATACTCAGAAATCATCACAGAAAAAATTAGAATCTAGATTTTGCAATTGTACTTAAAAGCCTGACTTATTGAGCTATTGAAATATACATAAATACGTATATTTATATATGTGTATATATAAATAAATGGAGGTGTGTGTGTGTGTAATCTGTACCCAAAAGATTAGGTGCTTTAAGAAAAGCATATCTATAAGTTAGTTTAGCCTTCATCTTTAAGTGATCCCAACAGGCATGGAGAAATCCTAAGCCAATAATGGATTGGTGTCCTTTCAAACACACACATTGACTGCAGTCTATTACAATTAGAAATCATTAAATCATATACATTCAAAAACCAAAGAATAACTTGAAAGTAGCAATGATATTAGAATATCAGGCTCCCTGCTCAGTGCCTCTTTCTCTTTCTCTCCTCCTGTGATAACTCTCATTCTCTATCAGATAAGTAAATTAAAAATCATAAAAAAAAAAAGTAGAATACCATGGGCCTAGGGTGACAGTAAGCCTGAAATGCAATCTTCAGAAAAAGAAACAGTGTGGTGAATTATAGGAAAAATAATTGCAGATTAAATGTAAAAAAAAAAAAAAAGTACAAAATGCATTTGATAGAATTCCACATTCATTCATGTGAAATTTTTAAAATGAGAAAGGAATTTCCCTAGTCTGATTGAGGATTATCCCCAAAAAATCTTCCTAGAAGCATCATGTTAGAAATAATACATTGAGGATCTTCCATTATAGTTAGAAAGCAACCAAACAGTAATTGCTCTTTCTTATGACCCCATGTCCTGTTGGAGGTCTGAGCACGTGTTAGAAATCTTGCCCTGCTGCCTGTACATCAGACAGTTTCCATAACTCCTGAGCTTATTTGCTTAGGGGTAAAATGGGGATACTAGTCTTGATCTCAGTAGGTTATTGAAGAATTAACTGAGTCAAGTACAATGCTTGGCAAGTGCTCTCACATAGCACCCATCATGTAAGGGGTGACGTTCCTGATGATGGTACGTTTCAGTCTGTGCTTGTTAACCCTCTGTGTCAACTTCATGATAAACTCCTAGAAACAGAATAGCCAGGACGTAAAGACTTTGCAAGTGCAAGTGATTCATGCATATTGCCCATGCCTGGCTCCTAGGCTCTTTCCTCTTCCATATGCTCACCTTCGCCATTATTGAATGGAATGGGATTCCAGACCCTTTACCCTCCTGGGCCAGCTGTGGATTGAATGAACAGACTCTGTTCCTCCACCTAGGTAGTTTGCTTGACGTGACATCCACTTCTCCCATTACTGTGGTTTCATGTCCTCGGTAGTCTTGTTGCTTTCTTTCAAGGTCCTTTGCGTGCTGTCCAGTGAAAAGAAAGACCTGTATGATGGCATAAAACAATACCTGTGTGTCAAGTGTCCGACCCCAAGCCAGTGTGTCGTGGCATGGACCTTAGACAAACCCCAGACGCTGATGACCATTGCGACAAAGATTGCCCAGCAGATGAACTGCAAGATGGGAGGAGCCCTCTGGAAGGTGGAGACAGGAGTACGTTGGATTTCATTGCCTTCTCTTTATTTCACTTGTGTTCAGTGGAATTTAAGACTCAACCATCTTAAACGCAGTTGCTTAATTGTGCTTCTATTGTGTTCTAACTCAATGTCTTACCTTTTTTAAAAAATTTCAGTTACAGAATGCGATGTGCATTGGTATCGACTGTTTCCATGATATTGTAAATCGGCGGAAGTCAATTGCAGGCTTCGTGTCCAGCATCAATCAGGAATTGACGCAGTGAGTGGGCGTAGGCAGACATTGTGTAGATGGCAACTAGCTGTAGACCAAACAGGAGAGGTGGGCCTAACTAATGTTTGTTGACGAGGGCCATGGGCAGGGTATTCTCTTCCTCTTCTGGCAAAGTTATGCTCCAAATACATTTGATGTGGAAGGGTCTATATCATTTTTCTGTTGCTGCTTAACAGATGACGACAAACATGGCAGCTTAAGAGGACACTCCTGTGTCTGCGCATAGGTCTGTCAGGCAGCCATCAGGTTGGCCATGTTGGCCAAGCCACATTCTCCTCTGGAGGCTTGAGGTCCTATTGCAAGTGCACATCCTTGTGGTAGAATCTTTTTTTTGTTTTGTTTTTGTTTTTGGTAGATGAAGGACAGAGGTCCCCCTTTCCTTGCTGGCTGCCAGCTACAGGCCTGTTTCAGCTCCTGGGACTTCATCCATATTCCTTCTCGAATGCCCTGCTCCCCCAGAGCACACAGTCCTTGTTCTGCTTCAAATCTCTCTTCCCCCTTCTGCTATCTTGCTTTTTCAGGGGGTTATGAAATTAGATAAGGTCCATCTGGAAAATCTTCCCTAAAGCCAACTGTGACATAGGACATAATCACAGGGGCGATACAATAGTCACAGATTCCAAGCGTTAGATTTCTGCTCACTGGGGGCTCTGATGATCAGTGAGTCTCCCCATTAACACACGGGGAAGGACTCAGGCCCCACATGGGGAAGACAGACCTAGGAATACAATCAGAAGCCTATAGGTACAGGATCTGCTCTTCACAGATCTATATGTAATGGATCTGCCGAAGAACATATGCTTCCATATCTCATGTTTCTCCCTTGCTCCAGGGATACTTTTGTTTTCTGTGCTTAGAGTAGAACCTACCTTCAAAGGAGTTTGCACATTCTTCAGTTTAGTTTCTTGAGCATTAGCATGTGTATGACCATCACCAATCACTGTTATGCTTCCTGAGGATTTACTAGCCCCCTTGGTATAATTACAGAGTATTCTTTAAGGGGGTCCATTTTTATTTTCATGAATGGCATCAATTATTCCAGTCTAGTTCCAGTTCTAGTTTAATATAATATTGGTTTGCTTTTATGGTGGGAGGGCATGTGGAAAATAATGTTTCAATCATGGAAAGAAATTAAGCTCTCATTCGGTTCATTTTTAAATTTTTAATTCTTTTAAATTGGAGTTCAATTTGCCAACATAGAACACCCAGTGCTCATCCCGCCAAGTGTCCCCTCAGTGCCCATCACCCAGTCACCCCAACCCCCACCCACCTCCCTTTCCACTACCCCTCGTTTCCCAGAGTTAGGTGTCTCTCATGTTTTGTCACCCTCACTGAGATTTTCACTCATTTTCTCTCCTTTCCCTTTATTCCCTTTCATTAATTTTTATATTTCCCAAATGATTTCATCCAGTTCATAAATAATTTTGAACCCTTGCTTTTTTTTATGGTGAAAAAATTTATATTTAGATTTATAGTTGGCTGGACTCAGTTTAGATGATCCCAATTTTGTTGGCAACATCCAAAGCTCATAATCAGGAGCCAGTCGAACATATGCTTTCTTCTCTCCATCAGACCTGATCAAGGTGTTGACCTTCGCCACATCAGTGTCATAGAGCTTCTTTACAGCCTGTTTTATCTGGTGCTTATTGGCCTTGACATCCACAATGAGCACAAGTGTATTGTTGTCTTCTATTTTCTTCATGGCTGACTCAGTAGTTAAGGGGAACTTGATGGCATAGTGATCAAGCTTGTTTCTCCTGGGGGCTCTCTTTCGAGGATATTTGGGCTGCCTTTGGAGACACGGGGTCTTGGGTCATCGGAATGTAGGTGACGTGCAGATCTTTTTTTTTTTTTTTTTTTTTTGTGACTGCTCACCTTTCACCACTTTCTTAGCTTTCAAAGCCTTTTCTTTGGCTTCAGCTTTGGGAGGGGCAGGGGCTTCCTTCTTCACCTTCGGCGCCATCTTCATGAAAGGGCGAACCCTTGCTTTTTGGCACAACATTTCCACTGCTCTGTTCTCAGCATTTGAACATACCATGATTTCATCTTGTAGACTGTAAATTCTGGGGAAAAAAAGCAGACAAATGTATTATATCATGTCAGGTCATTGCAATAGTTTGAAGCAATTAAAAAAACAGGGGATAGAAACTTGAGACCAGTATTGCTTGATCTGTTGGGAAGTGGTCAAGTAAAAATTACTGCTCCAAAGCAGGTGGTTCCCATAAAGCATGATTATGGATGAACCATTTTTTTAAGACCTCAGCTTGGAAGCAGGAATCTCCAGGAACACTGGCTATTTATTTTGGGTGTCCACCATGAGACGGCAGTAGTCCTGCACATTGAAAGTGCGTGTAATTTGTACCAATGTTAGTGAATGCTTCCATATTCCTATTTGTGTGCATTCACAATTTTAATAAATGCCTAGGGTACTGGAAGAGACCAATGCTTCGATCTCTGCAGAGGCATCAAAGAATGGATTCCTGATTGGATCTTCAGCTACTCATAGTGACTCCCCCCTCCCCGCCACCAGAGGTCCTAGATTAACTCAGGATGAAAAATAAGGGAATTTTTAAGACTCCTATCTCAAACTGACAGCTTATTTTTCTCCAAACAAGGTGGTTCTCTCAGTGCATTTTCCAGGAATCGGGGCAGGAGCTTGTGAACGGGCTTAAAACCTGCTTGGAAGGTTAGTGTCCCATCAAGATTGGTGTGCCTGACTCCATCTGGGTAGTTGTCTGCAAGTGAACACACTGTCCCCCCAGAGACGTCTGGCAATGCCTAGAGATGCGCTCCATTGTAACAGCTGGGATGGAGGTGCTACTGGCCTCCAACTAGCGGGTAGAGACCAGGCATGCTACAGAAGACAGCAACACCCATTCTGCCCCCACAAAGAATTATCTGGCTCAGAATTTCTGTAGTGGTGCTGTTGAGAAATGCTGAGCTCACGTGAAGACCAAAAGGCAGTGAATGTGTCCTGGAGGCTACAAGATTGAAAGAACATGAACCTAGAAGCTGTTACAAATAGCAGTGGCCAGTTGGTTCTGAGTTACGGCTTATTCACCCATGTTTCTGGTTTCCTTCCAGCTGCCCTGAAGCTCTGGTGTAAACATAATCAGTTTCTACCACAAGCTATCATTGTGTATCGGGATGGAGTTGGGGATGGTCAGCTTCAAGCACTGATGGATCATGAAGTCCCACAGATTGAGTCCTCCTTAAGATCTGTGTACCCTAAAGACTCTGGGTATATAAATTGTAAAGTGCAGATTTTGTAAACTCTACATTTCAGTCTCTGAAAGGAATATCACAGTTATGATCTGTGAATTAAGAGAGAGAACATGGCACAGAGGGCATCAGTTGCTGGATGGGGAATTCATTCTTTGACTTTCTGGTCCACACCCAAGTCAGAGGACAGAGCAGAACTAAAACGTTCCTGATTGTGTTCTCCCCCATGGAACCGCCTAAGAACCTGTTCCTTTTTTTCTAATCTCCCTGCAAGCCTTGATGTAGGAGGGCTTGTTAAGGTCAGGTACTTATTAAAATCCATAAACACAGCCTGGTGATGGTTTGTGTTTAGGCAACTTCTTTATTCTGGAGTTTTGTAGGTCCTGGGGCTGGGGAATGCCTCTCCTCTGCCTCCTCTGCTTGTCACTGGGGCCTGGTTCCCACCACAGATAGGAGCAGCCCCAACCTTGTGAGGAAGTTCCTCCCCCTAAGATGTGAGTGGCTGTAAATAGAAACCTCTCTTACTGCTTAGGTCAAGCTCATGGAGCTAGGACAGTAAAGTTGGTGTGTGGGGGGACTATACCTTCCACAGATTCTTCTGAAGGAATCCTGTGTGTGTGGTGCTTCAAGTAGTTTGCGTGATCCTAAATAAAGCTGACTTTATTTGAAAAACAAACTTGAATTTTGGGGAATGACAGGTTTCATGGACTAACCTCCTGAATCAGTTTGGATTAGGCCCGTTAAAAAAAAAACAACAACAAATTTCAGATGGATGGAAGATAGCAGAGTAGAGGTCCTCATGTCAGCTGGTCCCCCAAAATTAGCTACATAACTATCAAGCCATCCTGAACACCAATGAAATCAAGCCGAGTTGTAAGCAAGAATGGCTGAGTCTACAAATAGAAAAGTGAAAAAATGAAGTGGAGTGTGGAGAAGTAAAACGGAAAGGGATATATCAGAGGATAATGGGTGGGGTGGGGGAGGGAGCACGTGTAAGCCAACTTTAGGAAAGTGAACGTTCAAATCTGGGCCCTTCAAAGTGTGCTCCTCTAGAGATGTCCCTGCCTGAAAGGGACTCATTGGTGAAAGGGTGCAGAACCACAGGTCAGTGCAGGGTGGCCGGGTCTCAATATTCCTGGAGGCCAGAAAGCATCCAGGTGCCTGAGCCAGCAGAGTTCCCAAGTACTGGTTCAGGGAAATGGCTTCAGATGAGCAAGCCTGCGAGAATGTTCAGTTTGTGGTGCCATCAACCACGATCTCCCGCCGGGCCAGGTGACCCCCGTCCACGTTGGGTCCATACAAGGGCCTGGAACACAGCCTGCACCTTCCTCTGGGAGAGGCAGAGTGGGTCAGCATTGGCCCGGTTGAACGTTCTCCTTGTGGGGGGCCAGCAACCACAGAAAGGGACACACCTCCCGTTCCTCCAGGAAGAGGGGGGGAGGGCAAGAGCGGCAAAGACTGCCTGAGGAAACCTAAACATTGCACATTTCCACGTCCCCCCAGGTCCCCTAGGGGAGAAATGGAGTAGGCAGGCACCATCGGAGTCTGCAGATTGGTCAATCACCACATCGCTCATCTCTGGGGCTGGAGATCGGGGTGTGGTCTTTTTGCCTCTCACCCCCCCAAAAAGACATGAAAGGTTTCAGGGAACAAAACCCTCACAGAGCAAACAGCCTGGCCCCCTGACAAGGTCGGTGCAACACCACCCAGGCACACACACCTGAGAATCTGTGCAGCAGGCCCTTCCTGGGAGGATCAGCTGGAAGGACAGGTGACCAGCACATTTCCTGACCAAACAGAAGTGGAACCTCCAGCACTGGGGAACATAGCACAGCAACTCAAGGTTTTCCTTGTATGATTCGGTTTTCTTTCAAGATACAGTCATCCTCTATTTTTTCCTTTATTCTCATCTCACCTAGTTTCTTGTTTTATCAAGTCTTCTTTTTGGAATCTTTTCTTTTTTAACTTTTATATTTTATTTATTTATTTATTTATTTATTTATTTATTTTAACTTTTATATTTTAATGATGTATTTTATTAAAAAGATTTTATTTATTTATTTATTCATGAGAGACAGAGAGAGAGGAAGAGACACAGGCAGAGGGAGAAGCGGGCTCCATGCAGGGAGCCCAACGTGGGACTCGATTCCGGGTCTCCAAGATCAGGCCCTGGGCCAAAGGCAGGCACCAAACCGCTGAGCCACCCAGGCGCCCCTAATGACATATTTTAATATTACTTGAGAAATGGACAGAGCAAAGGGGCAGACATTTCTCGAAAGAGGACCTACACGTGGCCAAAAGGCACGGGAAAGAATGCTCCACAACACCTGTGAACAGGAAAATACAATTCAAAAGCACAATGAGGTACCACGTTACACTGGTGAGAATGGCTAAATTCAACGACTAACGTTAGCAAGGATGTGGAGAAAGGGAGAAAGGGGAACCTTCCGGCCCTGCTGATGGGAAGGAAACTGGAGCAGCCACTCTGGAAAACAGTGCGAGGGTCCTCAGGCAGCTTAAAATAGAGTTTATGATACAAACTCTACTTATCTAACACTTTGTGATACAAAGTGTCTCCTCTCAAATACCACCCTTGTCTCCCCAGATGCACCCCTGTCTACAGAGCAGAAGTTGGTTGCTGTGCAGCTGCATTCACTTTGAAAGCACTATGAGGATACAGGTTGCCCTGGTGACGGGAAACACCTCTGCCTTTCTTCCCACCTATCACTCTTTGAGCTGAGTGAGTGAGGAGTGAGGAGGTGATCAGCTCTCTACCTGGCGTTGTGACAATGGGCAATCTCAATTCTTTACACTGCGATGGTATGTTCCTAAAGATCTGAATGCTCTTTGCTACCAACTGGATGGTTAACTCTTTCTCTGACTATATTTCTCATTGTTTAGAGTTTCCTCTCCCCAAATTGTCATGCAGAGTTATATGTACGCGTTTTCGTTTGTTCTATTGCTCCATTTCTGTTTTTCGTTATTCTGCCAATCTAACTGCCTTGAATATTGTGCCTCCGTTTTGAAAAAATGTCTTACTCCCTATTATATCCTGCAGCCCTCATTTGTCATCACGAAGGACCTCACAGGGGGAAATATGGCCACGTCTATTTTCAGGTTTTGTTAGTGTCCAAAATTACATATTCAAAGTATTCATTTCAGAAATTAAGTGTGAATCCAGTTGATATGGAGGATACTTGTCATTGTTTATCAATGCTTTACAATGTCTTCCTTGCGTTTTTTCCCAAAATGGGGATCGAGTTCCGTATTTGCAGGGGCACGTTGCTACCTTCATCTGAATGGTTGCCCAAAAGTCAGCCTGTGAATGAGTGTCTCTGATTCCATTTATGCCCCAAACACACATTTCCTGTTACCCTTTGGGCATTTTCCAAAATTACACTTTATAGAGAGATCAATTTTATGCTATCCCTCATCCCATTCCTCCCCTCTTAAGGTGTAAGCATGGTGAATATATAATATTATTCTCAGGTATGCAACAAATAGCCAGTCTTTCTACTTGCGTGGATAATTGGTTAATAAACTAATGACTGAGAGATAACCATGTAAACACTTATTAGTCATTCTCAAAGAAAAATAGGTGATGCACACACTTGAGTAGAGAAAGTAAATTTTACAGATGTGGAGAATGGGAAGCATTTGCACCTAGGAATGTCGCTTGAAAACAGAGACTTCATTAGAGTTGTTTTCATATAACGTCTTACTCAGTTCTCCTAAACTGCCCTCCAGAACTCTGTCCAAAAGCTAAGCTGTGGTTTATCCGAGGACATGCCAAGGTCACCAGGCACTGTTTTGAGGCACGTATATTAGTGTGAGGAATAATTAATGCACAGTGACCTTGTCTCACACGTTTTAAAACACAAGAGTTGATACTAGTGACTCTACTTTCCTGCACACTACTATGCATCACATTTGATGTGCTGATCATGACTCAGGAATTGGAACGTCATGCAGGATAGTCAGGATAGATCAAGAGTCCCAAGAGTATATTCGGGGAGGAAGCAAATAGCTTTTTTTTTTTTTTTCTCAAGGCCTCTAATTCTGTGAATACTAAATGGTGTTAAGGTAAAATACTTGTATTTAGGCAAAGCCAGTTTGCGTTACAAGGCAATGGTCTGGGAAGTCAGATTCCCAGGGTTCAATCCAGCTCTGGAACTTGGGAAATGTGAGATGTCAGACAGGATATTTAGCTTCTACTTAACCTTCCTGATCACTATCCATACCTTTGTTCATTCAATGCTCATCAAACACATATGTGATGTTTTGTTGACACTCCCTCCTCCTCAGGTGGGGAAACAGAGACACAGTGATGAAGTTCATGAACTCTGAATTAAGGAGCCAGGATATGAATCCAAGCTTAGAGTCCCAAAACTCATATTCTAATTAGTGAACTAAACTGAAATGATGACTCAGGCATGGAGTCATTGGTTACTGTGCATCTGTATGTCAGAAAGGACCTGTGCAAAGGGAAATCTCAGCACTGTCTACCATTATGAGGTCACCTCCATGCTTACATAGCCCAGGGAAGCTCTTGAGCCGTGGTGGTACAGATCCTGCCATAGTCACTAGTAGGAAAAGGACATAGGAGGCTGGTCAATTCCAAGTCATAGTTCTGGTCAGTTAAAGCATGATTATGGTCAGCTTAAAGCTATGATAGTGGTAGGTGCAAAGCCATGGTTGTGGTCGGTTTGCAGATTCTGAGGGTTTGGAGGCACCATTAGATAACCTGGTCAAAGTCTGTCAGTGCTGAGCACGTGACCTCGATCCGCTGAGAATCGAGGAGTTTCTTTCATGGTATATGATGGCATTGTCTGTATGATGAGTGCTAGTAATGGTGAAATGAGAGCCTACCCCTGGGACAATGAAGATCAGACTCAAGGGCCAGGTTATGGTTAGCTTGGTATCCATTCCCTGCTCATTGCTATTTGCTTGTACAGCTGAGATACAGAGCTGACCAGTGCCCGACCATCAGTGTCATGGCATGGTCTGACCTCAGGCCATGGCACACATACAATAAGAATTGGAAGCAGAGTGGAGACTGCCCGGCTGGCTCATTAGTGGAGAATGCGACTCTTGATCTAGAGTCATGTGTCTAGTCTATGTTGAGCATGCAGCCGTCTTAAGGAAAAAAAAATGATGACACACGTGTGGTAGTATGTCTAATAACACATTCACCCTGAGGCCTAAAACATGCTTGAATGTCATGAATTCACATTAACTGTTCAACATGTTTGGTCAGTTGAAGAGAAGCTACTTCTTGGCAGAGCCCTCATGGGACAGTATGTTTGGAAAATCCTGGGTTGTGAGTCCGCTTGGGAGAAGTCCACTGGTCACTGAGGGCAAGTCCACTGGTGCCCAGGAAGGCTTTATGGGAACCAGATGGCAGTGTGAGCGCTGGGGGAAGATAACCACAGTTGGGCTTCCCGTTGCCATTTCCAAGAGCTTGACTTGGGGGCAACTGCTTTGTGTTTTGGGTGAGGGATTGAAACCGGGAGGTGGATGGCTGCGTTAGGATGTGAACTTTACTCTTGGCTCAGGCAGTCCCCCTTGTTGTGGAATGTCTTGCACAGGGAACTTAGGGCAGGAGGATTTGAGAAAGAGACAGCCCTTGGTTCAGGGGTTCAGAGCATGATCTCCGGGACCCTAGGCAGATCTCAAGTGTTCAGGGACCTCTCTCCCCAGGGAACCAACTCATGTCCTGTCTCAGACCCCTTCCTCATCAGTATTGTAATTTTTGGCAAGTCGTCAACACTATTCACTGTGTTCTCAATGACTATGTTGTTCTGTTTTGCATATTGTCTCATCAAAAGAAAGGTATGTCCCCACACAGTGTCTGCTAGCGAATTTCTTGTTGTTCTTTGACAGTAAGGGCATTTGATATCCTCTAATCTCTTCCTGATTTCAAGCATATAATACGGCGTTGCTTATGACAGGCCCTTGGTTGCAGATAGAATTCCAGAACACATTGAATTTGTATCATTGAAGCTTTGTATCCGATCAGCAACATTTCCCCCTTTGTACCTCCTTCTAGCTCCTATTCTCTTTCCTGATGCTGTGTGTTGACTGTGCCAGGTGCACATATAAGTGCCATCATGCAGTATTTAATTTACATGGCCATGCATGTCATCACAATTCTTGAGGTTTCCTTCCTCTTAACTTGCGATAATATTTCATTGTAGAGATAGACTAATCTTTTTATCCTTTTGTTCATCAATGGACATGAAGTTGTTTCTTTTTTTTGGGTGTGCTGAAAGGTGCTGAAAACACTGTGCAGAATCTCTGCGAAATTCAGCTTTCAATATTTTCTGAACTACTTGCCAAAACTCAGATTGCAAGAATATACGTCAGACCTTTTTAAATATTTGGAGGGGTGAGACTCCACATTGTGTTTCATTGACAATTTATCAGTTTATATTCTCAGGAACCTTAAGCATATGGCAACTCCAAAGCCTTTCTGCATTGCATGCTCACTCAGGTTTCTCTGCAAGGCAAATCACCAGTAATAAGATCAAAGTTTGACCTCTGATAAGGTTATCACTCATTTTCAATGCTCTTCTAACAACTGCACCAGTTCACATTCCCACCTACAGTGCAACAGGGTTCCCCTTTGTCCGCATCCTCTCCAACATTTGTGGTTTCCTGTCTTGTGACTTTTCCCCATTATCACTGGTGTGCGGTGGTATCTAATTGTGGTTTGGATCTGTAGTTCTCTGATGGCCAGCGATGCGGGGCATCTTCTCATGTGCTTGTTGGCCGAGTCTCTGTCTTCCTCTGTGAAATTTCTGTGGGTGTCTTTTCCCGGTTTCATGATCAGATTGTATGTTTCTTTGCTCTTGAGTTGAGTATGTTCTTTATAGACCTTGGATAAGAGCGCGCTATCTGAGCGGTCGTTTGCAAATATCTTCTCCCGTTCTGTAGGTTGTCTTTTACTTTTGTGGACTGTTTCTTTTGCTATGCAGAAGCTTTCGATCTGGGTGAAGTCCCAATAATTCCTTGTTGCTTTTGTTTCTCTAGCCTTGGCGGACGTATCTTGCGAGATGTTGCTGTGGCCAAGTTGAAAAAGGGTGTTGCCTCTCGTCGCCTCTCGGATTTGGATGGATTCTTGTCTCACATTTAGATCTTTCATCCTTTTTGAGTTTATCTTTGTGTGTGATGTCAGAGAATGGCCTGGGATCCTTCTTCTGCATGTGGATGTCCAATATTCCCAGCACCATTTATTGAAGAGACTGTTTTTTTTCCAGGGGGAGTCTTTCCTGCTTTCCCGAATATTAGTTGACCATAAAGTTGAGGGTCCACTTCTGGATTCGCTATTTGGTTCCATTGATCTATGGGTCTGTTTTTGTGCCACAACCACACTGTCTTGATGGCCACGGCTTTGTAGAGCAACCAAAAATCTGGCATTGTGATGCCCCCAGCTATGAACTTCATTTTGAAAAGTCCCCTGTCTCTTTGGGGTCTTTTCCGGTTCCACACTAGAATCTTAAGATGGTTTGTTCCAACTCTCTGAAGAAAGTCCATGGTATTTTGATAGGGATTGCGTGAAATGTGTAAATTGCCCTGGGTAGCATGGACATTTTACAATATTAATTCTTCCTCTCCATGAGCATGGAACATTTTTCCTTCTCTTTATGCCTTCCTCGATTTCCTTCAGGAACGTTCTGTGTTGTTTAGGGCACAGATCCTTTACGTCTTTGGATAGGTTTATTCCTGGGTAGCTTATGCTTTTTGGTGCAGTTGTAAATGGGATTGACTCCTTAATTTTCGAGGCTCTTCTAACAACAACCTGTCAGTCAACAGCTCTTTCTATGTCCATTTATTTCCCAGGATCTGCTGTGGAAACCACAGGAACAGAACCTAGCACACAATCTGGAGACCTCCGCCCTCAACAACAGCTGAAAATATACACCCTCTACCGAAGCAGGGAACTGGACTCCCAAACAGAGATCCCAGAGGGTAACATGAAAATTGATTCATTAAATAATAGCCTCAAGAAATCTTGTCCTAGGGGCACCTGGGTGTTTCTGTCAGCTAAGTCTCTGCCTCCGGGGTTTCAGCTCTGGTCATGACATCAAGGTCATCAGATTCACCCATATTCAGCATGGAGCCTGCTTCGTATTCTCTCTTCCTTTCCCTCTGCCCCTCTCCTCTTTACACTTGCTCTTTTGCTCTCTCCACACACGCAAAACAGAATCATTATTCAGTTTTGCTCGGGGTGCCATCGTAGAGACAGACCTCCTAAGCCGTATTCTTTATGTTTCATGTGTCCACATCTTAACTTGAAAGGTCAGTCATTAGTTTGTGGCCAAAATTGTGAAATCGCATTGAGAACCCTAATTTGGTCCGGTTTCATGGGAGGGGTTGTGAGCTAACATTTGGACATACTAGTCCGTGTTAAGTTTTAGCAAAATGTTTTCTGTTTTTACATTTTTTTATTAGAGTTCAATTTGCCAGCTTATAGCATAACACCCAGTGCTCATCCCGCCAAGTGCCCCCATCAGTGCCCATCACCCGGTCGCCCCAACTACCCACCCACCTCCGCTTCCACTACCCCTTGTTCAGTTCCCAGAGTTCGGTGTGTCTCCTGTTTTGTCACCCTCACTGATATATTCCCTCATTTTCGCCATTCCCTTTATTGCCTTTCACTAGTTTTTATATTCCCCAAATGAATGAGACCATATCAAGTTTGTCCTTTTCCGATGGACTTATTTCACTCAGCATAAGTCCCTCCAGGTGCGTCCGCGTCGGGGCAAATGGTGGGTATTTGTCGTTTCTCACGGCTGAGTAATATTCCATTGTAGCCGTGGACCACATCGTCTTTATCCATTCATCTCTCGAAGGACACCAAGACTCCTTCCACAGTTTGGCTATTGTGGACATTGCTGCCATAAACATCGGGGTGCAGGTGTCCCCGCGTTTCACCACATCTGCAGCTTTGGGGTGAATCCCCAGCAGTACAATTGCTGGGCCAGAGGGAAGATCTGTTCTTAACTCTTTGGGGAACCTCCACACAGTTTTCCGGAGTGGCTGCACCTGTTCACATTCCCACCTACAGTGCAAGAGGGTTCCCCTTTGTCCGCGTCCTCTCCAACATTTCTTGTGTCCTGTCTCGTGACTTTTCCCCATTCCCGCCGGTGTGAAGTGGTATCTCATGGGGGTTTGGATCTGTAGTTTCCTGATGGCCAGTGATGCGGGCCATGTTCTCATGTGCTTGTTGGCCGTGTCTCTGTCTTCCCCTGTGGGATTTCTGTTCGGGTCTTCTGCCCGTTTCATGATCAGATTGTTTGTTTCTTTGCTCTTGAGTTGAGTATGTTCTTTAGAGATCTTGGACACTAGCCCTTTGTCTGAGCGGTCGTTTGCAAATATCTTCTCCCGTTCTGTAGGTTGTCTTTTACTTTTGTGGACTGTTTCTTTTCCTGCGCAGGAGCTTTCGATCTGGCTGAAGTCCCAATAATTCCTCGTTGCTTTTGTTTCTCTTGCCTTGGCAGACGTATTTTGCGAGATGTTGCTGTGGCCAAGTTGAAAAACGGTGTTGCCTCTGTTCGCCTTTCGGATTTGGATGGATTCTTGTCTCACATTTAGATCTTTCATCCTTTTTGAGTTTTTCCCTGTGTGTGGTGTCAGAGAATGGTCTAGCTTCCGTCTTCTGCATGTGGATGTCCAGTGTTCCCAGCACCCTTTATTGAAGAGACTGTCTTTTTCCAGGGATAGTCTTTCCTGCTTTCTCGAATAGAGTTGACCATAAAGTTGAGGGTCGACTTCTGGATTCGCTATTCGGTTCCATTGAGCTATGGGTCTGTTTTTGTGCCACTACCACACTGTCTTGATAGCCACGGCTTTGTAGTACAACCTGAAATCGGGCCTTGTGATGCCCCCAGCTGTGGCCTTCGTTTTGAATAGTCTCCTGGCTCTTTGGGGTCTTTTCAGTATCCACACTAGCATCTTATTTTTTTTTTATTTTTATTTATTAATGATAGTCACACAGAGAGAGAGAATGGGGCAGAGACATAGGCAGAGGGACAAGCAGGCTCCATGCACCGGGAGCCCGACGTGGGATTCGATCCCAGATCTCCAGGATCGCGCCCTGGGCCAAAGGCAGCCACTAAACCGCTGCGCCACCCAGGGATCCCCCACACTAGAATCTTAAGATGGTTTGTTCTAACTCTCTGAAGAAAGTCCCCAGTATTTTGATAGGGATTGCGTGAAATATATAAATTGCCCTGGGTAGCATGGACATTTTCACAATATTAATTCTTCCTCTCCATGAGCATGGAACCTTTTTCCTTCTCTTGATGCCTTCCTCGATTTCTTTCAGGAACGTTCTGTGGTGTTTAGGGTACAGATCCTTTACCTCTTTGGTTAGGTTTATTCCCGGGTAGCTTATGTTTTTGGGTGCAGTTGTAAATGGGATTGACTCCTTAATTTTCGAGGCTCTTCTAACAACAACCTGTCAGTCAACAGCTCTTTCTATGTCCATTTATTTCCCAGGAGCTGGAGTGATAACAACCGAACCTGAATCTCGAAGAAACCCTTGGTACACCTGCCCTGGAGCATGGCCAAAAATGTTTTCCATCCTCCGTATCAGAAGAGTTCAGCCAACAGACGACAGGCCGGAGGGTAACATGAAAATTGATTCATTAAATAATAGCCTCAAGAAATCTTGTCCTAGGGGCACCTGGGTGTTTCTGTCAGCTAAGTCTCTGCCTCCGGGGTTTCAGCTCTGGTCATGACCTCAAGGTCATCAGATTCACCCATATTCAGCATGGAGCCTGCTTCGTATTCTCTCTTCCTTTCCCTCTGCCCCTCTCCTCCTTACACTTGCTCTTTTGCTCTCTCCACACACGCAAAACAGAATCATTATTCAGTTTTGCTCGGGGTGCCATCGTAGAGACAGACCTCCTAAGCCGTATTCTTTATGTTTCATGTGTCCACATCTTAACTTGAAAGGTCAGTCATTAGTTTGTGGCCAAAATTGTGAAATCGCATTGAGAACTCTAATTTGGTCCGATTTCATGGGAGGGGTTGTGAGGTAACATTTGGACATACTAGTCCGTGTTAAGTATTAGCAAAATGTTTTCTGTTTTTACATTTTTTTATTGGAGTTCAATTTGCCAGCATATAGCATAACACCTAGTGCTCATCCCGCCAAGTGCCCCCATCAGGGGCCATCACCCAGTCGCCCCAACCGCCCGCCCACCTCCCCTTCCACTACCCCTTGTTCAGTTCCCAGAGTTCGGTGTGTCTCCTGTTTTGTCACCCTCACTGATATTTTCCTTCATTTTCCCCTTTCCCTTTATTGCCTTCACTAGTTTTTATATTCCCCAAATGAATGAGACCATATCAAGTTTGTCCTTTTCCGATGGACTTATTTCACTCAGCATAAGTCCCTCCAGGTGCATCCACGTCGGAGCTAATGGTGGGTATTTGTCGTTTCTCACGGCTGAGTTATATTCCGTTGTAGCCGTGGACCACATCTTCTTTATCCATTCATCTCTCGAAGGACTCCGAGACTCCTTCCACAGTTTGGCTATTGTGGACATTGCTGCCATAAACATCGGGGTGCAGGTGTCCCCGCATTTCACCGCATCTTTAGCTTTGGGGTATAACCCCAGCAGTGCCATTGCTGGCCCGGAGGAAAGATCTGTTCTTAACTCTTTGAGGAACCTCCACACAGTTTTCCGGAGTGGCTGCACCTGTTCACATTCCCACCTACAGTGCAAGAGGGTTCCCCCTTGTCCGCGTCCTCTCCAACATTTGTTGTTTCCTGTCTCGTGACTTTTCCCCATTCCCGCAGGTGTGAGGTGGTATCTCCTGGGGGTGTGGATCTGTAGTTCCCTGATGGTCAGCTTGCGGGGCATGTTCTCATGTGCTTGTTGGCCGTGTCTCTGTCTTCCCCTGTGAGATTTCTGTTTGGATCTTTTTCCGTTTCACGATCGGATTGTTTGTTTCTCTGCTCTTGAGTTGAGTATGTTCTTTATAGATCTTGGACACTAGCCCTTTGACTGAGCAGTCGTCTGCAAATATCTTCTCCCGTTCTGTAGGTTGTCTTTTACTTTTGTGGACTGTTGTTTGCTGCGCAGGAGCTTTCGATCTGGCTGAAGTCCCAATAATTCCTTGTTGCTTTTGTTTCTCTTGCCTTGGCGGACGTATCTTGCGAGATGTTGCTGTGGCCAAGTTGAAAAACGGTGTTGCCTCTGTTCGCCTCTCGGATTTGGATGGATTCTTGTCTCACATTTAGATCGTTCATGCTTTTTGAGTTTTTCCCTGTGTGTCGTGTCAGAGAATGGTCTAGCTTCCTTCTTCTGCATGTGGATGTCCAGTGTTCCCAGCACCCTTTATGGAAGACACTGTCTTTATCCAGGGATAGTCTTTCCAGCTTTCGCGAATATTAGTTGACCATAAAGTTGAGGGTCCACTTCTGGATGCGCTACTCGGTTCCATTGATCTATGGGTCTGTGTTTGTGCTACTACCACACTGTCTCGATGGCCACGGCTTTGTAGTACAACCTGGAATCGGGCCTCGTGATGCCCCCAGCTGTGGCCTTCGTTTTGAATAGTCCCCTGGCTCTTTGGGGTCTTTTCCGGTTCCACACTAGAATCTTAAGATGGTTTGTTCCAACTCTCTGAAGAAAGTCCCCAGTATTTTGATAGGGATTGCGTGAAATGTGTAAATTGCCCTGGGTAGCATGGACATTTTCACAATATTAATTCTTCCTCTCCATGAGCATGGAACCTTTTTCCTTCTCTTGATGCCTTCCTCGATTTCTTTCAGGAACGTTCTGTGGTGTTTAGGGTACAGATCCTTTACCTCTTTGGTTAGGTTTATTCCCGGGTAGCTTATGTTTTTGGGTGCAGTTGTAAATGGGATTGACTCCTTAATTTTCGAGGCTCTTCTAACAACAACCTGTCAGTCAACAGCTCTTTCTATGTCCATTTATTTCCCAGGAGCTGCTGTGATAACAACCGAACCTGAATATAGCAGACAACCTGGGTACATCTGCCCAGGAGCACGGCGAAAGCTCTTTGCAATCCGCCGAAACAGAAGAGTTCAGCCAACAGACGACAGGCCGGAGGGTAACATGAAAATTGATTCATTAAATAATAGCCTCAAGAAATCTTGTCCTAGGGGCACCTGGGTGTTTCTGTCAGCTAAGTCTCTGCCTCCTGGGTTTCAGCTCCGGTCATGACCTCAAGGTTATCAGATTCACCCATATTCAGCATGGAGCCTGCTTCGTATTCTCTCTTCCTTTCCCTCTGCCCCTCTCCTCCTTACACTTGCTCTTTTGCTCTCTCCACACACGCCAAACAGAATCATTATTCAGTTTTGCTCGGGGTGCCATCGTAGAGACAGACCTCCTAAGCCGTATTCTTTATGTTTCATGTGTCCACATCTTAACTTGAAAGGTCAGTCATTAGTTTGTGGCCAAAATTGTGAAATCGCATTGAGAACTCTAATTTGGTCCGATTTCATGGGAGGGGTTGTGAGGTAACATTTGGACATACTAGTCCGTGTTAAGTATTAGCAAAATGTTTTCTGTTTTTACATTTTTTTATTGGAGCTCAAATTGCCAGCATATAGCATAACACCCAGTGCTCATCCCGCCAAGTGCGCCCATCAGTGCCCATCACCCAGTCGCCCCAACCGCCCGCCCACCTCTCCTTCCACTACCCCTTGTTCACTTCCCAGAGTTCGGTGTGTCTCCTGTTTTGTCACCCTCACTGATATTTTCCTTCATTTTCCCCATTCCCTTTATTGCATTTCACTAGTTTTTATATTCCCCAAATGAATGAGACCATATCAAGTTTGTCCTTTTCCGATGGACTTATTTCACTCAGCATAAGTCCCTCCAGGTGCATCCACGTCGGAGCTAATGGTGGGTATTCGTCGTTTCTCATGGCTGAGTAATATTCCGTTGTAGCCGTGGACCACATCAACTTTATCCATTCATCTCTCGATGGACCCCGAGGCTCCTTCCACAGTTTGGCTATTGTGGACATTGCTGCCATAAACTTCGGGGTGCAGGTGTCCCCGCATTTCACCGCATCTTCAGCTTTGGGGTGAATCCCCAGCAGTGCCATTGCTGGGCTGGAGGGAAGATCTGTTCTTAACTCTTTGAGGAACCTCCACACAGTTTTCCGGAGTGGCTGCACCTGTTCACATTCCCACCTACAGTGCAAGAGGGTTCCCCTTTGTCCGCGTCCTCTCCAACATTTCTTGTTTCCTGTCTCGTGACTTTTCCCCATTCCCGCCGGTGTGAAGTGGTATCTCATGGGGGTTTGGATCTGTAGTTTCCTGATGGCCAGTGATGCGGGCCATGTTCTCATGTGCTTGTTGGCCGTGTCTCTGTCTTCCCCTGTGGGATTTCTGTTCGGGTCTTCTGCCCGTTTCATGATCAGATTGTTTGTTTCTTTGCTCTTGAGTTGAGTATGTTCTTTAGAGATCTTGGACACTAGCCCTTTGTCTGAGCGGTCGTTTGCAAATATCTTCTCCCGTTCTGTAGGTTGTCTTTTACTTTTGTGGACTGTTTCTTTTCCTGCGCAGGAGCTTTCGATCTGGCTGAAGTCCCAATAATTCCTCGTTGCTTTTGTTTCTCTTGCCTTGGCAGACGTATTTTGCGAGATGTTGCTGTGGCCAAGTTGAAAAACGGTGTTGCCTCTGTTCGCCTTTCGGATTTGGATGGATTCTTGTCTCACATTTAGATCTTTCATCCTTTTTGAGTTTTTCCCTGTGTGTGGTGTCAGAGAATGGTCTAGCTTCCGTCTTCTGCATGTGGATGTCCAGTGTTCCCAGCACCCTTTATTGAAGAGACTGTCTTTTTCCAGGGATAGTCTTTCCTGCTTTCTCGAATAGAGTTGACCATAAAGTTGAGGGTCGACTTCTGGATTCGCTATTCGGTTCCATTGAGCTATGGGTCTGTTTTTGTGCCACTACCACACTGTCTTGATAGCCACGGCTTTGTAGTACAACCTGAAATCGGGCCTTGTGATGCCCCCAGCTGTGGCCTTCGTTTTGAATAGTCTCCTGGCTCTTTGGGGTCTTTTCAGTATCCACACTAGCATCTTATTTTTTTTTTATTTTTATTTATTAATGATAGTCACACAGAGAGAGAGAATGGGGCAGAGACATAGGCAGAGGGACAAGCAGGCTCCATGCACCGGGAGCCCGACGTGGGATTCGATCCCAGATCTCCAGGATCGCGCCCTGGGCCAAAGGCAGCCACTAAACCGCTGCGCCACCCAGGGATCCCCCACACTAGAATCTTAAGATGGTTTGTTCTAACTCTCTGAAGAAAGTCCCCAGTATTTTGATAGGGATTGCGTGAAATATATAAATTGCCCTGGGTAGCATGGACATTTTCACAATATTAATTCTTCCTCTCCATGAGCATGGAACCTTTTTCCTTCTCTTGATGCCTTCCTCGATTTCTTTCAGGAACGTTCTGTGGTGTTTAGGGTACAGATCCTTTACCTCTTTGGTTAGGTTTATTCCCGGGTAGCTTATGTTTTTGGGTGCAGTTGTAAATGGGATTGACTCCTTAATTTTCGAGGCTCTTCTAACAACAACCTGTCAGTCAACAGCTCTTTCTATGTCCATTTATTTCCCAGGAGCTGGAGTGATAACAACCGAACCTGAATCTCGAAGAAACCCTTGGTACACCTGCCCTGGAGCATGGCCAAAAATGTTTTCCATCCTCCGTATCAGAAGAGTTCAGCCAACAGACGACAGGCCGGAGGGTAACATGAAAATTGATTCATTAAATAATAGCCTCAAGAAATCTTGTCCTAGGGGCACCTGGGTGTTTCTGTCAGCTAAGTCTCTGCCTCCGGGGTTTCAGCTCTGGTCATGACCTCAAGGTCATCAGATTCACCCATATTCAGCATGGAGCCTGCTTCGTATTCTCTCTTCCTTTCCCTCTGCCCCTCTCCTCCTTACACTTGCTCTTTTGCTCTCTCCACACACGCAAAACAGAATCATTATTCAGTTTTGCTCGGGGTGCCATCGTAGAGACAGATCTCCTAAGCCGTATTCTTTATGTTTCATGTGTCCACATCTTAACTTGAAAGGTCAGTCATTAGTTTGTGGCCAAAATTGTGAAATCGCATTGAGAACTCTAATTTGGTCCGATTTCATGGGAGGGGTTGTGAGGTAACATTTGGACATACTAGTCCGTGTTAAGTATTAGCAAAATGTTTTCTGTTTTTACATTTTTTTATTGGAGTTCAATTTGCCAGCATATAGCATAACACCTAGTGCTCATCCCGCCAAGTGCCCCCATCAGGGGCCATCACCCAGTCGCCCCAACCGCCCGCCCACCTCCCCTTCCACTACCCCTTGTTCAGTTCCCAGAGTTCGGTGTGTCTCCTGTTTTGTCACCCTCACTGATATTTTCCTTCATTTTCCCCTTTCCCTTTATTGCCTTCACTAGTTTTTATATTCCCCAAATGAATGAGACCATATCAAGTTTGTCCTTTTCCGATGGACTTATTTCACTCAGCATAAGTCCCTCCAGGTGCATCCACGTCGGAGCTAATGGTGGGTATTTGTCGTTTCTCACGGCTGAGTTATATTCCGTTGTAGCCGTGGACCACATCTTCTTTATCCATTCATCTCTCGAAGGACTCCGAGACTCCTTCCACAGTTTGGCTATTGTGGACATTGCTGCCATAAACATCGGGGTGCAGGTGTCCCCGCATTTCACCGCATCTTTAGCTTTGGGGTATAACCCCAGTAGTGCCATTGCTGGCCCGGAGGAAAGATCTGTTCTTAACTCTTTGAGGAACCTCCACACAGTTTTCCGGAGTGGCTGCACCTGTTCACATTCCCACCTACAGTGCAAGAGGGTTCCCCCTTGTCCGCGTCCTCTCCAACATTTGTTGTTTCCTGTCTCGTGACTTTTCCCCATTCCCGCAGGTGTGAGGTGGTATCTCCTGGGGGTGTGGATCTGTAGTTCCCTGATGGTCAGCTTGCGGGGCATGTTCTCATGTGCTTGTTGGCCATGTCTCTGTCTTCCCCTGTGAGATTTCTGTTTAGATCTTTTTCCGTTTCACGATCGGATTGTTTGTTTCTCTGCTCTTGAGTTGAGTATGTTCTTTATAGATCTTGGACACTAGCCCTTTGACTGAGCAGTCGTCTGCAAATATCTTCTCCCGTTCTGTAGGTTGTCTTTTACTTTTGTGGACTGTTGTTTGCTGCGCAGGAGCTTTCGATCTGGCTGAAGTCCCAATAATTCCTTGTTGCTTTTGTTTCTCTTGCCTTGGCGGACGTATCTTGCGAGATGTTGCTGTGGCCAAGTTGAAAAACGGTGTTGCCTCTGTTCGCCTCTCGGATTTGGATGGATTCTTGTCTCACATTTAGATCGTTCATGCTTTTTGAGTTTTTCCCTGTGTGTCGTGTCAGAGAATGGTCTAGCTTCCTTCTTCTGCATGTGGATGTCCAGTGTTCCCAGCACCCTTTATGGAAGACACTGTCTTTATCCAGGGATAGTCTTTCCAGCTTTCGCGAATATTAGTTGACCATAAAGTTGAGGGTCCACTTCTGGATGCGCTACTCGGTTCCATTGATCTATGGGTCTGTGTTTGTGCTACTACCACACTGTCTCGATGGCCACGGCTTTGTAGTACAACCTGGAATCGGGCCTCGTGATGCCCCCAGCTGTGGCCTTCGTTTTGAATAGTCCCCTGGCTCTTTGGGGTCTTTTCCGGTTCCACACTAGAATCTTAAGATGGTTTGTTCCAACTCTCTGAAGAAAGTCCCCGGTATTTTGTTAGGGATTGCGTGAAATGTGTAAATTGCCCTGGGTAGCATGGACATTTTCACAATATTAATTCTTCCTCTCCATGAGCATGGAACCTTTTTCCTTCTCTTGATGCCTTCCTCGATTTCTTTCAGGAACGTTCTGTGGTGTTTAGGGTACAGATCCTTTACCTCTTTGGTTAGGTTTATTCCCGGGTAGCTTATGCTTTTGGGTGCAGTTGTAAATGGGATTGACTCCTTAATTTTCGAGGCTCTTCTAACAACAACCTGTCAGTCAACAGCTCTTTCTATGTCCATTTATTTCCCAGGAGCTGCTGTGATAACAACCGAACCTGAATATAGCAGACAACCTGGGTACATCTGCCCAGGAGCACGGCGAAAGCTCTTTGCAATCCGCCGAAACAGAAGAGTTCAGCCAAGGGACGACAGGCCGGAGGGTAACATGAAAATTGATTCATTAAATAATAGCCTCAAGAAATCTTGTCCTAGGGGCACCTGGGTGTTTCTGTCAGCTAAGTCTCTGCCTCCTGGGTTTCAGCTCCGGTCATGACCTCAAGGTTATCAGATTCACCCATATTCAGCATGGAGCCTGCTTCGTATTCTCTCTTCCTTTCCCTCTGCCCCTCTCCTCCTTACACTTGCTCTTTTGCTCTCTCCACACACGCAAAACAGAATCATTATTCAGTTTTGCTCGGGGTGCCATCGTAGAGACAGACCTCCTAAGCCGTATTCTTTATGTTTCATGTGTCCACATCTTAACTTGAAAGGTCAGTCATTAGTTTGTGGCCAAAATTGTGAAATCGCATTGAGAACTCTAATTTGGTCAGATTTCATGGGAGGGGTTGTGAGGTAACATTTGGACATACTAGTCCGTGTTAAGTATTAGCAAAATGTTTTCTGTTTTTACATTTTTTTATTGGAGCTCAAATTGCCAGCATATAGCATAACACCCAGTGCTCATCCCGCCAAGTGCGCCCATCAGTGCCCATCACCCAGTCGCCCCAACCGCCCGCCCACCTCTCCTTCCACTACCCCTTGTTCACTTCCCAGAGTTCGGTGTGTCTCCTGTTTTGTCACCCTCACTGATATTTTCCTTCATTTTCCCCATTCCCTTTATTGCATTTCACTAGTTTTTATATTCCCCAAATGAATGAGACCATATCAAGTTTGTCCTTTTCCGATGGACTTATTTCACTCAGCATAAGTCCCTCCAGGTGCATCCACGTCGGAGCTAATGGTGGGTATTCGTCGTTTCTCATGGCTGAGTAATATTCCGTTGTAGCCGTGGACCACATCAACTTTATCCATTCATCTCTCGATGGACCCCGAGGCTCCTTCCACAGTTTGGCTATTGTGGACATTGCTGCCATAAACTTCGGGGTGCAGGTGTCCCCGCATTTCACCGCATCTTCAGCTTTGGGGTGAATCCCCAGCAGTGCCATTGCTGGGCTGGAGGGAAGATCTGTTCTTAACTCTTTGAGGAACCTCCACACAGTTTTCCGGAGTGGCTGCACCTGTTCACATTCCCACCTACAGTGCAAGAGGGTTCCCCTTTGTCCGCGTCCTCTCCAACATTTCTTGTTTCCTGTCTCGTGACTTTTCCCCATTCCCGCCGGTGTGAAGTGGTATCTCATGGGGGTTTGGATCTGTAGTTTCCTGATGGCCAGTGATGCGGGCCATGTTCTCATGTGCTTGTTGGCCGTGTCTCTGTCTTCCCCTGTGGGATTTCTGTTCGGGTCTTCTGCCCGTTTCATGATCAGATTGTTTGTTTCTTTGCTCTTGAGTTGAGTATGTTCTTTAGAGATCTTGGACACTAGCCCTTTGTCTGAGCGGTCGTTTGCAAATATCTTCTCCCGTTCTGTAGGTTGTCTTTTACTTTTGTGGACTGTTTCTTTTCCTGCGCAGGAGCTTTCGATCTGGCTGAAGTCCCAATAATTCCTCGTTGCTTTTGTTTCTCTTGCCTTGGCAGACGTATTTTGCGAGATGTTGCTGTGGCCAAGTTGAAAAACGGTGTTGCCTCTGTTCGCCTTTCGGATTTGGATGGATTCTTGTCTCACATTTAGATCTTTCATCCTTTTTGAGTTTTTCCCTGTGTGTGGTGTCAGAGAATGGTCTAGCTTCCGTCTTCTGCATGTGGATGTCCAGTGTTCCCAGCACCCTTTATTGAAGAGACTGTCTTTTTCCAGGGATAGTCTTTCCTGCTTTCTCGAATAGAGTTGACCATAAAGTTGAGGGTCGACTTCTGGATTCGCTATTCGGTTCCATTGAGCTATGGGTCTGTTTTTGTGCCACTACCACACTGTCTTGATAGCCACGGCTTTGTAGTACAACCTGAAATCGGGCCTTGTGATGCCCCCAGCTGTGGCCTTCGTTTTGAATAGTCTCCTGGCTCTTTGGGGTCTTTTCAGTATCCACACTAGCATCTTATTTTTTTTTTATTTTTATTTATTAATGATAGTCACACAGAGAGAGAGAATGGGGCAGAGACATAGGCAGAGGGACAAGCAGGCTCCATGCACCGGGAGCCCGACGTGGGATTCGATCCCAGATCTCCAGGATCGCGCCCTGGGCCAAAGGCAGCCACTAAACCGCTGCGCCACCCAGGGATCCCCCACACTAGAATCTTAAGATGGTTTGTTCTAACTCTCTGAAGAAAGTCCCCAGTATTTTGATAGGGATTGCGTGAAATATATAAATTGCCCTGGGTAGCATGGACATTTTCACAATATTAATTCTTCCTCTCCATGAGCATGGAACCTTTTTCCTTCTCTTGATGCCTTCCTCGATTTCTTTCAGGAACGTTCTGTGGTGTTTAGGGTACAGATCCTTTACCTCTTTGGTTAGGTTTATTCCCGGGTAGCTTATGTTTTTGGGTGCAGTTGTAAATGGGATTGACTCCTTAATTTTCGAGGCTCTTCTAACAACAACCTGTCAGTCAACAGCTCTTTCTATGTCCATTTATTTCCCAGGAGCTGGAGTGATAACAACCGAACCTGAATCTCGAAGAAACCCTTGGTACACCTGCCCTGGAGCATGGCCAAAAATGTTTTCCATCCTCCGTATCAGAAGAGTTCAGCCAACAGACGACAGGCCGGAGGGTAACATGAAAATTGATTCATTAAATAATAGCCTCAAGAAATCTTGTCCTAGGGGCACCTGGGTGTTTCTGTCAGCTAAGTCTCTGCCTCCGGGGTTTCAGCTCTGGTCATGACCTCAAGGTCATCAGATTCACCCATATTCAGCATGGAGCCTGCTTCGTATTCTCTCTTCCTTTCCCTCTGCCCCTCTCCTCCTTACACTTGCTCTTTTGCTCTCTCCACACACGCCAAACAGAATCATTATTCAGTTTTGCTCGGGGTGCCATCGTAGAGACAGACCTCCTAAGCCGTATTCTTTATGTTTCATGTGTCCACATCTTAACTTGAAAGGTCAGTCATTAGTTTGTGGCCAAAATTGTGAAATTGCATTGAGAACTCTAATTTGGTCCGATTTCATGGGAGGGGTTGTGAGGTAACATTTGGACATACTAGTCCGTGTTAAGTATTAGCAAAATGTTTTCTGTTTTTACATTTTTTTATTGGAGTTCAATTTGCCAGCATATAGCATAACACCTAGTGCTCATCCCGCCAAGTGCCCCCATCAGGGGCCATCACCCAGTCGCCCCAACCGCCCGCCCACCTCCCCTTCCACTACCCCTTGTTCAGTTCCCAGAGTTCGGTGTGTGTCCTGTTTTGTCACCCTCACTGATATTTTCCTTCATTTTCCCCTTTCCCTTTATTGCCTTCACTAGTTTTTATATTCCCCAAATGAATGAGACCATATCAAGTTTGTCCTTTTCCGATGGACTTATTTCACTCAGCATAAGTCCCTCCAGGTGCATCCACGTCGGAGCTAATGGTGGGTATTTGTCGTTTCTCACGGCTGAGTAATATTCCGTTGTAGCCGTGGACCACATCTTCTTTATCCATTCATCTCTCGAAGGACTCCGAGACTCCTTCCACAGTTTGGCTATTGTGGACATTGCTGCCATAAACATCGGGGTGCAGGTGTCCCCGCATTTCACCGCATCTTTAGCTTTGGGGTATAACCCCAGCAGTGCCATTGCTGGCCCGGAGGAAAGATCTGTTCTTAACTCTTTGAGGAACCTCCACACAGTTTTCTGGAGTGGCTGCACCTGTTCACATTCCCACCTACAGTGCAAGAGGGTTCCCCCTTGTCCGCGTCCTCTCCAACATTTGTTGTTTCCTGTCTCGTGACTTTTCCCCATTCCCGCAGGTGTGAGGTGGTATCTCCTGGGGGTGTGGATCTGTAGTTCCCTGATGGTCAGCTTGCGGGGCATGTTCTCATGTGCTTGTTGGCCGTGTCTCTGTCTTCCCCTGTGAGATTTCTGTTTAGATCTTTTTCCGTTTCACGATCGGATTGTTTGTTTCTCTGCTCTTGAGTTGAGTATGTTCTTTATAGATCTTGGACACTAGCCCTTTGACTGAGCGGTCGTCTGCAAATATCTTCTCCCGTTCTGTAGGTTGTCTTTTACTTTTGTGGACTGTTGTTTGCTGCGCAGGAGCTTTCGATCTGGCTGAAGTCCCAATAATTCCTTGTTGCTTTTGTTTCTCTTGCCTTGGCGGACGTATCTTGCGAGATGTTGCTGTGGCCAAGTTGAAAAACGGTGTTGCCTCTGTTCGCCTCTCGGATTTGGATGGATTCTTGTCTCACATTTAGATCGTTCATGCTTTTTGAGTTTTTCCCTGTGTGTCGTGTCAGAGAATGGTCTAGCTTCCTTCTTCTGCATGTGGATGTCCAGTGTTCCCAGCACCCTTTATGGAAGACACTGTCTTTATCCAGGGATAGTCTTTCCAGCTTTCGCGAATATTAGTTGACCATAAAGTTGAGGGTCCACTTCTGGATGCGCTACTCGGTTCCATTGATCTATGGGTCTGTGTTTGTGCTACTACCACACTGTCTCGATGGCCACGGCTTTGTAGTACAACCTGGAATCGGGCCTCGTGATGCCCCCAGCTGTGGCCTTCGTTTTGAATAGTCCCCTGGCTCTTTGGGGTCTTTTCCGGTTCCACACTAGAATCTTAAGATGGTTTGTTCCAACTCTCTGAAGAAAGTCCCCGGTATTTTGTTAGGGATTGCGTGAAATGTGTAAATTGCCCTGGGTAGCATGGACATTTTCACAATATTAATTCTTCCTCTCCATGAGCATGGAACCTTTTTCCTTCTCTTGATGCCTTCCTCGATTTCTTTCAGGAACGTTCTGTGGTGTTTAGGGTACAGATCCTTTACCTCTTTGGTTAGGTTTATTCCCGGGTAGCTTATGCTTTTGGGTGCAGTTGTAAATGGGATTGACTCCTTAATTTTCGAGGCTCTTCTAACAACAACCTGTCAGTCAACAGCTCTTTCTATGTCCATTTATTTACCAGGAGCTGCTGTGATAACAACCGAACCTGAATATAGCAGACAACCTGGGTACATCTGCCCAGGAGCACGGCGAAAGCTCTTTGCAATCCGCCGAAACAGAAGAGTTCAGCCAACAGACGACAGGCCGGAGGGTAACATGAAAATTGATTCATTAAATAATAGCCTCAAGAAATCTTGTCCTAGGGGCACCTGGGTGTTTCTGTCAGCTAAATCTCTGCCTCCTGGGTTTCAGCTCCGGTCATGACCTCAAGGTTATCAGATTCACCCATATTCAGCATGGAGCCTGCTTCGTATTCTCTCTTCCTTTCCCTCTGCCCCTCTCCTCCTTACACTTGCTCTTTTGCTCTCTCCACACACGCAAAACAGAATCATTATTCAGTTTTGCTCGGGGTGCCATCGTAGAGACAGACCTCCTAAGCCGTATTCTTTATGTTTCATGTGTCCACATCTTAACTTGAAAGGTCAGTCATTAGTTTGTGGCCAAAATTGTGAAATCGCATTGAGAACTCTAATTTGGTCCGATTTCATGGGAGGGGTTGTGAGGTAACATTTGGACATACTAGTCCGTGTTAAGTATTAGCAAAATGTTTTCTGTTTTTACATTTTTTTATTGGAGCTCAAATTGCCAGCATATAGCATAACACCCAGTGCTCATCCCGCCAAGTGCGCCCATCAGTGCCCATCACCCAGTCGCCCCAACCGCCCGCCCACCTCTCCTTCCACTACCCCTGTTCACTTCCCAGAGTTCGGTGTGTCTCCTGTTTTGTCACCCTCACTGATATTTTCCTTCATTTTCCCCATTCCCTTTATTGCATTTCACTAGTTTTTATATTCCCCAAATGAATGAGACCATATCAAGTTTGTCCTTTTCCGATGGACTTATTTCAATCAGCATAAGTCCCTCCTGGTGCATCCACGTCGGAGCTAATGGTGGGTATTTGTCGTTTCTCATGGCTGAGTAATATTCCGTTGTAGCCGTGGACCACATCAACTTTATCCATTCATCTCTCGATGGACCCCGAGGCTCCTTCCACAGTTTGGCTATTGTGGACATTGCTGCCATAAACTTCGGGGTGCAGGTGTCCCCGCATTTCACCGCATCTTCAGCTTTGGGGTGAATCCCCAGCAGTGCCATTGCTGGGCTGGAGGGAAGATCTGTTCTTAACTCTTTGAGGAACCTCCACACAGTTTTCCGGAGTGGCTGCACCTGTTCACATTCCCACCTACAGTGCAAGAGGGTTCCCCTTTGTCCGCGTCCTCTCCAACATTTCTTGTTTCCTGTCTCGTGAATTTCCCCATTCCCGCCGGTGTGAAGTGGTATCTCATGGGGGTTTGGATCTATAGTTTCCTGATGGCCAGTGATGCGGGCCATGTTCTCATGTGCTTGTTGGCCGTGTCTCTGTCTTCCCCTGTGGGATTTCTGTTCGGGTCTTCTGCCCGTTTCATGATCAGATTGTTTGTTTCTTTGCTCTTGAGTTGAGTATGTTCTTTAGAGATCTTGGACACTAGCCCTTTGTCTGAGCGGTCGTTTGCAAATATCTTCTCCCGTTCTGTAGGTTGTCTTTTACTTTTGTGGACTGTTTCTTTTCCTGCGCAGGAGCTTTCGATCTGGCTGAAGTCCCAATAATTCCTCGTTGCTTTTGTTTCTCTTGCCTTGGCAGACGTATTTTGCGAGATGTTGCTGTGGCCAAGTTGAAAAACGGTGTTGCCTCTGTTCGCCTTTCGGATTTGGATGGATTCTTGTCTCACATTTAGATCTTTCATCCTTTTTGAGTTTTTCCCTGTGTGTGGTGTCAGAGAATGGTCTAGCTTCCGTCTTCTGCATGTGGATGTCCAGTGTTCCCAGCACCCTTTATTGAAGAGACTGTCTTTTTCCAGGGATAGTCTTTCCTGCTTTCTCGAATAGAGTTGACCATAAAGTTGAGGGTCGACTTCTGGATTCGCTATTCGGTTCCATTGAGCTATGGGTCTGTTTTTGTGCCACTACCACACTGTCTTGATAGCCACGGCTTTGTAGTACAACCTGAAATCGGGCCTTGTGATGCCCCCAGCTGTGGCCTTCGTTTTGAATAGTCCCCTGGCTCTTTGGGGTCTTTTCAGTATCCACACTAGCATCTTATTTTTTTTTATTTTTATTTATTAATGATAGTCACACAGAGAGAGAGAATGGGGCAGAGACATAGGCAGAGGGACAAGCAGGCTCCATGCACCGGGAGCCCGACGTGGGATTCGATCCCAGATCTCCAGGATCGCGCCCTGGGCCAAAGGCAGCCACTAAACCGCTGCGCCACCCAGGGATCCCCCACACTAGAATCTTAAGATGGTTTGTTCTAACTCTCTGAAGAAAGTCCCCAGTATTTTGATAGGGATTGCGTGAAATATATAAATTGCCCTGGGTAGCATGGACATTTTCACAATATTAATTCTTCCTCTCCATGAGCATGGAACCTTTTTCCTTCTCTTGATGCCTTCCTCGATTTCTTTCAGGAACGTTCTGTGGTGTTTAGGGTACAGATCCTTTACCTCTTTGGTTAGGTTTATTCCCGGGTAGCTTATGTTTTTGGGTGCAGTTGTAAATGGGATTGACTCCTTAATTTTCGAGGCTCTTCTAACAACAACCTGTCAGTCAACAGCTCTTTCTATGTCCATTTATTTCCCAGGAGCTGGAGTGATAACAACCGAACCTGAATCTCGAAGAAACCCTTGGTACACCTGCCCTGGAGCATGGCCAAAAATGTTTTACATCCTCCGTATCAGAAGAGTTCAGCCAACAGACGACAGGCCGGAGGGTAACATGAAAATTGATTCATTAAATAATAGCCTCAAGAAATCTTGTCCTAGGGGCACCTGGGTGTTTCTGTCAGCTAAGTCTCTGCCTCTGGGGTTTCAGCTCTGGTCATGACCTCAAGGTCATCAGATTCACCCATATTCAGCATGGAGCCTGCTTCGTATTCTCTCTTCCTTTCCCTCTGCCCCTCTCCTCCTTACACTTGCTCTTTTGCTCTCTCCACACACGCCAAACAGAATCATTATTCAGTTTTGCTCGGGGTGCCATCGTAGAGACAGACCTCCTAAGCCGTATTCTTTATGTTTCATGTGTCCACATCTTAACTTGAAAGGTCAGTCATTAGTTTGTGGCCAAAATTGTGAAATCGCATTGAGAACTCTAATTTTGTCCGATTTCATAGGAGGGGTTTTGAAGCTAACATTTGGACATACTAGTCCGTGTTAAGTATTACCAAAATGTTTTCTGTTTTTACATTTTTTTATTGGAGTTCTATTTGCCAGCATATAGCATAACACCCAGTGCTCATCCCGCCAAGTGCCCCCATCAGTGGCCATCACCCGGACGCCCCAACCGCCCGCCCACCTCCCCTTCCACTACCCCTTGTTCAGTTCCCAGAGTTCGGTGTGTGTCCTGTTTTGTCACCCTCACTGATATTTTCCTTCATCTTCCCCATTCCCTTTAGTGCCTTTCACTAGTTTTTATATTCCCCAAATGAATGAGACCATATCAAGTTTGTCCTTTTCCGATGGACTCATTTCACTCAGCATAAGTCCCTCTAGGTGCGTCCACGTCAGAGCAAATGGTGGGTATTTGTCGTTTCTCACGGCTGAGTAATATTCCGTTGTAGCCGTGGACCACATCTTCTTTATCCATTCATCTCTCGATGGACCCCGAGGCTCCTTCCACAGTTTGGCTATTGTGGACATTGCTGCCATAAACATCGGGGTGTAGGTGTCCCCGCGTTTCACCGCATCTGCAGCTTTGGGGTATATCCCAGCAGTGCAATTGCTGGGCCGGAGGGAAGATCTGTTCTTAACTCTTTGGGGAACCTCCACACAGTTTTCCGGAGTGGCTGCACCAGTTCACATTCCCACCTACAGTGCAAGAGGGTTCCCCTTTGTCCGCGTCCTCTCCAACATTTGTTGTTTCCTGTCTTGTGACTTTTCCCCATTCCTGCCGGTGTGAGGTGGTATTTCATGGGGATGTGGATCTGTAGTTCCCTGATGGTCAGCTTGCGGGCCATGTTCTCATGTGCTTGTTGGCCATGTCTCTGTCTTCCCCTGTGAGATTTCTGTTTGGGTCTTTTGCCCGTTTCACGATCGGATTGTTTGTTTCTCTGCTCTTGAGTTGAGTATGTTCTTTATAGACCTTGGACACCAGCCCTTTGAGCGGTCGTTTGCAAGTATCTTCTCCCGTTCTGTAGGTTGTCTTTTACTTTTGTGGACTGTTTCTTTTGCTGCGCAGGAGCTTTCGATCTGGCTGAAGTCCCAATAATTCCTTGTTGCTTTTGTTTCTCTTGCCTTGGCGGACGTATCTTGCGGGATGTTGCTGTGGCCAAGTTGAAAAACGGTGTTGCCTCTGTTCACCTCTCGGATTTGGATGGATTCTTGTCTCACATTTAGATCGTTCATCCTTTTTGAGTTTTTCCCTGTGTGTGGTGTCAGAGAATGGTCTAGCTTCCTTCTTCTGCATGTGGATGTCCAATGTTCCCAGCTCCATTTTTTGAGGAGACTCTCTTTTTTCCCGGGATAGTCTTTCCTGGTTTCTCGAATATTAGTTGACCATAAAGTTGAGGGTCCACTTCTGGATTCGCTATTCGGTTCCATTGATTCATGGGTCTGTTTTTGTGCCACTACCACACTGTCTTTTCGGCCTTGGGTTTGTAGTACAACCTGAAATCGGGCCTTGTGTTGCCCCCAGCTGTGGTCTTCGTTTTTAATCGTTCCCTGGCTAATTGGGGTCTTTTCCATTTCCAGAGAAATCTAAAGATGGTTTGTTCCCACTCTCTGAAGAAAGTCTGTGGTATTTTCATAGGGATTGCATTAAATGTGTATATGGCCCTGTGTAGCACCGACCTTTTCACAATATTAATTCTTCCAACCCATGATCACTGAATATTTTTCTGCCTCTTTGTGCCTTCTTGAGTTTCTTTCAATGTGTTCTCTAGTTTTTTGTTTTTTTTTTTTTTTGTTATCTAGTTTTTAGGCTACAGATCCTTTACGTCTTTGGTTAGGTTTATTCCTAGGTATGTTATGCTTTTGGGTACAATTATAAATCGGATTGGCTGTAATTTCTTTTTCTTCAGTCTTCTTGTTAGTGTCACATGCCTGGTTGTTGATGTGCAGAATCCTTTTCTGCACGAAAGAATGACCTTTGATATTTTGGAGTTTAAATTTGAGGATTCCAGTGTTCAGTGTTAGGAGAAAGTCCACCAGTGTAGCTGATGCAGTAAGTTCACAATCTCATGTAGGCAACTGCAACCTTTGGATGGCCTGCCCCAGGCTAATTGCCAACTAAGCAGAGTTCATTTTTGCCTGCGTTCTTCCATGAGAATACAACTAGAACGAGTTCTGATGTGGCGGGAGGCTAAACTCCATATCTTCCCATCTTGGGTTTTCGGGGGGGACTCATTACCAAGAGGATATCATCAAAAGAAAAAATTTATAAAGGTTTGCAGTGCACATCACACCGAAGAAATAAAAAACAAAGAGGAACTCAAAGCAGCAGCTTAAAACTGTGAGCTTTATAGCATCTTCAGCAAAGAACAATAATACATTTGTAGAAAAAATGATAGCCTAAAGAAAAGCAGTTTTAGGCTATCAAGGGCGGCAAACTGGAAAGGTAAATTTATGGGAAGACATTAACACTAAGATTTGTTTCTGGATTCCTCTTCCCAAAAACATATATAAATATATATTTTGGGGTGGCATATCTCGGCTTCCTTCACAAGGCTTTATACCTGGCTCTAGGGAATCCCTGCTGAGCCAAGCTCTGGTTATTAGTATTTGAGTTAAATTACAGTTATAGGTGGAATGGGTTTATGAGTCATTTCATTAGAATGTTTTCAAAAGATGTGCCCTTAGTCTCTTCTTTGACCAAAAGTGTGTGCAGAAGCCCCATCCTCTAAGGGATTGTACAGAATGTCTGAAGCTGTATAGAGTTGGGGTGTTTTTCCCCCCTCCTGAGGAAAGCAAGATTACTCTTTAACAGTTAAAAGCGTTGTTCCTATTAGGGATAATGTAACACCACGTCATCCTTCCTATATAGTACAATCATTATGCATACACTATAAAAACAGACTGCATGGTGACTAATTTTCAAATAAACCCATAGACTAAATCACAGCATATATAAATCATTTCTATCTCAACTGCTCACTTAAACCTGAACAAATTTTCTGGAAGCATGTTAATTTTCCTATGATACTCCTTAATATTTCTTGCAGAGCTGGTTTGGTGGTCACATATTCTTGCAGTTTCTGCCTATCTTGGAAGCTCTTTATCTCTCCTTCTATTCTGAATGAGAGCCTTGCTGGATAGAGTTTTCTTGCCTGCATGTTCTTCTCATCTAGGACCCTGAATCAATCCCGCCAGCCCTTTCTGGCCTCCCAGGTCTCTGAGGAGAGGTCTGCTATTAATGTAACAATTCTCCCCATATTCGTTAAGAATCTGCTGCCTCTATCTACTTTACAGATTTTCTCTTTTTCTATAGAATTTGCAAGTTTCACTATTAAGTGTTGAGGTGTTGAACGGTTTTTATTGATTTGGGGGGAGGACCACTCTATCTCCTGGGTCTGAGTGCCTATTCCCCTCCTGAATTAGGGAAGCTCTCAGCTTGGATTTGTTTAAATATGCTTTCTGGCCCTCTGTCCTTCTGGGTGCTCTCTGGAACCCCAGTGATACGTAATTCTTCCTTCTGAAGCTGTCATGTATTTCCCTTAACCTTTCCTCGTGGTCCTTTCATTGTTTTTCTCTGTTTTCCTCAGCTTCCTTCCTTGCCATCAAGGAGTCTTCTGTGTTGCTCATTCTTTCTTCCAGCACCTTATGCCTTGCCATTAGGACCCCCAATTTGGATTGCACCTCATTTAATTGATTTTTAACTTCAGCCTGATGAGATCTTAATTCTGCAGTTGTGAAGCCTCCACCCGCCCCGGGGGGAGGCAGGACCTCGGCCGTGTCCCCCGGGCCCTGGGCTCCGGGGCCTGTGCTGCCTGCACCGCGCTCCCGGGGCCATGGCGGGCGCCCGAAGGCAGCAGGTGCAGCGCCCCGCCCGCCCGGAGCCCCCGCCTGCCCCCCTGCTTCTCCCCGAGGCCCCGCCGCCTGCGGCTCCAGCGCTGTCCCGAGCTGGGCCCGCGGGCCTGGGGCGCTCTGCCCCGGCCGTGCCTCGTCTGCTAGTGACCCCGGGAGCCTGGGGACTCCGCCGCCCCTCCTGGGGTTCAGCCCGACGCCCCTCCTCTCCGGGGCTGGGCTCTAGGGGCGCCCAGGCTTTCCCGCCAGGCTGGAGCCATCTCCTCTGGCCTGCAGCTCCCCACCCCCCCCACCTGCCCCCAGGCTTCTTCCTTCCTTTCCCTTTCCCCCTTCCTGTCTTGCCTTGTTAGAAGCCCTGTCCCCCCCCCTTCTTTCTTTCTTTGTATCCACCTTCACCTTCTACCTTGTTAGAAGGGATCCTTGGCGGATCAGGTGAGTTGAGGACTCTACTCTCTGGCCTTCTTCCCCCTGTTGTCTTCTTTTTGTTTTAAAGCCCTTTCTGCGGGTCCCTGGGTGGCTCAGCTGTTTGGCGCCTGCGTTTGGCCCAGGGCGTGATCCTGGAGTATCAGGATGGAGTCCCACGTTGGGCTCCAGGCATGGAGCTTGCTTCTCCCTCCTCCTGTGTCTCTGCCTCTCTCTCTCTCTCTCTCTCTCTCTCTCTCTCTCTCTCTCTGTAGGTCTATCATAAATAAATAAATCTTTAAAAAAAAAAAAAAGCCCTTTGCACATGATGTACCAGTGTGTTGTGGTCCCTGTAAGGGCTCCGTTTCCATTTCCATGTATGTTTATGAGTGAGTTCTGCAATTTTGGGTTTAGCTCCGCTGACAGCAGGAGAGGAGTTACTATTCCAGCAGCATCGTTTTCAACTCATGAATGAAATGGAAAGTCATTTCCCTGTCTGTCTGGAACTTGTAATTACCTGATTATTTAATTAGTTTCCTTTGTATTTATTTCATTTTGCATGACTCTATTATGGTCCTGTCTTTCTTTATGGTAGTGCATTTTCAGGATATCCTATGCGTAAAAAAAATTTTAAAAAATCATTATTCTAGTTTGCTTGTGTCCCATTCATAGGTCAAAAGTTCTAAGCCATATTCCTACTGTTCTGTGTGAATATTTTAATTTAGAAGGTGAGGCATCACTTGGTGGCCAGAATAGTAAAAATGTTTTTTCCAATCAAGTTAAGTTAATTTTTCAAGATTTAATTAGATAATTAACCAATCAATTTATTAAATTGAGGGAGAGAAAGAGAAAGGGATAGAGGGAGAAAACGTGAGCGGGCTGAGGGTTAGGAGGAGGAGTAGGCTCCCCATGTGGAGGGACCCCAACATGTAGCTGAACCCCGACCATGGGATTAGGTCCTGACCCCAGGGCGTACAATTAAGTGACTGATACCACTGGCACCCTACAACTCAAATGTGATTATGGTTAATGATTCTTAGAGTAAAGCTAATATTTGGACATTAATCTATAGCTCAACTTTAACAAAAATAAATCTTCTATTGTTTTTATTCGATAGATGTTATTACCTAGTAAAAACTGATCTTTACTTCTCTGAATGACTTTAGGAAACCAGATGGAACATCATGTTAGAGACCATGGTGCCCAAAGGAAGTGAAAGGATACCTGAAGGAAGTTGTTTGTCCTGAAGGATGTGTCTCTCCAGTCCATTCAGGATGGTGACTACAACATTCCCCAGCCAAGCAGGAGACACCATTGATGAGGGAAAGTACCCCATCACTGTCTTTATAAGCAGCTTTGGTGTCGCCAGTGGTAAACATCCTCTCAGATAAGCTAATGCATGCCAAGAGGCAAGCACTCAGCACCCTTGCCACCAGGAAGATTATGTATTTCATCTCAAATGGACGCTGTCTGATGTTCATCAGAATTTGTGTGGAAAGCAACCGAGAAAGCAACATTCGTTCCTCAAAGATACTGAGCTCACCTTGACAGCATTAACTTGCACTTCTCCTCTGATGTTCTGGAATAGTCTCATGATGAAGGGACCATAAAGTGCTTCTAGAAGGACACAGAGTACCCATCAGCACATGGGTCATGCTGCTCAAGAATAATTCAGGTAGTGGTGCCTGAGTTGCTCAGTCAGCTAAGTCTGCCTTTGGTTCAGGTCAGGGTGTCTGGGACCTGAAATGGAGCCTGATGTGGGGCTCCCTGCTCAGCAAAGGGTGTGTTTCTTTCTCTCCCTCTGCCCCTCTTGCCTCTTCTGCTCTCTCTCTCTCTCAAATACATAAATAATTTCGTGAAGAAAATAAAAGGCTAATGGGGACTGTTGATCAGTATGAACGAAGGCTAGTGAACATGATGGCATTTGGTAACTAAGCATGGGCTGAGCTACCACTGTCGGGCCACTCACGGGGTTAGGGCTGGAAAATATGGTGTGTTAGGATTTTCTTTATTTTGGAGAATGATGAGAGAAGCCATGGTGCAGTGTCAGTGGGACAATGTCCTGGGAAAACTCTCTTATTCTTTCTCTCTCCTTCCCCCTTTCTCTGTATTTCTGTGTCCATAGCTGTCTCTCATTCTCTCTCTCTCTCTCTCTCTCTCTCTCTCTCACTCACAATTCTCTCTCTGTGTCACACACATGCACACACAACTCTGTCACACTCATAGGTTTAAACAAGTCACTCCACCCTAAGAGTCATGCACTTACAACCATACCAAACAGTGAACACACCAGCTCCTAGTATTGTAGAAATGTAGGCATGTTTTCTCACCTGGGAAAGCTGCCTGTCTCACACCCCCAAGCCTCAGGAACATCGAATCGGGTGGCTGTCCAGAAGAGAACAGCAGGTTGCTGCATCTGCCGTACTATTTAGATTTTTTTTTTCTGCAAGAGAGTGGTTCAAGAATACATACCACTTTCGCTGGTTTCTGAGACGTCTGCACTTACACAAAAGAGTAAACCATGAGGGTCAGGTCATGTGTGTCCTTTGTCATTGGTTCTCCTAGTGAGTATTCAACACCACATGAGCAACAGTAGTAAAACGATAGGCCTCCAAAGGAAGCACAGGTTGCACCCATGAAAAAGCAGGAGCTATTCCTGGGGGATGGATCTCTCGTTTACTGAAGGAGCCACACGAAATTCTTGAGGAAAAACTGCATGTGAGAGAAAGGTCCCTTACTACACTGTTTAAAACATCCCCTCCAAAACCCACAAAAATGGTCCTTACTCCTAAAAAATACACTGTTCCTTGTCATATCTGAATTCGCTCCAAAAAGAGGAAAAAAGGACCATTTCTAATTCAGGAAAATGGGTGAGCATTCCATAGAAGTTGGAAACTCATTCACTGACTTTTTTGTGGAAAAACTCCTGCACCACACACTTGGCAAGATTTAGGAGGACACAAAATAACTGTCAATGCATTCATTGGATGTGGTGCTCAGGAATTACTGAGCGATCACTGTTTATATGGGTACAGGGCAAGACTATTGTAGAGAGTGATTAATAAGTATCATATGAGGGTCTGGGGTCCATCCTCCTTGGTGGATGAGGAAAACCTTCAGCTCAGGCCAAGGCCCCAGTGTCCTGCAATCCATCCCCTCCTTGGGGCCTTGTTCAGCCCAGAATGTGCTTCTCCCTTTCCCTCTGCCTTTCTCCCTTGCTTATGCTCGCACTCTCTCTCTCTCTCTGAAATAAATAAAATCTTCCCCAAAAAGTCAATGGCAACTTCAAGTAGCCTGACATAATCAGTGCACAAATAGAACTGATCTGCACATCGATTCCAATGATGACTTCCCATCACTCATGCAGCTTGTTGTGAAACCCAACTAAAAACTCCCACCTTCTGGACATCTGGCAAAATCATTTCTGTCTCTGTAGGTCCACATATGCTGTCCTCTCTTTTGTAAGTTTTTCAACCTGATTTTACCCCTTTTCTTGGTAGGTTTGATTCAATGCTAGACAGTTATTCTCTTTTGTTCTATTTAGTCTAGTGCTCTATTGTATTTATTCACTCACAGGTTTTTTTTTTTTAAAGGTTTATGTATTCATGAGAGATACCGAGGCAGAGACATAGGCAGAGGGTGAATCAGGCTCCATGTGGGGAACCCGATGCAGAACTCGATCCCAGGCCCACGGGACCATAACCTGAGCCAAAGGCAGACGCTCAACCACTGAGCCACCCAGGTGTACCAGTAATCAGTTTGGTGAAAATATTCCATCCGGGAGAGGTTTAAATACTCAAAGTATACCATTTACCAATAGCCATAGCTGTGAAGCAGAGTAGGAGGGACAGGCTTCCCGTTATGCATTAAAAAAGATCACGGAGATCAAACGTACAGCATAGGGAATATGATCAGTGGAATTGTAATAGTGCTCTATGGGGACACATGGTATCTACACTTGTGAGCACAGTATTACCCTATACAAGTATCGAATCCATATGTGGTACACCTGAGACTAATGTAACCTTGTGTACCATCTTGATTTCAATTAAAAAAAAAACAGTAGTAATGTGGGCACCAGGCTCATTCCTTTAGTTGGGCATCTACTTTGGGCTCATATCATGATCCCAGGGTCCTTGGATACATAATATTATGTATTTGTCAAAACAGTCAGATGCATAACACAGAGCAGTCCTTAATATATGTGGTCAACTTCAATGATAATAATATCTCTACACTGGTTTGTTCTTTGTGATAAAAATTCCACACTAATGCAGGCATGTATGATTGTGGAAAATATGTGCCAAGGGATAGGGCGATACGGAAATTTTTATATTATATGCTGCTTTATGACACCAGTCTAATCCTAATCTCAATAATAAGGTCTCCTTATTAAAACATAATCAGTGATTTTATGTTGTTAATACTGTACACAGACTAGTGTCCAAATGTTTGCTTCACAACCCCTACCTTTTAATTTGACCAAATTTGAGTGGTAAAAGCAGTTTTACTATTTTGACATAAACTACTGACTGACCATTTAAATTATGAATTTCACATATAAAATGTAAATAATATAGGTTTGTATTTTTGTCTTTAGTGTGGTGTCCTGAGCACAGTAAAAGAATGATTCTTTTTTTTTTTTTTTTAAAGAGAGCAAAAGAGAAAGTGTAAGGGGGAGAGCAGTAGAGGAAAAGGGAGAGAGAATACTAAGCAGGCTCCATCCTAAGCATGGAGTCCAACCTAGGATAATCTGATGACCTGAGGTCATGAACTCAGATGAAACCAGGAGGCAGTCACATACCTGAATGAACCAAACCTGTGCCCCTGGAATAAGTTTTCTTGAATCAACTAAAGGAATGAATTTCCTGGTTGCTTTCAATCGACTCCTTTGCTGGTTGTATTTTGATTTTTCCTCAAACGTGAAGTAGTTTGGTCCAGTTTTGTATCCACAGAGATCCATAAACATTTTTCACCTAAGGTTTTTGATTGTAGACACTGGGAAACTCATAACCATAGAAAGAGCTGTGGACATCTTGCTCTCAGAAGACCAAGTGGAAATTTTAAAACTTGACACGCACTATCCAGGATGAAAATTCACTGGATAGGCTCAGCAATCCGATGAAGAAACAAAGCAGACAGTGGATGTGTAAACAGAACAAGAGAAAAAAAAAAAAAAACAGAACAAGAGAAATCGTACTATCATGAGAGGAGTGCGAAAAGACTGAACAAAAATTGATAGGAACTTAAACATGCATGCCTAGGATACATCAAAAGTGCTAAGTTCCACAGCATGGAGTTTCTGTAGGAAAGCAGCTGGTGTAGAAGGTATGGGGACAAAATGGCTAAAAATTTCACAAATCTGTGACTCAGATCTACAAAGCTCTGAAAACCCTCCTCCGGACACATTGTAACCAATCTGCTGGCAAAGAGGAAGAAAAACCTTGAAAGCAGAGGAAAAGGACACATTCAACCTAACAGAATACAAATTCCAAGGCCCATGACTTCTCAGAAAACAGGTCAGAAGACACTGCAATGGTGACACAAGTATAGAAGGAAAACACCTCTGAGCCTAGGACGTTATGTTCAGGAAAGATAGCTTTAAAGAATGAAGGCAAAAGGTGAATGAAAGTGAAAACAAGACAAAGTCGGCAGACAAGCAGGTGGTAAACAACTGGAAGAATCAGTCATTGAGCCAATATTTATTTATTTTCATTAAAAAAATTTTATTGCAGTTCATGTTTATTATTTTTAATATAGTTTTTGATTGAGGGAAGGCCAATTTGGATATGAATGGGCTGGGGGAGAGGGAGGCAGAGAATCCTAGGAAGGTTTCATGACCAGTGAGGAATCCCAAGAGGGGCCGGATCTCAGGCTCCTGAGAGAATGTGCTGAGCTGAAATCAAGAGTCAGATGCTTCCCTGAATGAGCCACCCAGTTCCCCTCAGTAGGTAACTTGGACATTAAATGATGAGCAAGAACCTTCTACCAAATGGAGTGAAATGACACAGGGAGATGCTTGGAACCTCAGGAACATAAGAACCTCAAAAGGGGTGTTTTCCTGGGTAAATGAGGTCTCCTGTTTTTCTGTCCTTCCAAATTCTGTATGGCTTTTGAGGGCAACAAGGAGACCACAGTCTCAGAGCCTGGGGCTCCCCTCCTTAATCAGTTGATCAAAGAGCCAATCCAGGCAATGCTGGAGTAGGTGCAATGGGCCTGGGGGCCTACGGGTTGGGGTTGCATGTGGCCCTGAGAGTGATATCCCACTGGGCTTATAATGTGACTGCTTTGTGCGTGGGGTGATCTTAGGTACTTGAGACAAACTTAACCTTTATTCTTTTTAAAAAATTTTTATTTATGTTTAGGTAAATTCAGTTTGCCAACATATAGTTTAACACCCAGTGCTCATGCCATCAAGTGCTCTCCTCCTGGAATATAAGAAATAGGAACAAGATAATGAGGGAAAGGAGGGGATTGAGTGGGAAAAATTAGAGAGGGAGACAAACCATGAGACTCCTAAATCTGGGACACACTGAATCTCTGGAACAGCCCATACATGTCGTAGCCCATAGAGGAGATGAATGTGATGCTAGAGGTAAACTATGTTGCCCAGTTTCCCTTAGCTTAAAAGTGGGCTGATGGGGTTTGTACAGCAGGTGAGGCCTCCTCAATACCAGCTCGAGCCAGCATCTGCCCTGATCCCTGGAAGGACTGGGCCATGGGCTCCAGGCAGGCATGAGGGAATGTCCTAGACTGGGCCAACCCTTGACGTGGGGAGCAGGCCCAGCACTGTGTGGCTATAGCAGTGAGATCAGACAGGAGCAGAAATCCTGGCCTCCCTGCCTAGGGCCTGTGTCCTGGGCCTGGTCAGACCAGGAGACTAGTTCTGCAGGACCTTGAGCGCAAGCGTGTGCCGCCAGCCCAGCAGCTTTCACAGATTCCTCTAGATTCCCTGCACCCAATGAAGGCCTCGATGGCCTTGGCTGGCTGCACTCGATCCCTTCTCACACAGAGGCAAGTGCAGATTTTATTCTTGTCCCAGGACTGAGGATTGTGCAAGGAGGGGAGGAGGGAACTGTGCTCCCGGCACCCCTCCCACCTCACTTCTGCTGGATCCGGGAGGAGGTGCTGAGAGGGACCATTTCAGGGATGCCCATCCCTAGAGTGCACTTCCACCCTTTGGGCAGAACTGGGGGTAGCCCAGCATTGCTACTGTGTGACCTGTAGGTGCAGAGGGAGTGGGGCCCCGGCTGTACCAGCACCTGGCTCCCACGGAAGCAGTCTGTGTGCAAGTTCAGATGGGCGTGGCACAGCTGTGTATCAAGAGATTGGCTCCATCCAAGACCAAAGGCAATAACCCGAACCAAAAGGTCTCCTGCTCTATTCCCAAGAGATGCCAACCAAACATCAACAAGGGCTTTGATGCTTGCCAGTGACAAAGGGAGTCAGAGCTGGTCTGCAGAGAATGACCATCAAATAAAAAGAAGAATATGACCAACTGCACAATCCAATCCCAGGGCAGAATTCTTATTTTATCCAAATACCCTACTGTTTATGATGGAATAGACCAGAGAAGAGCACCTTCGTGGCTCAGTAGGTTAAGTGTCTGACTGCAGCTTGGATCATTACCCAGGACCCTGGGATCAGGCCTGTATCAGGCTCCCTGTTCGGTGCAGGGTCTGAATATCCCTCTCCCTCTGCCCTTCCCATTCTCCTCTCTCAAATAAGTAAACAAATGAAAAACAAAACAATTGCATTCCTATACATCATCTTCTTTATTTCATCCCGCCCACTCTCAGTCTACAAAGTAGCAGGTATACTCCAACTGCACCAGGGACTCCCTCCTGTTGATTCCCGCCTCATTGTGCTTCCGGACCTGAGGTTTCTTCCTCTTCAGGAATTTCATCCTCAATATTTTCCACCGCCCAATCTTTAGAGATACAAACACGAGGATGAGGTGATTAGACAGTGAGGCCCCGTGTTCCTGCTACTCCAACTGAGGCCACTTTGGAACACCTGTCGACACCTGCTCTTCCTTGGGATCCTCAGACCTTCCCTGGGCTCTTGGGAGTTAGAGCCCTTCACCAAGACATTGACCACACTGGCAAACCTTCCTTGAGAGAGAGAGAGAGGATGCCCCTTCACCTGGCATTTCCCCATTTCCACAAGATCATGATAGCTCTCACGTGGACATGGATCCACCTGGATCCACCTGTGATGGGTGGTGGACACCTGCTAGGTTAGATGGGGTCCATGTGCAGCCACTATGCCAGACTCAGAGCAGCTGCCCAGGAGAGCCATTCATGATGATGGAAATGATCTGTGTTTTCAACATGCTCTACTGGGCTCTGGCACTGTGGTTGGTATGATGAGGGATGAAATGTGTAACTTCATTGACTGTAAGGAATTTCAACATATGCAGGCATGTCTGGCTATCGGCTGCCTCCTTGGATAGCTCAGGTCTAGGATCCAAAAATGAGGAAGCTGTGACCTCCCTGCCCTAGGCCTAGGGGTTCCTGCAGTGGAATTTGCTGGCCTGACCTGACTTCATTTCTGTTGGTCTCTGGGCTCCTATCCATGAGGCAGGCACTACAGGAGGTCCTGGCATCACTCAGACAGGAAGGTCTGCACTCAGGTCCTAGAGGAATCCTAGCAGGGGCTGCTTCTAAGCAGAGGAGAGGACCCCATACACATGGGCTGGTAATGAGGCAGAGGGGGCACACCTCATCCTCTCCAGAAGCTCACACTTTTCCTTCCTGATGCAGGCTAGAGCCTAGGTAGGTACTGGTTTAGTGTGGGGCCCCACACCCCAGACATGCTGAGCAGGGACCTTGCCAACCCAGAAGTGGATCCCAGTTTTTGAGTTGCTGAACTCGCTGAGCCCTGGCGTCCACGTATCTCTACTTCCCGCTATCTCTATGGACACAAACTCCTTACCTGAATTCTACCCCTTTGCTTGTGAAAACATGTCCATGGGTCTCCACCTGGAAGACCCGTTTTCTGGTTTTGGTTTTTGTTTATTTCACTACACCTGTGATTTTCATTCCAGTGAGGACCCAGAATCAGATTGGCGCTCCTGACTAAAGACAGGAAGAGACTGCTTCAGGGTACGTACCGCTGTCACTAGTTCTGAGGCCACCTGCAGGTACAGAAGAGAGAACACCATGAGGCTCAGCTCCCTCTTACTCTGCACTGATTTTACTGCTCTCAAAAACTTAAGGAAGCCAGATGGGAGGGACATCATGTTTGACACACTGGTGCCCAAATAAATGACAGGACACCTGGAGGAAGCTGCTTTTCCTGAAGGATGTGTCTCTCCAGCTCATTCAGATGCTGACTACAGGATCACTCAACCAAGCAGGAGAAACCACTGCTGAGGGAATGTACCCCATCTCGCTGTTTATTTCCAGCTTTGGTGTTGCCAATGGTAAACATCCTCTGAAATAAGGTAACGGTTGGCAAGGGGCAACCACTCAGCCCTTTTCTCAAGAGGAAGATTATGTATTTCACCTCAGAGAGCCACTGTCTGATTTTCATCATCACAATTTGTGTGGAAAGAAACCAAGAAAGCAACATTCATTCCTCCGTTAATGATACTGAAGCTCACCTTGACGATACTGATTTGTTCTTCCTCACTGATGTTTTCCATGAATTTTGTTATGAGGAATGAATCCAAGGATGAAACTAGAAGGACACAGAGAATCCATCAGTACATTCGTCATGCTGCTCAAGAATACCTCAGGTAGAGATTCCTGAGTTGCTCGGTCATTTAGGAGTCTGCCTTCAGCTCAGGTCAGGCTGTCTAGGACCTGGAATTGAGGCTAGTTTGGGGCTCCCTTCTCAGCAAATGGTCTGTTTCTCTCACCCTCCCTCTGCCCCTCTCACCTCTTCTGCTCCCTTTCTCTCAAATAAATAAGTAAAAGCACAGAAGAAAATAAGAGAGTAATTTTGGGACTGTTGCTCATTACGAACGGAGGGCTAGAGAACATGGAGGCACTAGGTTAGCAAGCATGGGCCGATCTGCACTGTTGGGCCACCCACGGTCTGAGGACTCTAAGATGTACTGTGTGAGGAGGTTCTGTTTTTTGTTATTTTTTAAGAATGTCGACTGAGTCCATCTTGTGGTGTCGGTGGGACATATCTGCTGGGGAGTCTACCTCACTCATTCTCCTCCTCACTTTCTCTGTATTTCTCTGTGTCACTGTCTCTATCCTCTCTCTCTCACTATCGGTCTGTCTCTCTCTCACACACTGCATAGAGTCAACAAGTCACCTCCCCCAAGCCTGTTGCACTCACAGCCACTCCACGCACAGAGAATACATTGGCTTCCTAGGAATGTAGAAACACGGACCTCTTTTCTCACCTGGGAAAGCTGCCTATCTCACACACTCCCAAGCCTTAGGAACATGGAATCTGGGTGCCTGGACAGCAAGGGTGTCTGGGTGTGAGGACAGCAAGGTTGCCCCATCTGCCTTACTATTTAGAGTTTTTCCTAAGCAAGAGACTGATGATTCCAGAATACACACCAGTTTCGCTGCTTTCTGAGGCGACCTGCAGTTACACAAAAGAGGAGAAGATGGGGGTCAGTTCATGTGTATACTTTGTCATTGATTCTCTGGTGAGTACTGAACACCAAATGAACAAGTGTCGTAAAGTCAAAGGCCCCCAAAGGAAGCACAGATTGCACCCACGGAGAAAGCATGAGCTTTTCCTGGGAGATAGATCTCCCAGGTTGACTGAAGCAGCAATTCCAAATTCAGAATTCAAGGCGGAAAAGTGCTTCTGAGCAAATGTCCCCTACTGCACAGTTTACATCCTCCCCTCCCAACACCCCACCAAGATGGTACTTACACCAAAAAAATACACTGTTCCTTACCATATGTGCATTCCCTTCAAAAAGAGGAAAACCAAGAGAGCAACATTTCTAATACAGGTAAAATGGGGCAGGCTTCCCATAGAAGTGGGTGGAGAGTCTTTCAAGGATTCTTCAAACTCAGACGCCACAGCCTTGGCAAGATCTAGGAGGACACAGAATATCAGTGCATTGGTTGTGGTGCTCAGGGATTAGTGAGATCAGTGTTTACATCCATACAGGGGAAGCCTGCATGGTAATGAGGCTACTGCTAGGCCGTCATTGGTGGATGAGGAAAAACCTTCAGCTCAGGCCAAGGTCCCAGGGTCTGGGATCCATCTCCTCTTTGGGCACCCTGCTCAGCGGGGTTGTGCTTCTCCCCTTCCCTCTGCCCTTCTCCCTTGCATATGCTCTCTCCTGCTGTCTCTCTGTCTCTCTCAAATAAAAACTTTAAAAAAGGCAATGGCAACTTTAAGTATCATGAAATAATCAGCGTAAAAGAGAACTGATGGGCACATCGATTCCAATGATGGGTTCCCTTCTCTCATAGAGCTCGTTGTGAAACCCAGCCCCATGTTCCTACCTTCTTGACCTCTTCCAAAACCATTTCTGCCTCTGTAGATCCACATATGCTGTCATGTCTCTTGAATGGTTTTGCACTTGATTTCAACCGTCAAAAGACGGTGGGCTTGTGCAATGTTGGGCAATCCTTCATCTGTTCTTTTTTAGTCTATTACTCTGTTGTTTTTATTCATTAATCTGTCGTTATCAAAATCAACCATTATGGGAGAGATTTAAATACCGAATGTGTACCATTTACAAATAACCATAGTTGTGAAAAAGAGCGGAGAGGGCAGGCTTCCACATGTACATCAAAGCAGTCACAGGGTGAAAGGTCCAGCATAGGGAATATGATCAATGGAATGGTATTAGTGCTCTATGGGGACCCAAAGAATCTATGCTTGGGGTGAGTGCAGTTTCAATGAACGTAAGTGCCAATCATAGGTGGTACACCTGAAACAGATGTAACCTTGTGGGTCATCTTCACCCGAATTTAAAAGCCGTAATAATGTGGTCAGCGGGGTGGTTCCTTCGGTTGAGCATCTCTCTTTGGCTCGTGTCATGATCCCAGGGTCCTGGGTTACAAAATATTATGCATATGTCAAAACACACCCAAATGCAGCGCAGTTCTTAATAGAAGTGGTCGACGTCAATGATAATAATATCGCTACGCCGTTTTCTTGTAATAAATGTTCCACACCGATGTTGGTGAGAATAACTGTGGACGTTTTGTGCCAAACGATAGGGTGACGGGTTTTTATAGTATATGCTGCATTATGATATCAACCTAACCTTAACGTCAAGAATATGCTCTATTTCTTAAAACACAATAAGAGTTTTATTTGCTAATATTAAACACGGACAAATATGTCCAAATGTTAACTTACAACACTTCCCATTAAATCTGACCAAATTAGAGTTCTCAATGCGATTTCACTATTTTGGACACAAACTAATGACTGACCTTTTAAATTAAGATGTGGACACATGAAACATAAACAATACGGCTTAGGAGGTCTGTCTTTACTACGGCACCCTGAGCAAAACTGAGTAAGGATTCCTTTGTGTGTGTGTGTGGAGAGAGCAAAAGAGCAAGTGTAAGGAGGAGAGGGGCAGAGGGAAGGGAAGAGAGAATACGAAGCAGGCTTCATGCTGAATATGGGTGAATCTGATGACCCTGAGGTCACGAACAGAGCTGAAAACCAGGAGGCAGAAACTTAGCTGACAGAAACACTCAGGTGCCCCCTGGATAAGATTTCTTGAGGCTATTTAACGAATGAATTTTCATGTCACCTTCTAATGATGCCACGGACGGTTCCAACTTCTGTGTGTGCCACAGGGGATGTTAAATTAAGTATTTTCACCCACGTTCCAGGGCGGGTGTCCCCAGGTTGTCTACACGGTTCTCGTTCTGGCGTTTCCACAGTAGATCCTGGGAAATAAGTGGATATAGAAAGAGCTGTTGACAGGTTGCTGTTAGAAGAGCCTCGAAAATTAAGGAGTCAATCCCATTTACAATTGCACCCAAAAGCATAAGATACCTAGGAAGAAACCTAACCAAAGAGGTGAAGGATCTATACCCTAAACACTACAGAACGCTCCTGAAGGAAATGGAGGAAGGCACAAAGAGACGTAAAAATACTCCGTGCTCATGAGGGCTGGAAGAACGAATATTGTGAAAATGTCCACGCGACCCAGGGCAATTTACACATGTCATGCAATCCCTATCAAGATACCATGGACTTTCCTCAGGGAGTTGGAACAAACCATCTTAAGATTTGTGTGGAACCGGAAAAGACCCCGAATAGCAGGGGACTGACTGACTATTCAAAACGAAGACCACAGCTGGGGGCATCACAATGCCAGATTTCAGGTTGTACTGCAAAGCCGTGGCCGTCCAGACAGTGTAGTAGTGGCACAAAAACAGACCCATAGATCAATGGAACCGAATAGCGATACCAGAAGTGGACCCTCAAGTTTACGGTCAACTGATATGCGACAAAGGAGGAAAGACTACGCACTGGAGAAAAGACTGTCTCTTCAATAAATGGTGCTGGGGAAATTGGACATCCACATGCAGAAGAAGGAAACTGGACCATTCTCTGACACCACAAACAAAGATAAACTCAAAATGGATGAAAGATCTAAATGTGAGACAAGAATCCATCCCAGTCCTCAAGGAGAACACGAGTAACACCCATTCTCAACTTGGCCAGAGCAACGTCTCACAAGATACATCCGCGTGGGCAAGAGAAACAAAAGCAACAATGAAGTATTGGGACTTCACCCAGATTGAAAGCTCCTGCACAGGAAAAGAAACAGTCCACAAAAGTAAAAGACAACCTACAGAACAGGAGAAGATACTTGCAAAGGACCTCTCAGACAAAGGGCTGGTGTCCAAGATCTATAAGGAACGCATTCAACTCAAGAGCAAAGAAACAAACAATCCAATCGTGAAACGGGCAAAAGACACAAACAGAAATCTCACAGAGGAAGACATGGACACGGCCAACAAGCACAGGAGAACATGCCCCGCATCGCTGGCCATCAGGGAACTACCGATCCAAACCCAAATGATGAGATACCACCTCACACCAGTGGGAATGGGGAAAAGTCACAAGACAGGAAACCACAAATTTGGAGAGGATGCGGACAAAGGGGAACCCTCTTGCACTGTAGGTGGGAATGTGTACAGCCACTCTAGAAAACTGTGTGGATGGAGGTTCCTCAAAGAGTTAAAAATAGATCTTCCCTACAGCCCAACAATTGCACTGCTGGGGATTTACCCCAAAGGTGCAGATGTGGTGGAATGCGGGGATACCTACACCCCGCTGTTTATGGCAGCAATGTCCACAGTAGGCAAACTGTGGGAGGAGCCTCGGGGTCCATCAAGAGATGAATGGATAAAGAATATGTGGTCCACGGCTACAATGGAATTGTTACCGAGCCACAAGAGATGACAAATACCCCCCGTTTGCTCCGACGTGGACGGACCTGCAGGGACTTATGCGGAGTGAAGTAAGTCCATCGGAAGAGGTCACACTTGATATGGTCTCATTCATTTAGGGAGTATAAAACCTAGGGAAAGGGAATAAAGGGAATGGAGAAAATGAGTGAAAGTATTAGTGAGGGTGACAAAACAGAAGACAGACCGAACTCTGGGAACTGAACAAGGGGTAGTGGAAGGGGAGGTGTGTGGGCAGTTGGGGCGACCAGGTGATGGGCAGTGATGCAGCGGAGGGGCGGGGCGGGGGGGCGGGGTCACATGGTGGGATGAGCACTGGGTGTGATGCTATAAGCGTTCAATTTGCCGGCAAATTGAACTGCAGTGAAAATGTTTAAAGAAAGAAAACATTTTGCTAATATTTAACACAAACTAGTATGTCCAAATGTTGTCAGCCTCACAAGCCCTCCCACTAAATCTGACCAAATTAGAGTTCTCAATGCGATTTTACTATTTTGGCCAAAGACTAATGACTGACCTTTTAAATTAATATTTGGACACGTGAAACAAAGAATACGGCTGAGGAGGTCTGTCTTTACTACGACACCCTGAGCAAAACTGAGTAAGGATTCCTTTGTGTGTGTGTGTGTGTGTGTGTGTGGAGAGAGCAAAAGAGCAAGTGTAAGGAGGAGAGGGGCAGAGGCAAAGGAAGAGAGAGTACGAAGCAGCCTCCATGCTGAATATGGGTGAATCTGACAACCTTGAGGTCATGACCAGAGCTGAAACCCAGGAGGCAGAGACTTAGCTGACAGAAACACCCAGGTGCCCCTAGGACAAGATTTCTTGAGGCTATTATTTAATGAATCAATTTTCATGTTACCCTCTGGGCTTTCATCCGTTGGCTGAACTTTTCTGTTGTGGAAGATGGCAAATAGCTTTGGCCGTGCTCCTGGGCAGGTGTACCCAGGTTGTCTGCTAGATTCTGGTTGGGTTGTATTCACAGCAGCTCCTGGGAAATAAATGGACATAGAAAGAGCTGTTGACTGACAGGTTGTTGTTAGAAGAGCCTCGAAAATTAAGGAGTCAATCCCATTTACAACTGCACCCAAAAGCATAAGCTACCCAGGAATAAACCTAACCAAAGAGGTAAAGGATCTGTACCCTAAACACCACAGAACGTTCCTGAAAGAAATCGAGGAAGGCATCAAGAGAAGGAAAAAGGTTCCAGGCTCATGGAGAGGAAGAATTAATATTGTGAAAATGTCCATACTACCCAGGGCAATTTACACATTTCACGCAATCCCTATCAAAATACCGGGGACTTTCTTCAGAGAGTTGGAACAGACCATCTTAAGATTCTAGTGTGGAACCGGAAAAGACCCCAAAGAGCCAGGGGACTATTCAAAACGAAGGCCACAGCTGGGGGCATCACAAGGCCCGATTTCAGGTTGTACTACAAAGCCGTGGCCATCAAGACAGTGTGGTAGTGGCACAAAAACAGACCCATAGATCAATGGAACCGAATAGCGAATCCAGAAGTGGACCCTCAACTTTATGGTCAACTAATATTCGAGAAAGCAGGAAAGACTATCCCTGGAAAAAGACAGTCTCTTCAAAAAAGGGTGCGGGGAACATTGGACATCCACATGCAGAAGAAGGAAGCTAGACCATTCTCTGACACCACACACAAAGAAAAACTCAAAAAGGATGAAAGATCTAAATGTGAGACAAGAATCCATCCAAATCCGAGAGGCGAACAGAGGCAACACCGTTTTTCAACTTGGCCACAGCAACATCTCGCAAGATACGTCCGCCAAGGCAAGAGAAACAAAAGCAACAAGGAATTATTGGGACTTCAGCCAGATCGAAAGCTCCTGCGCAGCAAAAGAAACAGTCCACAAAAGTAAAAGACAACCTACAGAACGGGAGAAGATACTTGCAAACGACCGCTCAGTCAAAGGGCTGGTGTCCAAGATCTATAAAGAACATACTCAACTCAAGAGCAGAGAAACAAACAATCCGATCGTGAAACGGGCAAAAGACCCGAACAGAAATCTCACAGGGGAAGAGAGAGACACGGCCAACAAGCACATGAGAACATGCCCCACATCGCTGGCCATCAGGAAACTACAGATCCAAACCCCCAGGAGATACCACCTCACACCGGTGGGAATGGGGAAAAGTCACGAGACAGGAAACAACAAATGTTGGAGAGGACGCGGACAAAGGGGAACCCTCTTGCACTGTAGGTGGGAATGTGAACTGGTGCAGCCACTCCGGAAAACTGTGTGGAGGTTCCTCAAAGAGTTAAGAACAGATCTTTCCTCCGGCCCAGCAATGGCACTGCTGGGGATATACCCCAAAGCTGCAGATGCGGTGAAATGCGGGGACACCTGCCTCCCGATGTTTATGGCAGCAATGTCCACAATAGCCAAACTGTGGAAGGAGCCTCGGGGTCCATCGAGAGATGAATGGATAAAGAAGATGTGGTCCACGGCTACAAGGGAATATTACTCAGCCATGAGAAACCACAAACACCTACCATTTGCTCTGACGTGGACGCACCTGGAGGGATTATGCTGAGTGAAGTAAGTCCATCGGAAAAGGACAAACTTGATATGGTCTCATTCATTTGGGTGATATAAAAACTAGTGAAAGGGAATAAAGGGAATGGAGACAATGAGGGAAAATATCAGTGAGGGTGACAAAACAGGAGACATACCCAACTCCGGTAACTGAACAAGAGGTAGTGGAAGGGGAAGTTGGGCTGGAGGTTAGGGCGACCCAGTGATGGGTAATGATGTGGCCCGGGGGGGGGGGGGGTGGTGTGCGGGGGCGCGTGGCGCACTTGGCGGGATGAGCACTGGGTGTTTTGCTATAGCGTTCAATTTGCCGGCAAATTGAACTGCAGTAAAAATGTTTAAAAAGAGTACATTTTGGGGGATCCCTGGGAGGCGCAGCGGTTTGGCACCTGCCTTTGGCCCAGGGCGCGATCCTGGAGACCCGGGATTGAGTCCCACATCGGGCTCCCGGTGCATGGAGCCTGCTTCTCGTCTGCCTGTGTCTCTGCCTCTCTCTCCCTCTCTCTGTGACTATCATAAAAAAAAAAAAAAAAAAAAAAAAAGAAAAAAAAAAAAGAAAAAAGAGTACATTTTGCAAATATTTAACACGGACTTGTATGTCCAAATGTTAGCCCCACAAGCCCTCTCACTAAATCTGACCAATTTAGAGTTCTCAATGCGATTTTACTACTTTGGCCACAGACTAATGACTGACCTTTTAAATTAAGATGTGGACACATGAAACATAAACAATACGGCTTAGGAGGTTTGTCTTAACAATGGCCCCCAAGCAAAACTGAATAATGATTCTGTTTTGTGTGTGTGGAGAGAGCAAAAGAGCAAGTGTAAGGAGGAGAGGGGCAGAGGCAAAGGAAGAGGGAATACGAAGCAGGCTCCATGCTGAATATGGGTGAATCTGATGACCCTGAGGTCACGAACAGAGCTAAAAACCAGGAGGCAGAGACTTAGCTGACAGAAACACTCAGGCGCCCCCTGGACAAGATTTCTTGAGGCTATTTAACGAATGAATTTCCATGTCACCTTCTAATGATGCCACGGACCGTTCCAACTTCTGTGTGTGCCACAGGGGATGTTAAATTAAGCATTTTCACCCACATTCCAGGGCGGGTGTCCCCAGGTTGTCTACACGGTTCTCATTCCGGCGTTTCCACAGTAGAACCTGGGAAATAAGTGGACATAGAAAGAGCTGTTGACAGGTTGCTGTTAGAAGACCCTCGAATACTAAGGAGTCAATCAATCCCTTTTACAATTGCACCCAAAAGCGTAAGATACCTAAGGAAGAAACCTAACCAAAGAGGTGAAGGATCTATACCCTAAACACTACAGAACGCTCCTGAAGGAAATGGAGGAAGGCACAAAGAGATGGAAAAATACTCCGTGCTCATGAGGGCTGGAGGAACGAATACTGTGAAAATGTCCCTGCGACCCAGGGCAATTTACACATTTCATGCAATCCCTATCAAGATACCATGGACTTCCCTCAGGGAGTTGGAACAAACCATCTTAAGATTAGTGTGGAACCGGAAAAGACCCCAAATAGCCAGGGGACTATTCAAAACCAAGACCACAGCTGGGGGCATCACAATGCCAGATTTCAGGTTGTACTACAAAGCCGTGGCCGTCCAGACAGTGTGGTACTGGCACAAATGTGATCCTGGGAAATAAGTGGAAATACAGATCATGACTTCTAGAATTGTCCTGTTGTATGTAACCTCATTCCTTCAAAAACCCAGGAACCCAGAGAGGATGTACATTTCCAAAGTAAAGTTTTTAAAGGATTATTTTGAGTGCACTCAGCTGTGCACCCAAATACTCTAGGGATAGTGTCCTGAAGAGGCAGAAAATCAATTATGTAAAACCAACAACTTTTTAACAGCAGCTTACTTAAGAAAAACATTTGGTGCCGTTACAGAGCAATTACTTTTTACTCATATCTGATATAAAGTGATTTAAATTGGCAGAAGTAATGATTACAGAAATGTCTCTAAAATATTCTTGGCCCTAAAGGGAGGGAAAAACAAAACAAGACAAAACCAGAGAGGGAGACAAACCAGAAGAGAGTCTCAACTTAGGAAGTAAACTGAGGGTTGCTGCAGGGGAAGTGGGCTGGGGGATGGGGTGACTGGGTGGTGGGCACTAAGGAGGGCACATGATGTACTACTGAGTCCTTGTTATAGACAACTGAGTCCGTAAACTCTGCCTCTCAAGCAAGTAATACGCTACATGTGTATTGGATTTTAATTAAAAATAAGTAAAATACACTTGGCCCTAGATGCCCTAAAATTTACATCCAAATATCCTAGTCTAACACCTGAAAATCACGTCCTCTAGGTATTCTAAGACATCGGCAAGCGTAACTGTTTTGTAGTTTAAGTGACACGTTTGCTTAATTAAAAGAAGATGTCTACCTAAGAGAGAAAGGGGATTTTTAAAATCCTGGATGGAGGTTTCATTAAATAGCCTAAGTACTTGTCACTTAACATTCAGATGACTAATCCTTACAGATTCCTTAGAAGGCTGAGAAATTATTAACCATCCCTGTTAATACAACATTTTTCATGGCTCTTAGGTCATTAATAGGAGTTTTAAGTTCTTGGGGTACCTGGGTGACTCAGTCTGGCTAAGCCTCTGCTTCAGCTGGGGTGACCTCGGGGTCCAGGGGTCAAGCCCCTTCCAGCAGGCGGCGCGCAGGGCAGGGGGTGGAGGCTGCCCCGTCGGAGACTGCGGGGGCTGCGGGGGCTGCCGGGCCCGGGGCTGCGGGGCGGGGGCTGCCGGGTCGGGGCTGCGGGCCGAGGGGCGGGGCCTCGGAGGGGCGGGTCCCGTGGGCGGGGCCTCGGAGGGGCGGGGCCGCGGGAGGAGCCCGGAGCAGCGGGTGGCCCAGCCCAGGCAGCCTCCCAGGAGCGCTGAGTCAAGGCAGGAGGTCGCCCCACCGGGCCAGTGCGGACGAGGAGCGGGAAGAGCGAGGCGCTGGCGACCCCACCACGGGAGTCGCTCCCTTCCACGCACGGGGCCCGCTTCTGAGATGAGCTCTGCGTGTTATGCCGTATGTTGGCAAATTGAGCTCCAATAAAAGTAAAAGAAATTAGATTCTTTGTACCTGAACCTAGAATATAATATTTCAACCTGTAGCTTCTTTGTTTATTCTTCTTTCCAATCTTCTAGAATTCTCATAAAAAGAACATGGGTCTAGAACACAATGAAGAAAAATGAAACTCGTGTGTGTGTGTGTGTGTGGAGGGGGTTAATAATTCTGGGGAGTTCTTAAAGTAAGGTAATATTACTCATTTAATATATGTTGATAGCATCAGTCTACACCCTGGTCACTGGTGGACATGTTCCTTAACAAGTGTTGAAATTCCCAAAATGTTTTAACTAGAGTAACCAGTTATTACGTAGCACTTTATAAGTTTTTTTTTTTTTACTTTATAAGTATTAATACAAATGAATCATTGAGTTTTAGGGAAAATCAGTAATACCTGAAAATCATCTATATTTACTTTGAATTTCTTTAAAGAAATAGAGTGTGGACTCTACATACTGATTTATTGAAGATGACACTAGTAGGTAAGGAACTAAAAAACATCAGTGGCCAGCACCCTTGAGTTTATTGTTGCTTTGCATTTCTGTGTCAGAGGTAATGCAATCACAGTTGGACTAGGGACTTCAGGGACTCCTGGCTTTCTGAGAGCGATGATCCCATGGTAGTCTCCGGCTTCACTCAAAAGGCAGCCAAAATTAACTAAAGAAAATCTCTTTAGAAAGAAATGTGAAACAGTGTATGTTTTAATCAGTATCTGTTCTAGGGACATTTCAGTGGAGATTTTCTTCCATGTGACTGGAATTTCCAAAGAACAAGACCAATCAAAGCCTCTAGCTCTAGTAACACAGTATATTTTAATGACCTAGAATTTCTAACATATTTATCTAATTCAGCATCTTTACTGATCCAAATTTTCTATTTTTCTTTTTTCTTTCTTTCTTCTTCTTTTTTTTCCCTCCCAGCTAAATATCTTTTCCATTCCCCTTCTTCTTCTGCATTTTGACCAGGTCCTAAGAATTACATCCACAAAATATGGAAATCCTTCCATATAAAACAGATAACTTAGTAACTGGATAACCAATTGATTCAGAACTAAGAAGGAAGATCTTATTGAAAACTTTGGAACTTTTGTTTTGATTCCAGAGATGCTGGCATGAGTACAGAAAGGGAGTCATCTCAGATAAAAATGATTTATAGATTTTTCTAACAGAAGTTTTTTGAGGTCCTTTCATATGCAAATTTATTCAAATAGCACTTACATTTAGCCATCTACCTCTCTATATTTGACCATTTAATTCTCAGAGAGCATCTATTTTCTTTTCTTTTTTAAGATTTTATTTATTTATTCCTGAGAATACCCAGAGAGGAGAGGGAGAGAGAGAGAGAGAGAGAGAGAGAGAGAGAGAGAGAGGCAGAGACAAAGGCAGAGGGAGAAGCAGGCTCCGTGCAGGGATCCTGACGTCCTCCGGGATCACGCCCTGGGCTGTAGGCGGCGCTAAACCGCTGAGCCACCGGGGCTGCGCGAGAGCATCTATCTTCTGTGAAAGGACCCGGGTGTTGGAATGCAGGAACAGAAGACTAAGTGAGCTATCATTCCAATATTGTGATTATACGATTTGTTAGAAAATAAGAATTTATTTATTTATTAAAGATGTATTTATTTATTTATGATAGACAGAGAGAGAGAGAGAGAGGCAGAGACACAGGAGGAGGGAGAAGCAGGCTCCATGCTGGGAGCCCGACGTGGGACTCAATCCCGGGACTCCAGGATGGGGCCCTGGGCCAAAGGCAGGCGCTAAATCCCTGAGCCACCCAGGGATCCCCAAGAAGAATAATTTAAATATGTATTATTGCCTTCTCTGTATATCTGTACTAAGCAGGTGGTAGGAGTAAGCCTATGCAGCTATCTCTGCATTTACTTGTAGAACCAATTATAGAAATAATTATGAAAGCGAATGCAAATAGGTATTCACTTGGCATAGAAAATTATTTTAGCAATGAAATTCTTGAGTTTCCATAATACCACTGAAATATATACGCGCATATATAATACATACATACCATGTATGTATATGGTATGTATATGGTATGTATACCAAGCACACACACACACACACACACACACATATACATATATACAAATATATGTTTAAGTGGTCAGAGGGATTCTCCTCTTTTCTAATTTTATCAGCTTTCTTTCTTTTGGCATTTCCTTTTCTTTATTCAAAAACTCCAGCTTTCATTTCAGTCATGAGCAAGTCTAGGAGTTGAGCTAAAGTGGCAGGAGATGAGTGATAGTAATAGGGAGAGAAATCAAGAATGAAAGGGAATTGGTATGACTAAGCCTCACCCATAAACGGCCCCTGCACCAAAGTCCAGAATAGTCTCGTGAGTGTGTGTATGTGTAAAGAAAGAAAGAAAGGATAAACATTAGGTCCAACATTATTAGTACAAACGTGAGATAAACATAAATCAGAGAAAGACATTAAGCAAATCTTCAGTGGCCAAAATGAGGGGAAAAAGTGGAGTCACTCATCTTTTGGGTACTCTGGGACACGTAAGAATCTCTGCCAAAAGACTCGGTATTTCAAGGACAAGAGATTGAAGAGCCTAACGTGAAAATCTCTTACGTAGGTCTGGGGGTTGAAGTTAAACTATTGATAAGAACAGAGAAATTCCACAGAAAGAATTTAACCAAACAACCGATTTCTGGTTTCGTACCTTCACATTCAGGGTCCAGAGTTCTCTAGAAAGGCACACCCCCAACAAAAGATTTAGAGAGTCTGAATATAAAGCCTTGCTAAGCAGTTATTCAAATCATACTTATCAAACAAATGAATAAATCTCGAGTGAGAGTCAACAGAAAGCCAAAGAACAAGATTCTCAATAATAACAATAATACTAATGATTAATAATAATAGAGCAGCTATCTCGTAATATCGCAGGGTCACGCCCCCAGCGGAAGGCAGGTGCCAAACCGCCGAGCAACCCGGGCGTCCCATATTCTGTCCATTTTAGAGATGAGAACACTGAGGCCCAGAGAGCGTCAGGAACAGTCCCACCGGCTCCCGCGGCCGCCTCCAGCCTGGCACCGAGCGGACGTCCAGGAAGGGACGCAGCCCCGCCCCGCCCCGCCCCGCCCCGCCCCGCCCCGCAGGGGGTGGGACTGCGGCGCCGCGCGTGGTGGGCGGGGCTGCCCGCGGGGGCGGGGCGGGGCCGGGCGAGGCCTGGGGCGTGCGCGCGGCCCGGAGGACCCTCCCGCTGGGCGCCCGGCCGCGCGGCGGCGGCTCGGGAGGGGCGGGGCGGGGCGGGGCGGGGCGGGGCGGGGCGGCCGCGCGGGGGGCCCTGACGTCACCGGGCCCTCGGCCCCGCCCCGCCGCGGCTGCTGCAGCCGAGCCCGCGAGCGAGCGCCGCCGCCGCCGCCGCCGCCGCCGCCGCCGCCGCCGCCGCCGCCGCCGCCGCCCGGTCGGGAACGCAGCGCGCGCGGCCATGGCCTCGGGCCCCGCGGGTAAGCGGGTGAGCGGGCGCGGGGCGCGGGGGCGGCGGGAGGGCGGCCCGTGCCCCCGCCCCCAGCGCTCGGCTGACCCGCCGTCCCCCCGTCTCGTCCCACAGAGGCGGACACGCGGCAGAGGCTGCTGCGCACTGTCAAGAAGGAGGTAGGTGCCGGGGGTGGGGTGGCCGGGGGCGCGACCCTGCGGAGGGAGCCGCCGGAGCTCCCCCGGGGGAAGGGTCTCCAAAGGGGTGGGGGCCCGTGGCAGCGGGGCGGCCACCTGAGCTGTGGGGCTCACCTGGTAGGACTGGAGGCGGGTGAGTTGGGGGTGGGGGCCTCAGGTACGGGGTCGATGCTTGGCTGCTGTGTGTAGGGGCGGACGCAGCGGGAGGGCCGCCCCCGATGGGGCACACCCGGGCGTGTCTGGGTAGGACCCCCTCTTGTGGAGGAGCAGGTGGGTGGGTCTCATTAAGGGGAGGCAAGCACCTGGGGGCTGACTGGACTTACTGGGAGGTGAGGGGCTGGGTAGGGCTGCAGAAGGAGGACCAGACTTCGGGAAAAGGGAACGGTTCACTTTGGGTAACACCCCCCATCTCCCCTTCCCCACAAGTCTCAGTCCTTAGAGCCGCCCCCAGGAGCTTGGGGACTCCCTCCCCGAAAGTCCCTGGTCATTGGGTTGCACCATCTGTGGGCCTGTGCCAGGGCGTCTTGGCAGGCGAGTTCCCCTCGCCCACCCCTGCCCACCCCTGCCCACCCCCCCACCCCCGACACGCAGTAGGGTGCGAATCAGGCAGGGTTCACCTGCCCCTCCGCCCCCTTCACTCTCCTTGGGGCCAGCTGGGAGCCCAGTCTAGCCTTTAGCGAATAGCCCTCGACTTCCCGGAGAGGGGCGAACCTGCAGTGGTGGGTTCCTGGGAAGCATGTAGATGCCCGGACTGTGTGTGGAGCACGCTCACTCCTGTGTGGGCGCCGACATGTGCTGTGAGTGTGTGTCTGAGGCTGTCTGTGCATCTGCCTGGAGGTAACCAAGTGTGTCTCCGTATTGCGTGTACATGTGTCTGTGTGTGGATCTGTTTTTGTGAGTATGGTGTGTGACCGTGTGATGCGTAAGTCTCTGCGTGCGTGAGTGAGGCTGCGACCAGGTATGTGTGACTGTATGTGTGTGTGCTGCCCTCCTTATGCTGCCTCACATCCCTCACCTGGGACCCGATCGCTGTTGAGCGGCATCACCTCTGTACCTTGAGTCCTCAGCCCGAGATCACAGATGGCTGTAGACCTTGGGGCTGGCCTGATTGCGTGTGTGTGTGTGTGTGTGTGTGTGTACGCATGCGTGTGCACACACGAGGAGGGTGTCAGCCTGGTGTCAGCACTGAGCACCCAGAAGCCCCTCCCTGCATGGTGGCAGTCAGCCATCAAAGACAGCCTGGAAGAGGGGACCTGTGGCTGCCCCTCCCTCCTCAGAAAGCATGGGCGCATGTTGTGCGTAGGTCTCTGTGTGGCATGTCTCGTGTTGTTCAAAGAATCAGCTCTAGAGCTAGTTGTATATTCTGGCATTTCTGAATAAGGATCCGTAATGAGGGATGTGGAGTTCCTCAGAAAGGCCCAGAACTTTTCAGTTTGGCCCTCTTAGAGGCATTGTGGGACCTGAAGAAAGCTCTATCTAGATAGACCATCTTTCCAACAAAACCTGCACACCTGCAATTTTCTGATGACGAGTTGGTGGAGGGTGTCTTATAGAAACTCTCTCAAAAGCCTTCAGGTTAAAAGCCTGTATGTAGTCTCTTTGTTCATTGTTTAAACCTAGATGTAATTTGTACTCCCCGGAGATTGTCACATGGAATGGCTGTGTTTTCTTTTCTTTTGAAGCGTTTAGTTATTATTCATGAGAGACACACAGAGAGAAGCAGAGGCACAGGCAGAGGGAGAAGCAGGCTCCCTGTGCAGAGCCTGACGCGGGACTCGATCCCAGGACCCCGGGATCAAGCCCTGAGCCAAAGGCAGACACTCAGCCACTGAGCCACCCAGGCATCCCTGGAATGGCTGTTTCTCAGGAAATGGCTTGCTGGTTCAATGGAAGGGGTCTACAGGTAGAAGAGCCTGGGAGCAAGGCGTCAGGGAGGGCAGTGCCTCTCGGTATCTGCTTCTGGGCAGGGCTTCAGCTGGGCCTTTGGCCTGGTTCTGCCAGGAGCTCCCTTGGTGCCCTGGACAAGTCCTTTCCTCTCTCAAGGACTCAGTTTCCACAGCTGGAGAAAGAGGCATTGGTGCAATGCTCCTGGAGGTCCTACCCATGTCAGTCTAGTTTGGAATATCGGCAAGCTGTGGAGGACACGTTGCCTCCAGTGACCAGAGTTGTCAGCTTGCATCCTCTGTCCTGGGAGCAGCCGAGTTTGGGGCTTAGAATGAGCTTTCTGCCTGGCCTAAGGCTGAGGCCATCACTTGATCAGAGGGACCCCTTGGCATCCTGCTTGGTGCCTGAAGGGGTCAGGGACAGAACCTCGCAAGTTTGGGCAAAGGTCCTTGACCCTGGATCTGCAGTCAGAAGGCAGGTTTATAGCCACAAGTTGGTGGCTGATTCTAAATTCTGCATTTCTCAGGGCACATCATTTCAGTAATCAGAGTTTCCATAGAGTGGGTACTATTCTGTGCCATATCCTGTGTACACGGTGACTTTATGAGGTGACTGAGGCTGCCCCCATTTCATGGACAAGGAAACCAAGCCTGGAGACGAGGTGTGGATTGCTCAAGAGAACACAGCCAAGAAGGTGCAAAGCCGGGGACTTAACCCCCCAGATCTGTCTGACATCAGAGCCAGGCTCTTACCTCTGTATCCTAAACGTGCTCATCCGTGTCTCCACGGCACCACAGTCTCAGCTGTGGATGGAATGATTTCCATCTTACAGAGGTGAAAAATGGCCCAGACGGGATAAGTGATTTCTCAAGGGCACAGAAGCAGTCAAGGGAAGACAAGTTCAAGTCTTCTATGAACCCCTTGTTCAGCATGGGTGCCCCTAAGGGCGTGGCGATGAGTCCATGCCCCACCGAAGCAGACCTCCTCTCTCCTTGCCTTCCTCTGCCCACCTCTTGGGAGAGCATCTTGTCCCAGTATCAGAGAGCCAGTCTTCAATGGAATGGTGGAGGCAAACTCTTTGCGTAGAAATCTGGGAGTCAAGTCTGCTCTTCCTTCTCCTCATCTTTTGGGTTCAGAGAAGTCACATCCCTGCCTGTCATAGCCTCATCCAAAGGTACCTCCCGTCATTCTTCCTGGAAAGGGTGGCTTAACAGTCAGTTTCTTTAGACAAGGTTTGCAAGCTTGGGCTGAGCCACAGAAGCCAGAAAAGCCAGCAGCGGCTATGGGGCTGGAAGCTCTGTCCTGTGCTGACTCTGGGAGCCAGTAGGACTCAGAACCATGAAGCAGGTCAAGAAAGGAGCATTGGGCTCACCCAGAGCTGGGTTCAAATTCTGACATGTTTATTTACTGAAGGGTGTCTGTGTGCCAGACACAGGACTGGGCTCTGCGGATGCAGCAGTGAATAAGAGAAGTCCTGCCCTCTTAGGGCTGACATTCCCATTTTGGTACACAGATCCTGATAGACATTCTGAGTGTAATTCAGAGGATTATGACAGCCTTTGCGCCAAGGTGTGAAGGAGAGGTACTTGGCACCACAAGAACATACAACAAGGTCAAGGTGGCCCAGGAAGGCGCCCTGGAGGAAGTGATGTTAAGAAGATACGTGAAGGGGATCCCTGGGTGGCGCGGTGGTTTAGCGCCTGCCTTTGGCCCAGGGCGCGATTCTGGAGACCCGGGATCGAATCCCACGTCGGGCTTCTGGTGCATGGAGCCTGCTTCTCCCTCTGCCTATGTCTCTGCCTCTCTCTCTCTCTCTCTCTGTGTGTGTGTGTGTGATTATCATGAATAAATAAAAATTAAAAAAAAAAAAAAGAAGATACGTGAAGGATGAGCACACCTTTAAGATGAAGGCAGGAGGTGGGAAGACAGAGGAGAACCATTCCTGGCAGAGGGAACTGCATATACAAAGACTTTGTGGCTGGAGGGAGCACCGTGAACTTGAGTGATGAGAGGACTCTGAAGTGGCTGGAGGACAGAGAGGAAGGAGCATGGTGCCAAATGCAGAGGGGCAGAGCAGGAAGTCCTATCCTAAAAGCACAGGGAAAACGGATGGGGAGGACAGGAGCTAGGTGGAGGAAGAGGGCGGAGCTAAACTTGATGGCTTGTAATTGCACAGCCTTAGAGGGGCATCTGTCTGTACCTTCACAAGGGTCTGAGTTTCAGTTTATTCCCAGTGAGGATGAAGATCACTTGTCAGGATAAGCGATGTGAAAACACCCACCACATTAGCCTGAGCTGCCTCTGGGCAGGCATCTTATTTTTTCTGTCTCCCCAGTGTCGCCCAGGAGATAGGGTGGCCTGGGTGAGATTTCCTGCAGTTAAACCCAATCAACTCTATTCTGGCTCCACCCTGGCTCGCTTTGCCCTCCCCTCCTTTCTCCTCCCAGCCTCCAACCCTTAATTTTGTTTTGGTTCCCAGAGTGGCAGCTGCGGGGACCGGCTTCTTGTTGCCATGACGACTGCCATTAAAGGAGCCAGCCACTTGAGCCAGGTTGATAATGGAAGCCAAGTGACTAACTGCCTTGTTTTCTTGCCTTGGGCTAGGCCTGGGAGGCCTCTTAATTGGAAGAGACAAAAGCAGGTGCTTGAGGGCAGGAGGACAGACCCCCGGGGGAAGGAGGCAGGGGGATGAGGCCAGTGCTGGAGAGGAGGCTCTTGTGGACCTCTGCAAACTGGAGCTGGTATGAGAGCTGCCATGGGGAGCCCTTGCCACAGCGGCTGAGCTGGGCGCGTTTGGGGAGCTGTGCCTTCCAGCCTTGGGACAGGGTAGGGGTGTGACGGGATGGTGGAGGAGGGTTTCACATCCTAAGAAGATTGGAGGAAGTGAGAGAATCAACTGATGTTTCTACTGAGAGCCCTGTGGTGCTTCCACTTGGATCTACTTCTTCTCAATAAAAGAGGGGCAACAGTTTTGCCCCCCAGGTGAGGTTGCTGGACAACGTATAGGTCATCGAGTTAAATTCGAATTCCAGATAAACAGAAGTAAAGTGCCTAGTGCTAAATCTGGCAGCCCTAGCCCAGGGGACATTTGGTAATGTCTGGAGCCATTTCTCGTCAAAAACGAGGGTGTGACTGACATCTAGTGGGTAGAGTCCAGAGATGCTGCTCAACCTCCTGCGATGCAGAGGACAGCCCCCCTCCCCCCCCCCCCCCCCCCACCACCAAGAAGTGTCAGCCCAGACTGGCACTGTGGTTGAGACGGAGAAACCTCTGTGCTGGAAAACTCCTTCACTTCTTCATGACGGCCCAAGGAGGGAGGATACTTGTCTCCTTCGCTCCATAAAGGAGGAGCTGGAGGCACAGAGGGGTTAAGCAGCTCACTTTAAGGTCACACAGCCAGTCTGTGGAGAAGCCAGGATTCAAATCCTGCTTTGTCAGCTCTGAAGGGTGGCCTCACAGAGGTCCAGCAGAGTCCCCGGAGACATGGCTTGAGGTCAGGCGTATGTAGGGGAAGAGATGGGGCAGCAAAGGCCCGCTAGATGCACCCTGCTTGGGGCTTTGCTCCATTAGATGGCAGGGAGCTGTAGAAAATTTATGAGCAAGGAGGGTCTTGCTTGGACTTGGACTTCAGAAAGTATCAGCTGGTAACAGGTCCAAGATGGAGCTTTTTGCCACTTTTAGAAGAAAGCTTCCTCCTTTCTTTCCTGCCTCCTTCCTTCCTTTCCTTCCTTTCTTCTTTCCTTCCTCTCTATCCCACCTCCTCTCCCTCCTTCCATTCCTGACGTTTTTTGCTGCCTCCTTTCTTCCAGGAATATTTATTGAACATCAACTATGTACCAGGTACAGCTCTAGGAACTGTAGAAAAGGTGCAAAGCGACATCCCTGCTCACATGCTCTCATGAAGCATAGGATCTAGTTGGGGGACAGATAGATAAACAATAAATATATGCAGGCACCCCTTGGAGATATCGTGGGTTCAGTTCCAAGCCACCAGAAGAAAGCAAATATTGTGATAAGTCAAATCAAAGGAATTTTTTGGTTTCCCAGTGCATGTAAAAGTTGTGTTTACACTATAGTGTAGTCTATTAAGTGTGTGAAAGAATTATGTCTAAAAAAATAATATAATTATTATATTTTTAATATAATCATCTTAATCTAGAAATACTGTGTTATGTCACATATTACAATTAATTTTATTTTTATTTTATTGTACATATTGTATACATGTTTTAAGGGGAGTGGGAGGTGAAGGCTTCCAAAAAAAACCATTTTACTGCTAAAAAATGCTGACCATCATGAGTTTTCATAATCACTGATCACAGATCACTATGACAAACATAATAATAATGAGAAGTTTTGCAATATTGTTAGAATTACCAAAGTGTGACACAGAGTCAGGAAGTGAGCAAATGCTATTGGGAAAATGGTGCTGATACAGACTTGCTTGATGCAAGATGGCCACAAACCTTCAATCTGTAAAAAGAAAAAAAAGAAAAGAAAAACAAAAGTAGTGTCTGCAAAGTACAAGAAAGCAAAGTATGCCTGTGTTAGAAGTCACAAATGCTGTGAGGAAAATAAAGCTAGAAAGTGGGTGGAGAGTATCTGGGTAGCTCAGTGTTTGAGCATCTGCCTTTGGCTCAGATCGTGATTGCGGGTTCTGGGATCAAGTCCTGTATCAGGCTTCCCGCAGGGAGCCTGCTTCTCCCCCTGCCTATGTCTCTGCCTCTCTCTGTGTGTCTCTCCTGAATAAATAAATAGAAATCTTAAAAGAAAAGAACGAAAAGAAAAAGAAAGTGAGTGGAGCGGAATGGGCAGTGCTTTCCAGAGGAGGTGGTCAGGCATGGCCTCTGATACTATGACATTTGAGCAGAGACCTAAAGGGAAGGAGGGAACCCTGCTGACCTCTGCAGGAAAGGTGTTCCTGCCAGAGGGAACAGCATAGGCAAAGGCCCTGAGTCAGGAACGATGAATAGCAAAGAGGTCAAGGAGCCTGGAGTGGAGTGAACAGAAGGGAGGAGGAGACAGGTCAGAGAGGGAGCAGGAGGCCATTCCTGCAGGGTCTTGTGGCCCCCCCGGAAATGAGACGGGACCCGTGGGAGAATTTTGAACAAGGGGAGAAGCATGAATTCATCCACGTTGCGGACTGCTCTGGCCACAGCCGAGCAATAAATGCAGGGCACAAATCGGGGGCACAGAGTCTTTAGGCAAGAGAAGAAACTTCGCTGTTCTCTTCTGAGCTTTCAATTCTTAGGCTAGAAACCACAGCGCCTTACTCTGCCCCACTCCCCCACTGGCCAAATAGGGGTTCCAGAAATACTTGCCAGTCAAGTAGATGCAGGAATACTGGGTGTGGATATTTTGGGGTTCTCTGATGCTTATAGGGTTGACTCAGATCAGTTCACGTGTGTCGTGTTTTCAGGCTTAAGCTGGCAGAAATTCTCCTCGTGAATAATGCAGCCACATCCGTGCGGTGTGTTTTGATGCTTTTTTCAGGTCTCTGGCAATGCGGCTTCCAGGAGCTTTTGCTAGCACAGGGCCTGGTGGGCTTTAGCACCCTGGTTTGATGTGAGGAGGGTGGCAGGTGGGGCCTAGCTTTCCGGCTGGGTTATGTCTCCTGTGCAGTCTGGCTGGGTCTTCCCTGCAGTAACCTCTTGAAGGGCTCCGGGAAATGGTAGTGTAGCATTTGTTGCTGGTCGGCAGGTAGGAAATGGCATTTGTGCACCCCACTTGCTGGCTGCAGACCCCAGGATGGGAAGTGAGGACACCAAAGTCCTTGTCCCAGCGCTGCCCCTAACCACCTGTGGCCGCCCGCAGTTTCCTTCTGCCTATGCCATTCTGCTTTCCAAGTGGACGCAGTTGGACAGCTCCGGGATTCTAAGAACCTCAAACCATCAGATTTGGCCAGCATCCCTCCCCGAGAGCCAGGTCTCTCGCATTTTCTCAACAAGGAATTTGCCAAGTCTGTATTTAAGACCTATTAAAACTCGGTCACTGATAAGACCATCTGGGAATCTTCGTTCTGGTCAGGAAAAGCAAAGGCTCAACTAAAGGCATTCTAACAGGATAAAGATTTTTTTATTTCTTAAACAGTATTTACTGAGCATCTTATGGTGATGGCCTCATTTAATTGTCATGAAGCCACACAAAGTGGATAAAACACTGTCCCTTAAAGGTAAGGATAGTGACACACGGAGATGGCAAATAAGTCACCAAAGGTCACCGACAGTGTCAGTGGTACAGCTTGGATTCTTGCTCTGGAACCGGGCTCCGCATCACTCCGGAGCTGAAACCAATGACCTATCACATATGGTGATGAGCTCCTCTGAGCACGTGGAGTTGGCAAAAGGTCCAGGCTTTGGAATCGGACAGCCTTGTGTTCCAAGTTTGAGTCCTGCCATTTAGTGGATGCTTGGACCTTTCCAGCTTTGGTGTCCTCGTGCATCAGGTGGCGAGGGTATCCTGTACCGCGCAGCACTGCTGCGATGCTATCACTGCCAGGTATTCACCAGTATTTATGAAGGGACCAGGCAGAGTGCTTGGCTTACCCATTTAAGAGCAAGATAGAAATCAGTCGCAGAAGGACATTGTGCTGCCCTGTCTGGTCAGTCACATGAACTTGTAGATGTTCTCAGTGTAGGATCTTGCTCTCTTTGGGTAAGCCCCAGGCTGGGGGTGCTGCTGCCACAGGAGCAGTGCCGCAGACTGGGAAGAGGGTATTTCTTGGGGTCCAAAGGAACGAGCCCTTGAGCGGGGGTGGGGAAGGCTGAGTCTTGCCTGGCTGCCTCAACATCCTGAGGTGGGCAGTTGGATCTTCCCTCTGGGTCTGCTTATTCATTGACGTCGTGGCAATAATCCCTCAGCTGAAGAAATTCTGACGCCCTTGTGAGCTTGCGGGTCTTGTCACTTAGCCACCGCGAGGCCCTGGATGAGCAGCTAAGTGCTGAAGGCCAGGGGGAGGCAGTGTACTTTTCCTTGAGTAGTAGAGGAAGACAAGAAATAAATAGATTCTTGTGCTTTTTCATTGGACAAACTTGAAAGAACTCAGTTTTGTAAAGGACAATAACCGTTCCTTTGGCAGTGAGTCTCCTACTTAAAAATCAGAGAACGGAAGCCTCAAGACTTGAGACTTGATGATACCTGGGACCTTGACTGGATTCTTCTTTAATTTTTAATTTTTATTATTTTTAATTTTTATTATTTAATTTTTATTATTTAGTAAATTACATTTAATTAGAATTATAGCAACTATCATGCATTTGTTTCCTTCTTTTTGAGAACTAGACATCTTTACAACCACCATTTATTAAATGCTGCTCTAACTTGCTTTGTTTGATCTCATTTAGTGCTCAAAGCGAGCTTCCTATAGAGCAGGTACAAATAGCGACTCTTCTTTACTGATGAGAGAAACTGAAGCTCAGAGAGGTTAAGAAACTGGACCAAGGTCACACAACTGAGACGTAGCACGGCGCGGTATTTTAGCCGGCTCCACCCATTTCAATTTGGATGATAACTTGCTAACAAAACCAGCTCAAACAATGAATAAATATATGAAGATCAAGCCAAGAGGGAAAGAGAGCCTTAAGAAATCGACGTTATGGTTTCAGGGGTTTGGGAAGTTTGGAGTGAGGCCAGCTTCAGGTACAGCTCTATCCAGGGGTTCCAATGATGTCATCAGGACCCTCTGTGTTTTCTGGTCTCTGCACTGATTTTCTCTGTGCTAGCTTTCTGCTTTGTTGGTCTCTGTGGGGAGGGAGAATGTTGCCCAGCTCTCAGGTTACAACCTGCCAGCTTGGCATCAGCAGACAGAGAGCTTCGCCTTCCCCCCCCAACCCCCCTGCTGTGGTTCTCCTGGAAGATTCAGGATTAGGTTTCATTGGACCTCCGCCCCAGTCACATATGGCTTTTGCGCCAATCACTCTGGGACTCATCGCTTAGATCTGTCAAGCTGGAGGGATGCTGTGGGGTCAGCCCAGTGAGAGGGAGGGAGGGGACCCAGAGGAAGTCCAGGTGACATGACCAGGCAGGGACATGGGAACGAACTAGGCAGACAAGACACAGATGCCTGCCTGGGCAGGGTGAGGGCCCCAGCATCTGGAGCTCAGCCCCGCGGTGCGGAAGTGACCTCCTGGGTGCTAGGTGTCTGTGGGATCTAGGGGCCTGGGCAACCCTGAAGTTATGCAGACACTTTGTACTTGTTGTAGGGAGAGAGTATCCTCAGTACGTCTCTGAGGTCCACAACCCCAAAACCCAAATGCGGTTCAGAACCGCTCAGCAAGATGCTGGAATTTGAAGATGAATACAGTTTCCCCGATCTCGGCTTGCTCAGAAATGAAATGCTCCCTAGTTTGTAACCCAGTGAGCCCTCCAAAAACAACCACCCCTAACAACAATCATAATTAGCATTTACCGGGCACCTACTGTGTTCCAGACCTGCACCATCCAATTGGAGCCACTAGTGTTACATGTTTATATTTAAAGGAAGTAAAACTCAAATAAAAAAATCCTGTTGCTCAGTTGTCCCAAGTTTCAAGTAGCCGCATGTGGCTAGGGATCCCGTTTTGGACATTTTAGGCACAGAGCATTTTCCAGAAAGTTCTGTTGTGTCCTAGACATTGTGCTAAGTGCTCTACATCCATGAACATATTTCAGTCTTAAAACAGCTCAGAGGGGTAGGTCCTATTTATTATCCCTTTTTATAGAGGGGAGTAAATTGAAGCACGAAGGAAGTGAAGTGACTTACCCAAGGCCACACAGCTGGTGAGGGAGCAGAGCCAGGGTACTCACCCAGCCCTTGGATGTGATGCTTGGCTGCTTTTCCTCCCAGTGTAGGCTAGAGGTGGCTAATGTGTTTTCTGGCTCACCCTGTGCTGTTTGAAGCAACCATCTGGAATTCGTGTTCTTATCTCCTGTAGCTGCCCAGACCCCCAGAGAGAATTGAGGCCGCTCCAGCGTCTGTGCGTGCCTTCCTGATCCACGAGGCCCGTGGGTCTGAGGAAGTGGGGCGTGTTGCCAGGGGAGCCGCCTCACACAGCAGCAGAGCACCCAGGAGAGGGCTGGCCGGTCTCCAGGGCGTGGGCTGGGAATGTGAGACACGCAGGCTGTTTTCTCCGGGAATGGAGGGGCGGGGGATTGACTGTCTTCACAGTTCCATCATCTCCCTGAGTGGCTGTGTGCGGGAGGTGTAGCTGGGGGGACCTTTTTGCCAAAATGCCCCCAGGTGAATGCCCCAGAACCAGGCCCTTGCGTGACCTTCTCGTCAGGGGGTGTCTGAGCACCTGTGCAGGGCACCTGTGTGAGGGAAACCCAATCTCAGCGCCCAGAACGCCCTGCTTCCAGGTCAGGGCAGGTTGGCCAGTCCCTATACTCTGAGGGAACGATGCGTGGTGCCTATTTATAGCATCCCAGAAAAGGGTTAACTGGGGCTGTCCTAGCAGCAGCCCACTGAGAAACAGGCTTTTGCTTCCCTTGTAAGGCCCACAGCCATGTTTAGGGCAGGTTAGGAGGGTGGTGCTAAGAGGGAAGACTTTGCTAGCACTAGGGCTCTGAAGATCCAGGTGCCATGGCTTCATCACCTATGTCCCCCCCCCCCCCGCCCCCCCCCCCCCCGCTCTCTCCCACAGGCACAGATGGGGCTGCAGAAGGACCGTCCTGTGTCTCTGCTTTCATTATCCATCTGTGTGGATGTGGAGGGCAGGGTGGAAGTGTGTGGGTGGGAGGGTGGGGCAGGGCTGTTCTGGAACCATGTATGAGAGAGAGCAAGAGTCCAGGAGAGGAAGCTTTGATCCGTTCACCAGCAGCTACTGGGCTCTCGCTGTGTGCCAGACACCTTCAGACCCCTTCTCTGAGAAGGCCCCAGCCCCGTGCAGGCTGCGATGGGCTGAGGGCAGGGAGGAACCCATCTGGAAGGAGGCCCTTTGCCTATGTGCCGGAGCGTTGGGATCCCTGCTGACGTCCTACAGTAGCAGCAGAGCACAGACAAGATATTTCCTTTTTTACTTTCTTCTTTTTTGATAATAGACTTTATTTTTTATAGCACGTTTAGGTTCACAATGAAACTGAACAGAAAGTACTGAGATTTCCTATACATCTCTTTATCTGCCCTAAAAATCCTCTGCGCTCTGCTCTTCATCCCTTTCTCCCCCCAACCCCTGGCAACCACTGATCTTTTTGCCGTCTCCATAGTGTTGCTCTTTCCAGAATGTCCTGCAGCTGCATTTGGACAGCATGTAGCCTTTTCAGATTCTTTGGTTTCAGTAATACGTGTTTCAGGTTGAAGGTTTCCCTCTTGCTACCATGATTCTCCATTGGAGACCTATGTGCAGAGGGGAGAGGGAGCTGGGTGGTACTGGGCACACCTGGGGAGGTCAGTGGTGAAAAGGTTTGGCAGGGCAGAGGTGGACCTGGCTGGTGTTGCAGGGCCAGGACTTCAGGAGCAGGGAGTTGGCCACCTGGGACTCCGAAGCTGGAGATGATTCAGATCCCAGCCTCTTCACGGACCAGATGGTCTCCATCCCTCCTAGCTCAGCTGCCTCATTGGGAAAATAGAGTAGTAGCAATGGCACCCACATGGCATGCTTGTTATGAATCTTTGGGGTTCAGATGTGAAGCACCCACGTAGCTTGTGGGATGCTCCAGTACGTATTGAATGAATAAATGAACCTACTGTGTGCCAGTCTCAGTGCAGGGCAGATGGTCGTGGGTTCGAGTCCCCACTCTGCCATTCAAAAGCCATGTGCTCTTGGGCAAGTATTTGACCTCACCAAGACTCAGTTTCCTCATCTGTAAAAATGTGCACCCACACCCATCTCATCTAATTACCCTGAGGATTCAATAAAATAATGCCCCAAGCATGGTGCCAGGCTCAGCGAACACCTCATAAATAAGTGTATAAAGCACTTACTGTGTGGCTACCACTGTGTTAAATGCTTTTGATGTATTATCTTATGCCTGTGAGGCAAATACAGATACCCATTTTACTGATGGGAAAGATTTGCCCAAGATTCTGTGCAAGAGCTGGGGTTTGAATTCTGGAAGTTTGACTCTAGAGCCCAGTGCTCATAGCTGACCATTGGAGCTTGGAAGTGGAGGAGGTCCCATCAACTTTGCCTGGGGGGTGGGGGGTGGGGGTGGCTCGGGAAGGAGGGCAGAGGACACCTTAGTGAGTCCCAGAAGATGCAGTGGTTTTGCTAGAGCTGGAGATGGAGGTCGGAGTGGGTGGGGATATCAGGTGCAGGGGACTGCACAAAGCACAAAGCAAAGGCAGGGGGTGGGAATCCTACAGAAGGAATGGCACAAGTGACCTGAGCTGGGCGTGGGAAGGGGCGGGGAGGGGACAGGATGTGGCAGGAAAGGAAGGTAGGGCCCCATGGTAGAAGCAGTCACAGCTGGCAGCCCTGTTCCAGGCCTTCCCAACTCACCTCCTGTGCGCCCCCTCCCCCATAAGAAATTAAAAAATAAAAAGCCGCCAGCTATTTCCATGTCGTGCCTTTCCCTGCCACATTGTCCTTCCATCTGTTCCTTCCTTTGAGCTCTAGGGTGGCTGGGGGGGGCGGGGGCAATTGCAGGGGCAGCATTTTCCTCCTCTGGTTTAGAGTTGGAGAAACCAGAGAGTTCAGTTCTGTTTGTACTTTAGATCTTGAGCATCACCTCCTCCAGGAAGCCCTCCCTGACCGCTAGACCTACCTCATCAGCTCAAGTTCCTTTGTTATTCTCCAAGAACTAAATTCTTTTGCTGCAGGGAACTGGCCTACTTTTTTGTTGTCATGTACCCATTTGCTGTACTTGGTTAGTATCTGTCTTTGTAGACTGCCTTGTCCACAAGGACAGGGATTCTATCTGCTCGTCACCTTATACCAAACTCCTAGGAGGTGCTCCATAAATATTAAGTGAATGAGGGACAGCTGTGGTTCTTGTGAAGGGAAGTGCTGGGAAGGCAGGTGTTGGCAGAACATGGAAGAGGTACATTTATCCCTGCTTGGGTATGGAGAGTCCAGGAAGGCTCCCAGAAGGAGGTGACACCTGGGCTGAAGCCTGAGTTGCACTTAGCTAGCTGCAGCATGTCGGGAGGGACCCTTGGCAGAAGGCATATGTGGGCAAAGGCACACCCACGGCTGGGTCTGAGGGCCCGCGGTCCGAGGCGGGGCTGGACATGCTGGCCTGCTAGGGCATGTGCATCTCGCCCTCAGCATCCAGGAGGCCCACCCGGGAGGCAGAGCTGACCTCTGCTCATTCCCCTCTCCTCCTCACTTTGCCCAGATGCTGCGAGCTATTTTTAAAAGTCACCCTGAAGGCGGTCCAGACACCCTAAATGAACCGGCCTTTCCACTGTGAGTTTCTCGCGGCCGGGAGAGGCAGGGGGCCTCCATCTCATTAGCTCCTGCTGGCTCAGCATTACTCACCCAGCTGCACTGCCGGGCGCCAACCACCCGGGACCCCAGCTGGGGTGAGCTGTGCTCTGAGCCAGCACCGAGGCAGCAGGACTTGGAGGAGCAGGTGGCAGCTCGGCTGGTTTTTATTTTGGCCTAATGTGAGCCACAGGCACAGTGCTGGGTGCTTTATGCCAGGGGTCCCTGCGGCCAAATCCAGCCTGTGTGTGCACTGCCCTTAAGCCAAGAATGGTTTTTACATCCTAAAAAGGGGTGTGAAAACGAGAGAGGATGGGACATAGACGGTATGTGGCCTGAAAATAGGTTTGACAGATTTAGCAAATAAAAATTCAGATCGCCTGCTGAAATTTGAATTTCAGAAAAACCAGAGAATCTTTTAGTATAAGCCTGCACAGTATCTGGTACATACTTACACTAAAAGAAATTCCGTATGTATTTTAAGTTTAGATTTCACTGGGCAGCCTGTGTTTTTATCTGGCGGTCCTGCTGTAAAACCTGAAGTGTTTGCTCTCTGACCCTTCACAGAAAACGTTTGCCCACCCTGGCCTTGAACACAGAGCAAATGAGATCAGGTGCCAGAGGGCCTTAAAGACACTGGAACCAAACCTGATGAGCATGAGCTGCTGGCGTGTGTTACTAATATAATCAGAGTGATCGATCACCCAACATAGATTGAGCACCTCCTGTTTGCCCAGCGCTGTCCTAGAGATGGACAGTACACACATAAGCGTGCAGGTGTATAGTGAAAGTCAGGCCGTGATAAATTCTAAGCAAAAGTATACAGCAGCAGAAGGGGGTAGAGAGTGACATGCATGAAGCTTTTACACTGTGTGGTTCTGAGCTCCTGCTCCCATTCTGAGCGCTGTGCATGCTTTTTTCATGAAATCTGCACATAGCAGCCCTGACAGGTGGTATATCATCTCCATTTCACAGATAAGGAAACTGAGGCCTGAGGTCATCCAGCCAATGGCAGAATTGGAATTTGACCTGAGCCTGGTGACTCCTGATCTCCTATTCTTACTGGCTTTACTAAGGTGCCTCCCTTTATAGGATGCCAGCTGTATTATGCTGGGTCCCGTTAGAGGCCCTCTGCTGATACTTTCCATAATCCTTATGGGAGCCTTGCACGCTGGGCTGTATTATTCCGATCCAGGCATAAAAGCGGTGAGCACGGCACTGTGTGGAGAGGCAGCCGGGAGTAGTGAGTTGATCTGGAACCTAGCAGGGTTCCAGGTGGGCCACGTGAGGCTATCTGGGTATCAGTGGGCAGGTGGCAGGAATGGGGTGGGGAGAAGGCACGGCAGGCCGGGGAGCCCCCACCAGTCCCGTCTTCCTGCTTTTCGGATTGGCCTCGGTTTCCCTGCCTGCCTTCTTCCTGAGATTGATTACTTCTCCTGTGTGCTATTGAAATATTTGCAGGTGGAGGGTGGGAGGGCGGGGCTGGTTCCTGAATTTGCAGGGTGGGGCTGACAGGGGTTGATGGTCTGAGATCCCACGAGCAGGGGTGGGGCCAGGCCACTGCCCCAGAGGCCAGTGAGGTCCTAAATAGCCCCTGGATGGGAAGCTGGGGTAAGTGCATCGAGCTGAAGGGCCCCATAGCTCACACTCATGAATATCTACTGTGGGCCGGCCCTGAACTAGGCAGTCCCTATCCTCTAAGACTGGCTCCTGTTTGTAGAATCCCTACCATGTGCCAGGCACTGTCTCCACAGGGCTCTTGCAAGGCTCCCGTTACCCAATGAGGCAGGGACACTATGATCATCCACCCTATTTGACAAGTGAGGAAGCTTGTCCAGCATCATGAGTGGTCAAGGATTCGATGTCAGGTCAGTGACTCCACATTCTGGCTCCTAGCCTCTCCACTGCCTCCTAACATCCTGTCGTTAGAGCTAACAAGCTGGTTCTGAAGGAAGTGAGCTCCCCATCACTGGGGGAATGCAAGCAGATGTTGGAGGACTCCTTAGAATGGGTGCTAGACAGGGATGAAAGCTTCCTGACCACTGTGACCTTTGAGGTCTCCCTGCCCTGAAGAGGCCCCCACAGGACATGGGTGGCAGAGTCCGGTCCGGGTGACTCAGGACTCCTGACTTGCAGTTAGTGCTTCTTTGGTCTCCATGTTGGGCGAGACCTAGGAATCCCTTTCTCATAGGTTTCTCAGCACTTTGGGATTTTAGAGGGCCTGACCCCTTTCTGGGCAGGGCTGGAGGCATTGCTGACTGTGAGACCTAAGTTCAAGAGGTCCTGACCATGCCCTTTCCTGGTTTTGTAACCTTAGGGCAAATTGCATAAACTCTTGTGAACCTCAGTTTATGCAGCTTTAAAATGGGGATGATGATGTTCCTGTGAGGATTAAACAAGGTATTCTGTACAGAGACCCCGGCACATAGTAGGTGCTCAGTAAACATACTCTCTCACTCTAAGCTGGGCAATAACAAAAGCATTTTGTTCAAAATGGCCTCCAACTTCTGCTATGAGACAAAGTATTTGTTAGAATAAAGGCCCTGGGTCTGATCGTGCCTCCTCTGCATGACCTGGGGTGGTTATCGAACAGCTCCCTGCCTCAGTTTCCCCATCTGGGAAAAGGGAATAATTCAGTAATCCACTTCATTTGGGTTGTCACGCTATATACAGTTCCAGGAACACAGTGAGTGCTCAAAAAATAAAAAATGGCAGCAAGCTTTAGCATCATGAAACTTCTACTATGTCCTAGCCAGGCCTGCCCTTTTGCAAACAGCAGCCCATTTAACCGTCGCCCTGGACACGAGGGGTTGAGCCGGGATGCAGATGGAGGTCTGTGGGCCTCGAGTCCCAGCTACCACAGCCACTGCCTCTGTGCTGCCTGAATCACACATGATCCCAGGGCTGAAGATTAGAGAAATCACAGAGGCTGGGGAGGGGCCGGGAGGCCACCTGCCACTGCCACCATGCCCAGACCACCCCGAGGTCCCTCACATCTGTCAGCTTTCACAGCCGACCGAGTCCAAGCTCATGCCTGGCGCCTGAGAAGGGAAAGGTGGTTGAACTGAATTTCAGAGGCCTTCTGTGGCCCTCTCCCTCACCCCCCCAGGTCTGGCCAGTTCCCTGGGGATGGGGCCCGCCCTCGAGGGTGTGGGTCACAGCCTCTTCCTGCAGCCCTTGCTCTCTCCTGGGAGGCTCTCAGCGTCCTTCCCAGGGAGACTTCCGCCCCACCCCGCTGCCTTTTTAATTTCCTCTTCTGGCCTCAGGCTGGCAGCCTGTTACTAACTTCTGGAGACGGGTTCTAGCCCACAGCTGGGAGCCAGCAGAAGTGGGGGGCACCTCACTTGTCAGGGCCCCTCCCCAGGCTGAGCACTACCCACTACCCACGGGTGCTGCATTTGCACCTCCACCACCCACCCCACCCCAGATCCATCCCCAGGACAAGAGTCCTGGAGCCAGCCTTCCCTGGGGATTGCCCTTCCTGAGTTTCAGAGTCCACAGCGATAAACGGACAACCTTCTCCACTCTGCAGAGTTTGGACTTGAGACAGCGCGTGTGTCCAGTCTGGGTAACGATAGGAAACAGAGGATTCCCCCAAAGGGAGTACAGTAAGGTGAATTTAATAAAGGCACTACTGACCAAGGCAGGGTGGGGTGCGCCAAGGATGCAGCACCCTGTGGTGGTAATAGTGAGGAAGCCGCAACTGTTACCTCCCCTGGTCTGACATGGGGCCCAGGAGAGGTGGCCAGAAGGGGCTGGCTGTGTGGGGAAGGTCCCAGACAGGAGCTGTGACTGCTGAATCTCTTCCTAAGGATTTTGGGACAGCTTCCTGTTTTCTATCCTCTCGCACCTCCTGCTGCCATCTGAGCTTGCATGCGATTTCCTTGGAGAGCTTGATAAACATCCTGGAGTTGCTGATTCCATGGGTCGGAGGCCAAGCATTTGTGTCTCTACCAGGTCCCACCTGGTGCTGGTGCTGCTGGCCCTGCTGGGCAATGTCACATTTGCCCTGTGCCTGTCTTAGCTTGTCCTACCTTTTGGCTCATTGGAGTGAAAGGTCGTCCTGGGCAGGACTGTTTGACTCCATCCCTGCTGCTCTGTGCCCTCAGTGCCAGGGCCTCCTGCCGAACTGCATTCATGAGCATTTGAACTGTTTACGACGACGTCTCCCTGTTGACTGTTGCTCACATGTGTGCATGCTTTGGCTTGGCGGTACCTGAGTGGAGGCCATTGTGGAGATGGAGGTCAGCATGCAGGCTTATTTGGGTATGCCTTTGGGATTGACACCCGGGGAGCAGAGTGAAGCAAGCAGGAGAGGGCCAAAGGAGAAGATGGGCCACGGGGCTTTCATGGAAGCGCCACGGCGAGTTCCCAGGGAGCTTTGTGGCCCTTCAAAGCTGTCCCAAGCTGGGGCGAGGATGCCAAATCTTCAGGGCCCGCCTGCTCCAGTCTCTGGGTGAGGGCCACCCTGGGAAGCAGTGAGACCTTGGGGCAGGCTCTCCCTGTGGCTGAAGTAGTCCCCTGTCCTCTAAGGGACTGGCAACCCCTCTAAGGGTTCTCCAGCACCCCCCTAAGCAGCCTCCAGTCCTGAAGGGTTCTGTGGGGCACACTGTGATACCTACCATGTGATCAGCTCTTGTCCAAGGGGCCAAGGAGGGGCCAGTAGCCTTCCCTGGACTCCGTGCCCCAACCTGGAAAGCCCTTTTGCTCTCCCTCAAGCACACAGGAACCCCCCCCTCCCAAGAACTCTGCCCATGGTTTTTGCCAACAGCGGACTTCTGAATCTTAGTTTTGCTGGGCCAGGCCATCATGTAGCAGAGAGAGGCCGAAGCCCCCAGACTCCACCCCGGCTTGAGCTGAGCTGGGAAATAAGAGCACCAGTGTTGCTATGAACCACAGACAGTGGTTAGGGGGTCCTCCCGGCCTTCTGGAGAGAGGGAGAGTAAGAGGAAGGGGTTGTTTCCTCTGTTGTGTCACGGAGGGCGGTGACCCCAGTAAGTGCATCTGACCCCTGTTTCTGGAGTGGAGTGGAGTGGGCAGAGGCTCCCCTTGGAGTCAGATTGCCCAGCGTAGAAACCTCAGCAGGATGACCTTGGATGTTCTGACCTTGGCTAGGTAGTAACCGATACCTCTGCATTTCATAATTTTCTTGTGAATGAAGTGGGTGGTAGGGGCCACCTGGGAACCATGCTGTGGGGATTATGTGGGGCTGGCCGGGTGCCTCTGCTCAGACTGGCGTAGCAGAACACCACAGATAGAGTGGCCTAAACAGACCTTTATTTCTTGCAGTTTGCCAGCTGAGAAGTCCGAGGTCAAGGTGCTAGCAGATTCAGCTCCCGGTGAGGGTTCTCTTCCTGGCTTGCAGGCAACCACCGTCTCACTTTGCTCTGATTTCTTCCTCTTCTTTTAAGGACACTAGGCCCATCCTGAGGCCCTTGCCTTCAGGACTTTGTGTAACCCTGATTACCCCCCCCCCCCCCCGAGGCCCCACCTCCAAATACCATCACACCAGGAGGGGGAGAATAGGGCTTCAGCATGTGACTCCATAATACCATGTGTGCTTACCACAGTGCTGTGCAAGTGTGTGTAAGCTAGAGCAGCATTATTATTTTCAGAGACAAGCCATTGGCTGAAGCTTCTAGAGTAGCATCAAGAGCCTGGGTTTCTGCTCCTGCCTCCTGTACACTGTGTGACCTTGGGCTGGCTGCTTAGGCTCTCTGATCTTCATTCTCATAAAAATAGGCCCACCCCGCACAGGGCTGAGGAGAGGGTACAGTGAGTTAATACAGGTAAGCCTAGAACTCATTCACTCGTTCACTCATTCCTCCTCTGGCAGAGAAGTGCTCCGCTGGGGGGATGAGGACGTGGAGCGTGATGGTGAGGATGCTGACGGTGGGTGTGTCTGTCTGCCCCGGCTGCCATGACAAGCTACCACACCCGGGGGGACCTGAATGCCAGATATTTACGTTCTCACACTTCTGGAGGCTGGAAGTCCAGTATCATGGTGTTGGCAGAATTGACTCCTTCCGACGTCTGTGAGGGAAAGCTCTGTTCTGGGTGTTCTCGTACATGGCCCTCTTCTCCCAGGATGGCGGACTCTTCCCTCTGTAGTGCTCTGTGCTCAGACTTCCTTTTATAAGGACACCAGTGGTACCAGGTGAGCGCCCACCCTAATGACCTCATTTTAACATAATTAGCTCTTGAAGACCTTGTCGACAAATAGATGACATCCTAAGGTACTCGGGGTTAAGGTTTCAGCGTATGAGTGGGGGGCAGGGATACAGTTCAGCCCCTAACATCAGGGAGGCCACAGTTTGCAGGCTCTGAGGCAGATGAGGCCCTGCCCTCAGAGCATTTATATCCCAGAGGAGGGAGACGGTACGCAAAGAAACAGGACAGGAATAGTGTAAGTACCCTGAAGGAACTGTAACGAGGAATGGATGGAGTCACGGGGAGGGCTGTCTCAGATAATGGGGTCAAGGAGGGAGATGACATTTCGTGTGACATCTGAAAAGTGCAGAGCAAGCACCCGAAAAAATGCTTCAGGAGAATGTGAAGTGTGGAGCTCTTCTAGGCCACAGGCCTCAGACTTAACAGAAGACGGGGTGAGGAGGGTATGAAAGGAAAGCAGTTATCAAAACACTGTGGACGGCCTGAGAAGCCCAGGAGGAGCGACACAGCCCTTTGGGGTGACCACACCCGGGTTGCATTTGGGTCTCCCGTCCAGCTGCCTCTGCCTTCCAGGTGAAGCAGATCATGGAGGAGGCCGTCACACGGAAGTTTGTCCACGAGGACAGCAGCCGCATCATCTCCTTCTGTGGTGAGCCCGTGGCCTGTGGCCTTGAAAGTGGCTTCTTTCTCTGTGGGCTGACCTGGGGGAGTGGCATCTTTGTGCAAGCAAGGGTTCTTAACTGCTTTTTTGCTTTGTAACTCCAACGTTATTTTCAGATTTCCAAGGGGCCCCATTAGGGAATTTGGAAATACAACAATGTCTCCAGAAGACATTAAGAATGGCCCCCGTGCAACCTACGAAGGGTTAATCACTGTTGATGCCGGAGGGCCTGCTTTCCCCTCTCAGTTCACAGCCACCAACCCACACCCCTAGTGATGTGGGTCTCGCATCTGAGGAATGGCTCCATCTGAGGAATGGCTCCGTGCCCCTTCCCCCGCCCTGCCTATGGCTGTTGCTAAATAATGGGAGGGGATGGATGGGCTTTAAAAATTCAGGGAGTGAGGAACCATCACACCATCCTGAGGGATCATGTCCAGCTGGCTCAGCACCGGAGGCAGGCCCAGGGCTCAGAGCATGACTCAGACGTCTCTCCTTGAATCAGCTTTGCTTGCAAGGCTCCAGAAATAACCATGCTGCCAGGTTGTTACTATACTTCCACCTCGGTTACAGGCTACAGACGCAGGTTTTGCGTGTCCCCGGAGTCAGGATTCTGTTTCTACGTATCAGTGTGTACGTATAAGTGGGGGAGTTTCTTTCTCCCTAAAAACCTTTATTATTTCATGACTGGCATGTGTTGGGGTGAAGGACGTGCTGTAATCCCCCTCTCGTGGCCTTGGTCTCATAGAGAGGCCCGAGCGAGGAGACCTGACTGGGCCCTCGGCTTCATCCAGATGGCTGGGCGTACCACCTGTGGGAACACACGTCATGACCTGGGAGCCTGCTGACGTCAGTTTGGGCCCTTTGCAGCCAGGCCGACCTGGGTTCACATCCCTTCTCTGCCACTTGTGTGTTGGGTGACCTTGGCAAAATTTTATGTTTTTTGAAGTGAGATCTGTTTAAGCTACATATATATGTATATTTATATACTTGCATATTTATGTATATATAGAGGAGTCTGTATGCACATAATTACATGAACGTGTATGTATATGAAAGGACACATACACACAAATGTAAATATGGGAATGTATTTACCTATATTTTTTTCTCCCGGACATCTTTATTTGCAAAGAAAATAATCGGCATGCCCATTTCAAAATGTGCTACGATACCTACCCATTAAAGACTTAGAGGAATAGAAAGTGATAAAAATCACAATAATCCTCTAACTCCAGCCACAGTTTGGGATGAGGGAAGAAATGTGATGGCACTGAGTAAGGCCTACAGGGTCTCCCTGAGGGGTCTCTGATCCACCGTTCCTTAGGATTCATTGTCAGAAAGAGTCAACCAAGCTGCCAATACCTGGATAGTTACTTAACTTCTTGAAGTATAAATGGATGAAAAGTGTTGTGTGTGTAAGCAAAAATGAAGGTGTTTAATAGATGCTTATCCAGACTATTTTAAGCCCATAAGCAAATTAGGCAATAAGTGGACATTCATTCAAAGCCAAGCAATTACTGGGGCACCTGGCTGGCACAGTTGGTAGAGCCCACAACTCTTGATCTCAGGGTTATGAGCTCAAGCTCCATGGTGGATGTGGAGCCTATTTTAAAAAATTAATTAAAAAAATAAAAGCCAAGTAATTGCTAACAACAACAACAACAACCCAAGACAAGAAATTAAACCAGAACTTCTCAGTATTTGTCCTTGCACACAACATGACCTTGGCCGGGCTCTTAACCCTTGGACTGTTGGCGTTCTCCTTCTTTGGAGTGACGGCGACTAGCACACTCACTTCGTGGGCTTTTTCCACCAGGATTGAGTAAGCTAAAACTACACACTGGTCTCACTGTGTGAGATAGAAGGTAGGAAAACACTAATAGAGGCCTGCTGAAAGTACCAGAAATAAGATTGGGGTCATCAGAGTGGCCTCCACAGGGACTGTCTCCCAGCAGGGAACACTAAGTCCCAGAAATGGAAAGTGATTTGCTTGAGGTCACACAGCAAGTTAGAGGTAGAGCCCAGACTACCACCCAGGGCAGACATAGACACGGGAAATGATGAGTGAAGCCTCTCTTCAAATCCTTCATGGAGACACAGGTGTTGTGAGCACACCATGGGCTCAGGTCTGGTTTTTTTTTTTTTAAAGATTTATTTTTATTTGTTTATGATAGACATAGAGAGAGAGAGAGAGGCAGAGACACAGGCAGAGGGAGAAGCAGGCTCTATGCCGGGAGCCCGATGCGGGACTTGACCCCAGGACTCCAGGATCGTGCCCTGGGCCAAAGGCAGGCGCGAAACCACTGAGCCACCCAGGGATCCCCCTCAGGCCCAGTTTTGAATCCCAACTTGGTCACTTTTTTCCAGGTGGCCCTGGGCAATTCGGTTTGCTTCTTAGAGCCTCAGTTTTCACATCTGAAAAATGGGGATGGTTGTCCTTTCTTCCTTGGCTGTGGCAGAGGGAGAATGAGATCTGTAACGCTAGCTGTTACTAGAATCACAGTAGTGACGTTTATGTCACTTTTATCTTGAGCCCAGACAAAGCTCAACAGTCCTGTGGTCTGGTCCCTCCTCTCTCCCTGGCAGGAGCAATAGCTAATGTTCCTAAAGCACTTACTGTGTACTGGGCTCTGTGTGAAGTGCTTTCCATGCATTTTTTCCACCTCATTCTAACAGCAACCTTTTAAGATGCACATTCATGCTCTCCCCACTTCTCAGATGAAGAAACTGAGACACAAGGAGGGGAAGTAGTTGCTGGAGGTCACACGACTGCTTAGTGTCTGGGAAAGGATGTGGGCAGATAGTCTGACCTTGGGCAGCGAGCATAGGTTAACTCCTCAGCTGTCTTGCTCCCTTTCGAGGGAGTGGAAGGGAGAGAGGCATATGCGGTTTTCCCATGTGAGGCTCTCATGAATTCTGAGATGCTGGGCCCGCAGCTCTCCAAGGCGCCTCTGTGTGACTGAAGTCCTGGGCTGGGTGCGTGGGAGTGTGGGCAGGGCAGGGCCTACTGACTGTCATGTCCCTACAGCGGCTGTGGAGGCCTGCGTCCTGCATGGGCTGCGGCGGCGGGCGGCTGGCTTTCTGTGCTACAACGAGATTGCAGCTCTCTTCATGAAAGTGGGCAAGAACTTCCCGCCGGCCGAGGAGCTGAGCCACAAGGTGCAGGACCTGGAGCAGCTGATTGAGAGCACGTGAGTATGGAGCATGGGGTATGGGCAGGGCACGCCCTGCAGAGGACAGTCCCCCTGACTCCACGTTCCTCCCTGAGCTCTGCAAGAACCCATGCCTCCTGCCAGTTCCTCTCTCCGGTTTCCTTTCTGCTCCCCAAACCTGCCAGATTGTTTCCTACCCCAGGGCCTTTGCACATGTTCTACCCACCACCCGGTTCCCATACTTCATTTTCTGTGGCTAGTTTCTTGTCATCTCAGGCTTTGCCCCAGTTAAGGATAAATTCCAACCCTCACCCAATTTTTCTTTTAGATCACTTATTTACTTACTTCCCTGTGGTTATCACCACCTCTAATTACTCTTTCATTTGTTTCCTTGATTCTTGTCTATCTTCCCCGCTTAACTCTGAACTCCTGGGAACAGGCAACTAACATCTGTTACTCCCCATCCCAGTGCCTGGACAGTGCCTAGAAATGTTCAAGACACGATTGTTGAATGCATAAAGTGGCTTTTGGGAGCCAGACCCCATTCTGAATGCAGGAAGACCAAAGTTTAATCAAAGCAGTATGGTCTCTGTCTGCATGGACCAGGTGTCACATTGAGGCCACCATTGAAGGGGAGCCTTGACTTCACTCACATGTCTTAAGAGCTGATTATGTTTGCTGGGGGAGGCTCATGGCCTGAGTATGTGTACCTGAGCACCTTCCACCAGAGCCTCGCCAGAGTCCTAATTGTTCAGCCAAAGCCTTGATCTGGAGCCTGGTCAGGGATGCCAAATAGGTTTCAGCTCCAGTTGTTGCTAGAGGCTGCCCAAAGGACCTTGTTGTGAAAGATTCTAGAGCTACTCTTGGGTTTCACAGGAAAGAATGCTCAGATTGATTAGATGGCACGAGACAGGAGAAAGAAGCACGCATGCCATGTTTGCCTTCTCTGCCATGGGTGTTCCTTCCACTTCACTGGATGGGCAATGGCCCTTGCCTTGCCTTTCAGGCCATACCAGCCCAGAGCTGCTGGCCAGAACTGTGTGATGGGCAGGGCTGTGGATTTTACATTGCCAACTCCCATTAGGAATCCCAAGTGACTCCTCAGCCACTTGGTTTTCAGGTGTCTTCCAGTCCATCTGCTAAATTTCCAGGTGTTTGCTGAGAACTTCTTAAAGGGGTGGATGTCCATCGGCCTTCCATGATATTGGGAGTGACTTTCTAATGGAGGAATTAGAGATACCCATGCCAGTTGGTAAGGGAGAGCCATTCCTTCATTCATGCAACCACTTATCCATGACAGGGAGAGGGGAGAGAGGGGGAGGGAAGAGAGAGAGAGAGAGAGAGAGAGAAGAGAAGAGAAGAGAAGAGAAGAGAAGAGAAGAGAAGAGAGAGAGAAGGGAAGGGAAGGGAGGGGGAGGGGAAGGGAAGGGAGGGGGAAGGGAAGGGAAGGGAGGGGGAGGGAAGGATAGGGTAGGGTAGGGTAGGGTAGGGTAGGGAAGGGTTTTCCCATGTGAGGCTCTCATGAATTTTGAGATGCTGGGCCCACAGCTCTCCAAGGTGCCTCTGTGTGACTGAAGTCCTGGGCTGGGAAGGGAAGGGAAGGGAAAGGGAAAGGAAGGGAAGGGAAGGGAATCACTATGAGAATCCGGCTTACCCATCAACAGTGTATGAAAGTGTATTTCCCTGCATCTTCATGCTTGTTGGGTATTATGATTCCTCCAACTCTTTGCCCACTTGCCAGGAGCAATAAGGGCTCTTTTGTTGTTTTGGTTGCCATTCCCTTCATTTCCTTGAGAGGTTGCTGTTTGCATATTGGTCCTGTTGGATTTCCTCTTTTGTGAATATTCATCCTTCTTCTTTACTGGTCTTGAAGGTGAAATCAGATCCAGGGCCTCCAGGAGAATGTGCGGAAGCTGCCGAAGCTGCCCAACCTGTCCCCACTAGCCATCAAGCACCTATGGATCCGCACTGCCTTGTTTGAGAAGGTGCTGGACAAAATTGTGCATTACCTGGTGGAAAACAGCAGGTGAGCCAGAAAGACCAGACGCCTGGGTGTGCTCTGCCGCCACCTGCTGGCCTTCTTGGAAATTGCGCCCTGTTGCACAAAGCACCTTTCGTTTCTCCCCCTTGATATGCACTTGACTTGGAAGAAATTACATGAAGGCCATCTGGATGTTCGTCTCCGAATTAGCCTAGTTTAGGACCTTGGGACAATTCAGGTGCTTACTGGCAACGCCGGATCTCCAGATTAGGAGTGGGGTGTAGGATCCTGCAATCTTAGGCATCTTTCTTCTCCCATGAATTAAGCCTACTGTCTTCTTACTAACCATGGCCCTAGAGGAGTCATTTAGCTTCTCTGTGTCTCTCCTCTCATTTGGTAAGTGGGACAGAGATCGCTGCCATTCTGGAGAAGAGGTGAGAAGGGAAGATAGTGAGTCCACAGCATTTTGGAAATTTATAATGATACTTTCTTACATTTTTTTTTTCTAGCTCAGATCAACTTGGTGTAAATGTTTTGTAGTATGAGCCCTCTTGGCAAGCATTTATCCATCCATTGATTCTTCCAACAAATATTTAATGAGCACCTAGCAAGTGCCAGGCACTAACCTTAGATGTTGGGGATACATTGGTCTTTTTTTTTTTTTTTTAATTTTTATTTATTTATGATAGTCACACACAGAGAGAGAGAGAGAGAGAGAGAGAGAGAGAGGCAGAGACAGAGGCAGAGGGAGAAGCAGGCTCCATGCACCGGGAGCCCGACGTGGGATTCGATCCCGGGTCTCCAGGATCGCGCCCTGGGCTAAAGGCAGGCGCCAAACTGCTGCGCCACCCAGGGATCCCGATACATTGGTCTTAACTGTCATGTTCAAAGCTTGGATGTTATGCTAAGGGATAGGGAAGCTGGGGAAGAATGTAAAATCTGAGACTCTTCACGACCAGTACTCCTTTCCAGCCAGAAGGAGAGGGAGAGAGAGAATATCAAGGAAATACATGAGAATCTCCTCATCTCTTGGTATATGAAAGTGCCTATTTAACCACATCCTCACATAAAATGGGTATTATGATTATCTTTCATTCTTTGCCTGTTTGCCTGGAAAACATATCTGAAAGTATAGAACAAATCCTTCTCTTCATGAACCTCACATCGTAGCAGGGAAAACAGGTAACTAGTAATTGGGATAATATATGATGAATATTCCAAACTAGGTGGGTGGTGTTTAATTTACTCTGGGTGGTCAGAGAAAGTGTCCTGGAATACATGGCAGTTAAGCTTCCATTTGAAGTGCCTGTAGGCATTAACTGGGTAAAGATGTAGGGGAAAGAGTGTTTCTAGCAGAGGGAAGCAGGTGCAAAGGCCAGGAGACAGGAGAGGAACTGGAAGAAATCCAGGCTCTGGAGTCCAATTACACCTTCTCGTGAATTATGACAAGTCTCTGCTCTGTGCCCTAACGTGGGTTCAGGGCCTCTGTAGTTACTGCCTTTGGTCTATGACCTTGTGTTTTCCGCTGAATAAATCAGTCAAAAGGAATTAGTGATTTATTTCAGCAATAACGCCAACCTCTTTATTTATTAAACTTCTTATTTTTTTTTTTTACATTCACACAGAAGTTGTAACATTAGTACAGAGTCTCCCCTACCCTTAGTGATAACATCCTCCATAACCTGCACTGTACCTTCATAACCTATGAAGGTATGTTCTGTGTTATATGGAAGAGGTTTTGGTTCAAGAAAAATTCCGGTCTCCCCACTGGCTGTGGGGTAGGGACACTAGAAACAACACAAGTGTTTCTTTTTCAATTTAAACGTTTTTATTCCAGAGCAGAGGTTGATAAACTATAGCTCGTAGACCTAATCTAGCTTTCTTCACGTTTGGCAAACAAAATCCTATTGGACCCTAGCCTTACTGATTCATTTGCCAGTCATTTATGGCTGCTTTTGTGCTACAGTGACAAACTGAGTACTTGTGACAAAATCTTACGCTCTTCAAAACTGAAAATATTGTCTAGCCCTTTACAGAAAAAGGTTCTTGACCCTTGCTTTAGAGAAAAATCTCTTCATCACTGTCCATCACAGTCCTGGCTCTCTAATCAAGCCAGCAACATGATATACTTGACTCTGTTCTAACTACAATTAACTGTTCTTTGCTCTGATCTTTCTTCAGATAGAACCTATCCTACCATTGCCTTTGAAGAAACTTCCCCAGATGGCCTTGTGAGTTCTTTGCCTCTCTTAGTTATTGTGGCCCATGCCAGGCATACAAAACTAAGACATTTCTTGTGGTCATGTGGAATGGTGACTACCTCAGACTTTGAACTCTAACCAGTTTAACATTTCTCTTGATTTGAAAACAGGTTTTCTTTTAAAAGAGTATTTGGTCAGAAAATCTCTCTACTAACTCAGAGATTAATATTGTAATGGAGACTAACCAGGGAGCCAGAGCTGCTAAGGTAAAAAAATTGGCTGAAGGTCTGACAGCCATTCCTGCTGCAGTGCCACCGCCTACTTCTGGCCAGTCTGACAGGCTCCTTCAGGCTTCAGAGAATCCTGTGCGTTCACATTTCAGCAGAACCTGGACACTGGCCAGCCGGTGCCACTTGTTCTTGTTCTGCCTGAGATCTATTAACTACAGCATGTGCTCCTTCTTCCCTGTCCACTTCCATATTCTTGGCAATTACCCCCGTCCTGTTTATAAACCACTGTAATTCATCTACAAGCTTAGGAAATGTTTGAGAGTGGAAAGTATACTGACGAGAATTGAGTAAATGCAAGTCAAGACACACTGCACTCTATTAGCTGGGTGACTTCAAATAATTTGATTTACTTTTCTAGGCCTAAACATCACCACCCTGCATTTAATAGTCATTTAACAATAACGGTTATATCTTGGCTCCATTAATCAGCAGGAAATAGGCAAGTGTTTATTTTTCTTCCTTGCAATGATTCTTTAATACTGCATGACTAAATTTTAGAGAAAAGCAAAGAATAAGTAAATAAGGCCACTCTGCTAATTACCAACAGAGCTGGGATAAATATCCACTCCTCCCAGCTTTAAAATCCCTACTCCACCACCACCACCCCGATCCATCCAGTTTATCTGTAGCAACTGACCCTAAAACAACATGATCAGAGTTCTGATATCTGAGACTGCAGGAAGGCCCCAAGTGTAGCCCTGACTCAGTCTCACTGAGACAGCAGGGAGAGAGCAAGCAAACTGGGCTCTTTACCTCTGGATTAGGTCTTTGTAAACTGAACTCTGTGTCACAAAACAGTTATAATAATTAAACGAGTTGCAAGAATATCAAGTAATAGAAATGGGAAAGGAAAATAATACATCATTTTTAAGCATGAATGTAAGTAAGCCAGTGGCAGTCTATAATTTAATTGACTGGGACTTGGTTTTTCCACTACTGGGAATACATATTTTCATATTCTACATAACCATGGCTAAATGAGGACAAAAATTGTTCCTTGATTTATGACTCCAGGTCATTTGTAGATTCCTGTCTGATTTTCTCTAATGATTAATGCTTTTCACAAGGATGGGTTCCCAGAAAGACTGTTTTTTTATGAAGTCCTAGACCCAAAAAACTAGTTCACCATTTACCTTGGTTTAGAATTTTCATTTACATGTTGTTCTTAGTTTTCCATTTGTCCTGAATTTTAGTCTTACCCAATCTATAACTAAGAGAAATTGCATAGAGAAAATACTGTAGAAAGATTAAAAGAAAGGATGTTTTTTTAATATGATTTTTTTAAAAATCCATCGACCTGTTTTTGCAAGATTGTCAACTTATTGTGCAATGCTTTTCTGACTTCAGTATCCATGAGATTCTAATTCAGTAAGTCTGGGATTGGGCCCAGGAATTTGAGTTTTTAACAAGCATCCAGATGGCAGCAGGCAGATCATTGGACCACACTGTGGAATAACCTTTAATTGATTACTGTATCGTTAATATCCTACAGGGTGGCACGGTGCTAGGTACTTAGTAATAAATTAATTGAATGGATAATCAAAAGGGCTAAGGAGAAATGAAACAATGTGAGGTGTTCCTTTATTCACTCAGTGATTCATTTTTCAGCCCTCAATGAGTGGCTATCATGTACTGAACTTTATAGTATTGTTTGTGTGTGTGCATAGATACAATACATGTATGGACACTATAACTAGAAAAGGCACTTTATGCATACTCTATGCTTCCAAAGAGCATGAGATCTAGTGAAGGTTTTGAGAAACAAAAAATGTCATCTCAAGGTAATATTTAGGTGTTATTAAGGTGATGAGTGTGCAGAGAAGTTACAACAATAAAAATAGAAAAAAATAATGTCTTACCTTTTATATAACTGTTATATTAAATGAGCTATGTGAAAATAAGCTGGTAAGTTGTGAAAGGCCATATATATGGAAATAATAAGATTTATAAATCTCTACCCCCTTTATAGAGATGGCAAGGTCTCCCCATCCCCATTGAGTGTGTTGACCAGATGCCTCAGCTTATCTTCCTTACTCCGCAGGGTAGCGAATTAGATATCTCTGTCTGAATTTCCATCAAACGAAGTATATGTTGCCTGTTTCTGAGGCTTGAAATCTGCAGGACTGAGGCTCTGTGCTAATGATGTGCAACCTGAACTTTAAAATGTTTTACAAACTATAGTAGCTATTAAATAATTACTTGAACTTCTGGAAGTAATAAAAACCCCTGTCTTGAGATTCCTGAACAGAGTTTATCTCTTTACTAAGTATGTAAAATAATACTGTGGTAGGATAATCCTTAAAAATTGCTTCACTGTATCCTTGTTATTTGAGCACTATACATATATTTTTACCAATATTCAGAAAAGAGTGTATGAACTTTTTTCCTAGATTCCTGCAAGATCCAAACTTTACATGACAGTGGACTTCAATAATATTCATGAACTTGCATGAGGTTCATGGAAAGCAGCACATTGAAAATTCTGTGATGAATTACTAGGAGTTTTGGTTGACAAATACTTTCGTACATTTTTCCCTTTGAGATGTAGTATTATTTGGTTTGTGCGATATGTGATTCAAAATAATGAGAAGTGAAAGAAAAAAGGTGAATCCTCTATGTATTAATCAAGGGGTCATCTAGACTATATATCCAACATGACGTTTCCCACACAGTGTGTCTAGTTCTTCAATTGCTACTTGATTTCTTGGTGAGTGTGTCTTCATGTGAGAAAATACAAAAAGCAGAAAAAAAAACTATTTATCTTGGCAGCAAGTACCGTGAACTATGAATTCAGTGAGTCCTAAATATATAGAATCAGAATTGAATACAGCCAACCTAATGGTCTGTTTTGAGAAACATCAGTCCTTTTGTCCCTTATCCTATACGTAAGGCACACTAAATTATTCGGTGTCTCCAAATACTTTCCATGTAGAGTCTGTATTTTGAGACACTTGATGGCTAGGAGATTTTAGGAGCCTTTAACAGGAATATGATGTAAAAATAAAACAAATTCAAGTTAGGAAAATGTTGGGAGTCTGCTCAGAACACCATCAGCATCGCATCCTGTCCTGGCAGTCCGCGTGGAGCTGCAGCTGAGTCCACTGCATGGAAAAGCTCCTCAGTCCAGGCATGCTCCACTTCCAACTTAAACTAAATGTATTAGAACAATATAATGCCTCTAAAAGCAGATTGCACCTTACAGTCTTCGTTCTCAAGGAGTTTAAACATGTCTTAAGAAAGGGTGATGCCTCTTTGGGATTTATGATTATTACTCGTGGGCTTTATTGCTCATTCTGGTTTCCCACTGAACACCCGCATCACATCCACCGCTGAGCATCCAGAGGCAGGCTCGTCGCTTCAAGTTGCTTTGACAATCATTAATCCTAGAGTCTGACTCCATTGTTCTGCATGTATTACATAGAACTTCTATGGAACATCAAACATATTTATTGATAGGAGAAAATTGTGTCTTTATGAGCGTTTCTGTAATGAAACAGGATGAGGGATGTGGAAAGTCACTGGCAGTTTCAGTCCAAGAGGCTCTCTTCAGGAAGAGAAAAATGGAAATGTTTTTATGAACGTGAAATAAAACTCTAAAAATGATGAGATGCTCTTCTAATACCCACTATTCAATAATAGATAGTCATAGTGTCCTTTGTGAATGAAGAGGGCACTGCAGATTCTTTCCGGTTGCCGCAAGTGTTAAGTGTTCACAGTTAGAAGCAATGAACATTACACACCTCTCCCCGTGTTTCCTCACAGCCTGGACAGTGACTACTCTCACAGATGTTAAGACCCTTTCTGTGGTTGTTAGAAGGATACTGATTACTGATTTAGGGAGAAGTTCTTAATCTCTTCCTGCATCCCGGTCCCTTCCCTTGACAGACATCAGTGCAAGTGAAACAGGGTCTTAAGTTTAATACCATTGACAAGATAACCCTCCCTCTCTGGAGCAGTGGCTCACCATAAGGCTATTACCTTGTTGGCCATGTACCATATCTCTTTGCTGCCTGCTAATGCTTTGCTCCTTTCTTTTCTTTTCTCTTTTAATTTGCATTTAGAAGAGCTAGCAACCTCACTTGGCAAAGCTAACTGCTGATGTAGCTAACGATAAAGCACTATGGCATCACTTGAATGTCAAAAATTAGAAGAAAATAAAGAGCTAACATGTATTACCGTATTACTTATTTTTCCAAAAGCCAGAGCCTACTTTAATTTTGCCAAAATTGTGTTGGAGAGTTGCTTCAGTGTGGGCTAGGTCCTAGCATTTGAATTATATGGAAAGGTCAAATTAGAAAACTACAGGGGGTCCGAAGGAGTTGATTGAGAATAAAGACTGTCAATGCGAAATATAGGGACACTTGGAATACACCACAGCAAGAGAGGGCTTAATATTTTACTTTGCTTAGTTTAAAATCGGAAGAAATCAGTTTAGATAGACACAGCTTTTCTATAAAGGATGTTACGGAAGCCAAACCTCCCAATATACTAGGTAAGGATGAGTATGGTTATGTAAGTATCCTAATTATGTACCTGCCCAAAGTGAAAGATTAGGTTAGTTAATGGACAACAGAGTGATTTCACATAGTTCTTCCCTTTAAGGGACTTATAGTCTACTTCAATCCTTTTGTGTTCTGAAATATGTACATCCTTCTTTCTCTGCAGTAGGCCTTGCTAGTCTAAACATGTCTATGAATTCAGCAGCTTCTTCTCCCTAGAGGACTGGAGAATATGACACAGAGTAGGAATCTGAAATTCCAAAGATGACTTTATAGCTCCCAGACAAATGGAGCTTTCTACTAGAACTTTAAAATTAAGGAAAACCGGGATCCCTGGGTGGCGCAGCGGTTTGGTGCCTGCCTTTGGCCCAGGGCGCGATCCTGGAGACCCGGGATTGAGTCCCACGTTGGGCTCCCGGTGCATGGAGCCTGCTTCTCCCTCTGCCTGTGTCTCTGCCTCTCTCTCTCTGACTATCATAAATAAATAAATAAATAAAATTTTAAAAAAATAAAATAAAATAAAATTAAGGAAAACCATGCAAGGCTGATGATGCTAACTCTATTTGTTGAAAACAAGCTATCTCTTCTCCTCCCCATCCCCCCTTTCTCTATGTGTATGATTCAGGTAAGATTAGTGTCAAAATCAGTGAATGTCAAAGTTGATGTAAAAATCTTTAAAACTAAGAATTATTTTAATTCACCCACCTTATATGCTCTCTATACTTCCTGCCTCCTTGAGGATTTTATCATTCATTTCCCTTCTATATCTTAAACATTAAGTTCTCAGAATGTTGCAACTTCAACATTTTCAAGTCTCTCTCATCTTATGGGAAATAACCCAAAATACCACCTTGGCCCTACATATCTTCACAGAAGTCCTCTTCTTTCCATTGTCAAGTATCTTAAAGAGTTGTTTTACTCAAAGTTTATACTTCTTTACCTTTTGTGCATTCATCTCAGTATAATATGGAATTTAGGCCCACCAATTTCACTCTTCCAACCATTGACCTCTATGTTGCTAAAGCCAAAACACACATTTTTCATCGTCCTTCTTGTTTTCTTTGTGATGTTTCGTTTCTGAAAATCTCTTAGCTTCCAGTACACTATACTTTCTTGCTTTTCTTCTACTGTTTCTTTTCCTCTGTTCTTTATTTTTTTCTCTGTTTCAGTGGATACTTTTATTGATTTAATAGATCACCAACTTTGTCTCCCTACCTGCCTACAATTGGAATTTCATCTTATTTCCATGCTGAGTAGTGAAACAATGACACAGCTGTAATCAGAATAAGCTACTTCAAAAAGAGAAGCCAACACAGCTCATTTTCTTCTAGCAAGCAAAATATAAATATATGCACTCTAGAATGCACAATGGTTTAGTCACTAAGAAATTCAAATGGGATCCTGAAGAATGTAGGCAAATCCAGGGTGCAGTAAAGAGGAGCTGAGATGCTGTGCGCCTCTTTAAGGGTTCCTGGTACTGCATCTCTTGGCCACTAGCTGAATTTTGACATGAGGGAAGATTTTAGCTAATGCCAAGGAGAGATGCAGCAAGTGCTAGGTTGACTTAGGGGCTGTGCACAGGAACCAAAAGGCAGGAAAGTACTAAACACTGCTAAGAGCATCCACCCCAGGAAGGACTGGACCTTCCAAAAGCTCTAAACTCGCACCACCCCCAGTGCTCACATGGCTGACTTTATCCTCTGTGTTCCATTTGGCACAGCAAGTGGCAGTGTCTCCACCACCTATGATGGTGATGCAGCCCCTGGCGGTGGCTTTCACCACCTCATCCATGAGGGCTTTGGTTCCTCGGGCAAAAGCTTCCCATTCAAATATGCCCACAGGTCCATTCCCCATGGTCTGCTTAGCCTGAGCAACTGCCTCAGCATATTTCTTGCTGCTCTCAGGACCATGGTCCAAGCCCATCCAGCCAGCAGGTATGCCAGAGGCCACAGTGGCTTGGCCAGTGTTGGCATGCTCATCAAACTTTTCAGCAGTGACGAAGTCAACTGGCAAGGTAATTTTCACACCATTCTTCTCAGCTTTGGACATCAGGTCTTTGACGATCTTGGCTCCCTCTTCATCAAACAGAGGAGTCCCAATCTCCATGTTGTTGAGCACCTTCAGGAAGGTAAAAGCCATTCCACCACCAATAATCATCTCATTGACTTTGTCCAGCATATTACTGATCAGCTGGATCTTGTCTGCAACTTTAGCTCCACCCAGGATGGCCAGGATGGGTCGCTCTGGGCATTCCAAGGCCTATTTCAGCTCCTCCTTCATCAAGAAACCTCCGGCCTTCTGTGGCAGACTGACTCCCACCATGGAGCTGGGGGCTCAGTGAGCAGTGCCAAAAGCATCATTGACATAGACATCTCCTAGCTTGGAAAGTGAAGCTTGGAAGGCTTCTATTTTGACTGACTCAGCTTTAATCTTATTCCCAGAAGCATCTTTTCCCTTCCCTTCTTCCTCCACATGAAAGCAAAGGTTCTCCAGCAGGATGACAGACCCAGCAGCTGGGTCAGCACAAGCTTTCTCCACTTCTTGGCCCACACAGTCCTTTAAGAATAAAACATCCTTGCCCAGCACAGACTTAAGTTCTATAGCAGCTGGCCCCAAAGAATACTTGTCTGGCATGGGGACACCATCAGGCCGGCCCAGATGGCTCATAAGAACTGACTTGGCTCCATTGTCCAAGCAGAATTTGATACTTGGGATGGCAGCCTTGATTCTCTGGTTGGTTGTTATCTGGTGGTTCTTCATAGGAACATAGGCTCTTCATAGGTTGAAGTCCACTCTCATGACAACCCACTTGCCCTTCACGTCGAGCTTGTTCAGAGTCAGCCTGTTAGAAAGTGACATCCTGGCAATAGAAGGGCTGCGAGGCTGAGAGCTTAAACAGCGGAGAAGAAAGCAGCCTGCGTGTGCTCCAACCTCGTGCGGAATGCCGAGAGCTCCTCTGTTCTTTATTTTTTATTTTTTAAACATTTTATTTTTTTATTTTTTTTTTTTAATTTTTATTTATTTATGATAGTCACAGAGAGAGAGAGAGAGGCAGAGACACAGGCAGAGAGAGAAGCAGGCTCCATGCACCGGGAGCCCGACGTGGGACTCGATCCCGCGTCTCCAGGATCGCGCCCTGGGCCAAAGGCAGGCGCCAAACCACTGCGCCACCCAGGGATCCCTCCTCTGTTCTTTAAATGTCAGTGTTTTCCCAGGTCTTCTCCAAGCCTGTTAACTTTTTTTTTTCTTTTTTTTTTCTCCATTCTCCTTGGGTGATTCTATTTATATTCATGGCTTCAAGCATAACCTGGAAAGCTATGATATCCAAATATGTATTTTACGTTCTATCTGGATAATAAACCCATAAGATCCTATGTTATCAATCATTCAGAAAAAAATAAGATATTCGTGGACATTTTAGTTGACTTTTATGGTGTTTAGGAGTTAAGATAGTAGTGATAAGCACAATGATAGTATTGAGAGAGGACTCGTTTTAAGTCTTGAGTCAGTCATGACCTTGAGTAAATTGCTTTAATTATAAGCCTTGTATATACTTCATTTGTTTGTTTTTTTAATTTTTATTTATTTATGATAGTCACAGAGAGAGAGAGAGAGAGAGGCAGAGACATAGGCAGAGGGAGAAGCAGGCTCCATGCACTGGGAGCCTGATGTGGGATTCGATCCCGGGTCTCCAGGATCGCGCCCTGGGCCAAATGCAGGCACCAAACCACTGTGCCACCCAGGGATCCCTATATACTTCATTTGTAGAATGAAGTACGCACTTCATAAGATTTCCATGAGGATGAAGTGAGATCATAATTGTGAAGAGCCTGGCACATAGATAGTTCACAGTAAGTAGTAGCCCTTATTGTAATAAAATGATCTCTTGAACAAGTTTCACTTCTAATTGTAGAAAGCCAAAGTAGCACTCTGAGCCCAATCAGGAGACAAAAACAAAACAAAACAAAACAAACAAACAAACAAAAACATGTAGTAGGTTAAAGCAGAACAGTTTAATACAAAGAATTACTGACTCTGACAAACATAACTATAAGATATAAAGAAATTCTGTGTGGTAAAGCAGAGAAAGAGTACCTAAGAAAGGGTAAACTTGAAAAGGGTATTAACAGATACAGAGATAATCCATAAATCACAACACTGTAAAAATGTGTTCAAATACTGGAGAAAATGTAGTTTGGCTCCTAGAGAGCAGAGCTGACCACTGGAATGGCCAGGCCAGAACTGCTGTGCAAACAACAGCCACCTCCGGAGGTATAGACAAAGATAAGAAAATGACATGTGACAAGAAAATGGTTGCTGGATCTGCAGTGGGAATCCAGGTGCCAGTAGGGGTGAAAGGTTGTTAGAACTTACTCTTTGAAGGACTGACTTGGTGTGTGACCTTCTGGACACAAGTAGCTTTATGCAGGCTGTACTAGGCTTGTCAGAGGAGTCCAGGCTGTCTGTAGAAATATCATTGCCAGGATGAGGCTGAAAGGTCAAAGGACCTTCATCCTAGGCTTGTGACTGCTAAGTAGTAGTTCCTTACCAGATGTCCTTATACCCACACTGCCTATCCTCCTGGATAGTGCTGTGAATTGGAGGAAGTCTCTACCTCCTGCAAAATCTCCCCTGCTGCCCTCTACTGAGAAACTTAACAGTGTGCATTTAAAAAGAGAAATGCTTAAGCCAATTCTGTTGTTTACCATATTGGAGGTACATTTGGAAATGAAAGGCAATGAATTGATAACTGACACAACAGATAGGCTTAACAAATACAGAGATAATCTAGAAATCACAACACCATAAAAATGTGTTCAAATACTGTGTTTTGCTCTATAGTTCTTTCAGTTCCAAGCTTTTTGATATGAAAAATTGGTGTATATATGTATAACTTTCGTTCATGATTTAAATATGAATACCCATTAGCATCATGATAGCTATGCATGTGCTAGAAGATAATTTAATGAATTACAATATAGCACATCGAAGAGTTGCTATGGTCTATTGAATCAAAAATCCAGTTCTTGAAAACTGCCTAAACATAATTTACCTATCCAATGTCAGTTTAAAATTTGCATAATAAGCCACAGTGAGTTTTAAAAATCTCATACAAATAATGATCCATTTAATATGTTCCACAAAGAAATATATTTTAAACATCTTTTATACATATATACATATTTTAAACAGTCTTTTATATATCTTTTATATATTCTAAGAGAGGGCTCATTTTCCCCCCATTACCTAAAAATGTTTCTCAGAAAAAATAATATAAAAAATTACTATGTTGATCATAATTCCAGGAGAAAACTAAGAATCCTTGAAAATATAAGCTTAATTGAACTGGTAAGAATTGCTGTTATAGCAAAGTGGCATGGCATTAGAATAACTCCCATCAGTTATCAGGTTATCTTTAATTCACAATTTACAACTAACCATTTTGTAACCTCAAGAGCTGTTCCTTTTCTCTAATTTATCTCTAATCATAATTTTTATTCACAATTGACCATTTATTATACCTCAGTGATGAGTACTTTTTATTTTTTTATCACACTTCATTTTTATATTTAAATTACGTTAGCTAACGTATAGTACATTATTAGTTTCAGCTGTAGTTTTCAATAATTCATCAGTTGCATATGACATTTCTTAATACAGCAACAAGGTCTTATTTTCATCATTGCATCGATGGAGAAAGAGGAGAAATGTTGCATTACCTGTTCAAGAGAATCACTTCAGAAGCAGAAGGGCTGGGATTTGAAGATTTTTTTGTTTGTCTCAAAAGCTCCTTCTGATTTTAGGCATGTTTCTAACTCTAGGTCAAAGTGGAGACTTATATTTTATAATCAGAGGTGTTAGAATTGATGGCACTGCTTCTCAGACTTTCATGTACACATCGATTGCCTGAGGACTTTCATCAAATACAAGCTCTAATTTAGTAGGCCTGGAGTGAGACTTGAGATTCCAAAAAGCTCGTATTTGGTGCCTATGTTACTAGTTCATAAACCATACTTGGCATAGAAAAGGTAAACGGCAATGGGATTGGAACAGACCAAGATATTAGTGACATCTGGATAATCTGAAGATTTCAGTTCCTTGGCCTTTATCTGAAGGACCTGAAAACTTATGCTCACACAAAAACCTGCACATAGATGTTTATAGCAGCTTTTGTTCATAGTTGCCAAGACTTGGAAGGAACCAAGAAGTTTTGCAATACGTGTATGTGATAAATACAAACAAATATTACTGAGCACTAAAATAAAAATGAGCCATCAAGCCATAGAAATACATGGAGGAAACTTCAATGCAAATTACTAAGTGAAAGAAGCCAAAGTGAGAAGGTCACATACTATATATAACTTTAACTATATGATGTTCCAGAAAAGAAAAAAAAACTGTGTTAACGATAAAAAGATGAATAGTTGAAGGGAATTTAGGGAGAAGATGAATCATTTTCCTTTGTTTGTGTTAGGGCACTGAAAATATGCTATGATATTATAATAGTGAATAGATGTTATTGTAAATTTGTCCAAACCCATAGAATGTAAATATCGAGTGGACCATAATATAATCTATGGACATTGGGTGATTATGATGTGTCACTGTAGGTTTATCCTTGGCAAAAACTGATAAAAATAATAATTTATATTTATAGTATAAGTATGTAAATAAAAATAAATATATTTTATATCCATATTAATTTAATAACAATTATTATTTTTAAAAATACCTCTTGGTGAATGACTTTGATGATGGGAGAGAAGCTATGCCTGTGTAGAGCATGATGTATATGGAAATCTCAATACTTACCTCTTAATTCTGTTGTGAGCCTAAGACTACTCTAAAACAAAGTCTAAAAGTCAAATAAGAAAAAATGTTGACATGGGCAGCGCAGGTGGCTCAGCGGTTTAGCACCGCCTTCGGCCCAGGGTGTGATCCTGGAGACCCAGGATCGAGTCCCACATCAGGCTCCCTGCATGGAGCCTGCTTCTCCCTCTGCCTGTGTCTCTGCCTCTCTCTCTCTGTCAATTGTGAGTAAATAAATAAAATCTTTTAAAAACATTTTTTTAAAATTCAGCATCAGTCAATAAATATGCACATGTTATCACATAAGGAATATATGAATGTGTCAGTGAATGTACAGTTAATACACATGTATGTGCATATGTGCATGTATTTTGAAATGTTGATTAAGATACAATGAATAATTAACTATATAGCAAAGTCTATAATGTGTCTGTGTTTCTATATATGCTGATTAGAAGAGATCAAATATTATATACATTGGATTTCTGTTAAATTTTTAAACAATAATATTTCCATTTAAAGGTAATTTTATTGACATACACAAAAAATATATAGTGTTAACAGTTGTCAAGTAACTACAAATCAAAACAATTAGATACCATTTATTTTTCCTATAAAATTTTCAAAAATTATAATGATCAATATAAAGACTCAGTTCATGAGTCTGGTATACCAGATATTTATACTAACCAGTTTTATGTGGAAAAAATGCTTGCAGAAGCATTTTGGTGTTAGTGATAATTTGGAAACAACCTAAATATTCAACAATAGAAATTATGGCATATCTAGCCATTTAAAAAACTACATTGTTAGAACACTTAAAGACAAAAATGCTCACAATATGAACTCAAATGAAAAGACACAAAATAAAAAGTACAGGGCAGCCTGGGTGGTATAGCGGTTTAGCTCCTCCTTCAGCCCGGGGTGTGATCCTCAAGACCTGGGATCAAGTCCCACGTCGGACTCCCTGCAAGGAGCCTACTTCTCCCTCTGCCTGTGTGTGTGTGTGTGTGTGTGTGTGATGAATAAATAAATAAAATCTTTGTAAAAAATAAAAATAAAGCAATAGAACTCTAATTCTGAACACACATGTTCAGTCAATATCCACCAAGTGCCTACCTTTTTTTTTTGTTTTAGTAAGCACTGTGTAGGTATTTGGATATATTAGTGAGCAGAATAGAGGCTCCTGATCCATATACATCTTATGGTTTAGCAGCAAAAAGACAAGAAACAAAAGGATTGAAACTTTTATTTATTTTTTTTAAGATTTTATTTATTTATTCATGATAGACATAGAGAGAGAGAGAGAGAGGCAGAGACACAGGCAGAGGGAGAAGCAGGCTCCATGCCAGGAGCCTGACGTGGGACTTGATACCAGGACCCCAGGATCACGCCCTGGGCCAAAGGCAGGCGCCAAACCGCTGAGCCACCCAGGGATCCCCAGGATTGAAACTTTTAATAGTAAAATATTGATAGTAAGATTATAGGTGAGCTGTATTTTATTTCTTCCATTCCCCCTTTTCTAATCACCTACATGGAGAGTGAGTTACTTTTACTGGAACAAAAATGCAAATATTTAAAAATGCAAAGAATCTATCAGAAAAATTATTATACTACTTAAAATGTTGCTTAACTAGTACTTTAGTACTAGTTAGTACTTGTGCTAACTAATCCTTAGTCCTTTTCGACTATTCAACCATTCCCTCAGGACTCTAACTTTAGACAATACTCATATCCTTTTTTAAAACTTTTTCTTCTCTATTCCAAAGAAGCATACTGGTCTCTCTAATTTGTTCTTTAAAAAATCAATGAAAATGTAACTAGTTGCAATTAATATATAAATATGAATCTTTGGTCCTGGAATTGGTTTGCCTGACCCAATTTAGCTCTGTAATTCTACGTGATTATCCATCCATTTAGAGTAGTGCCTTGATAGTGCACATCTCGTTTGAATTCTCTTTGTAACATAACTCAATACTAATTTACCTACGACTATATGACCTGTGATTTTGTCATTTAACCAAATCACTTTTACATTTGCATCTGATATTTTTTAAAATATCATGGTTAATGGCTGCATAATGTTATAGTTGTTCAAGTACTAAGTAGGTAATTATTCTCATTTGCACCATGACTATTATTATATTGAAATAAGCTACATTATAAAGCCTATTGATGGATTCCTAACCTACCTTTACCGGGCTTGTCAGATTGTCAGATTTTAGCACATCATCCCTTGACATCTCTACGTCAGTGGTCCCAAGCACAAATGTATATACAAAGACTAGCCCACCAACATGAATGAATGGAGAGGGTTGGGAACAAGGGGAACAAGGTCTTTGGAGAACATGGGCCTTTAGTACAAGGGACAGCCGGTATTCAGCTTCAGCTAATTTTGCCAATCAAGAGTATTAGCCTAAATTTTCTGATTTTTTAAAATGAATTAGAAAACTACTTTTATTATTTTATTTATTTTATTTTTTATTTTTATTTTTTATGGGAGTTCAGTTTGCCAACATATAGCATAACACCCAGTGCTCATCCCACCAAGTGCCCCCCTCAGTGCCCATCACCCAGTCACCCTAACCCCCCGGCCACCTCCCCTTTCATTACCCTTTGTTCGTTTCCCAGAGTTGGTGTCTCTCATGTTTTGTCACCTTCACTGATATTTTCACTCATTTTCTCTCCTTTCCCTTTATTCCCTTTCACTAATTTTTATATTCCCCAAATGAATGAGACCATATAAGGATTGTTCTTTTCCAATTGACTTATTTCACTCAGCATAATACCAGAAAACTACTTTTATTTTATTTTTTTTTTTCAGAAAACTACTTTTAAATGTAAAATTTCCCAATTACATAAAACACCAACCAAACACAACAGTCTAGCCAACTGGATTTGGTTTTCAAATTAGAAGAGTTCAAATTTATGAAACTTGTACATTGTCACTTGTTATAACCATCCTGAGATAGACTTTTTTGTTTCTGTTTCTGATTTTTGTTTTTTAAATATAGCATAGGGAAAAACTTTAAAGAAAGACATACAATTTCCTTATAAGTATATAGAAACACCCTCACCCTGAATTGTCAGATTGTCAGATTTATTGATGTTAAATTAGATGATTCTATTTAAAGTTTATTATTTTAAGTGCATCTTGCTTTTTTAAATTGTTAGGCTTTTTAAACTTTCATTTGATAATAAATCAACATAGGTTCATAAATGCCATGGATAATCATGACAAGAATATACGGAAATTAAGTGTATGTGTACAAATCACACGTCCAGTCTCTTGCTCCTTAAGCATTGTTTACTCTTAGATCTATAATCTAATTTTTTAAAGAAAGTGCAATGTATAATAAATCTTGAGTTTCGAATACTATGTGCAATCACGATGCTCTAGCATCTCAAAAGTAGACAGGGAAAATAAAGAATCAGAACAAAGGGAAACTATTTGTTTCCAAATCAAGAACAAACAATAAACCATGTCTTAGTGGCTATAAACTCAAGGCATCAAGCCATAGAACAGGGTAATTTTTACGAAATATAGAATAATCTACCATGCATCAAGCAAACTGTATTGAATCTAATAAATCTAAAACTCTTAATAAAGTGCTTGGCAGGAAATCATCGAGCAGATCCAGTGTTCTGAGCTCATGTGCCACAGCTGTCACCAGAGGACCGGGGTGAAATTCTGAGTAGCTACAAAGGCAAAAACACAGAAAGTAGAGGAAAATTTCATGTCATTAACACTGTGAAGCAGTGTTTGCTCAGCTCAACAGCCTCAATGATTACATTTTGTTTTTCTGCATATCTACATTCTATTCACGGAATACCCATATGGTTCAAGTGGTGTCCCTATTATTAGTCTTCTGACAGGAATGTCCCTTGCAAAAGACCATTGTTTGCTTTATGGGGAAAAGAGATATTTAGAGAGACGTTTGTCTTGAGGATCCACCCAGCTTTAAGAAAGGGTAATGCCCATGACTGGACAACTTTAATTCAAAAACATTAGTACTATATTTTAGGTAAATGTTTAAGGAAGAGGAAGTATTACTAAACTCAGATTCCATTCTCCAGATGCTATAAAATGGCATGTGTTACCAATTTTTGAAAATACATATAAATTATTATTTTAATAGAACAACAATAGTAGTAACTAATTGTTGGTAAGCAATATGCCAAGAAATATATTGTGTATCTCACATGACTTGATTAATTTATCCTCTGTCACTCTGTGAGGTAGCTACTATTGTTACATCTATTTTCAGATATGGAAATAGAGTAAGTGGCAGAGCTGGGATTTCAATCTGATCAGTTTGATTCAGGAGGTAGTTTTACCTCTTTGAGTGTCATTATGGTGAGATATTTGCCTGGTAGGCAGTCAAGTATGATTCTAACCCCATACTTAGTCCAAGTCTTCAAAATGGAAAGTCTATTCATTTTGCCAACCTGCCTTTGATTCAAATGAGGAATCTGCAGGATGCAGCTGATCACTACAAACCCCGAGAACTCCCTCATTCACTTCAAGACTGGCAGGGTTTATATACCCTTATTTAATCAAATTGTAACTGAACCGAGTGAGAGTTTGTCCCCTCAATGCACAGAGAGCCAATAAAAACTGACACTGAGCTTTTGCAGTGAAGAAAGATAAGCTGTTAATGGTGTGGTCTCACCCATGAGAACAGTACCTAATGCTCAAAAGTCCTGTACCCCCTCATGGTTTGCAAGTGAGGATTTTTAAGGTCAAAATTTGGAGCAGGGGGCTCCTGAGAAGGTGGACGCTGTTGATTGGAGGCCCATGATGTCATGCTAGCAGATGCTCCGATGCCATTTCATTAAGTCCCACAGCGGTCTTCTCCGTCTCAAGAGATTTGGAATCTGAAAGACATCTCGATTCCTTATGTTAAAAATTTCACTAAGTACATCTGGTGATCATATCTATTTGTAAGCTAGTGGGGTTGCATTCTTACAGGTTTCTTGGCTAGTTCAGTTATGCCTGGGGATGATATGACCTCTATTGATCATTCTTTCATCTGAACTGATACGATGGAGGCCAGCTTCAAATATGATTGGATTACTTGTGATTTGTTTAATTTATGCTGTAAATCTAAAATCATATTGCTAATTCTTCTTTTTAAAAAAATATTTATTTATTTGTTTGAAAGAGGGAGAGAGTGAAAGAGAGAAAGTGGAAGAGAAGGGAAGAGGGGGAGGGAGAGAGAGCCTGACAAGAGGCTTGGTCTCACGACCTGGAGACCATGACCCTGAGATCATGACCTGAGCCAAAACCAAGAGTCGAGTGCTTAACCAACTGCAGCACCCAGGTGCCCCATATTGCTACTCTTCTAATGTTTGCTTTAGTAGGGAGGGATTTTTTTTTTTTCTTAACTTACTGGATGCTTATGGCTGGTCTACTAATTAAATTGGTTAACATCTAATTTTGTACTTATGAGAGCCCCACAAAGACATGAAAAGCTTCAAGACAGGCAATTGAGGCTTAATATGCCATTCTGAGTTAAGGAGTTAGGGGTAGGGATCTGGGGCTTCAAAAGGAAGGAACACAATTAACAGAAAGATGATAAGAGCAAATAATTGGAAAACAAATGTTTGTCATGACCTGCAGAGACAGTGGGACACAGAGGAAACTGAACAAACGTATCTTGCTGAGTTCCCCTTAGCTTGGCACACCTAGCCTGTACTTTTTGTAGATATTTCTGGTGGTACCTCTCTTCCAGGACCAGACCTCCTCTGAATTCTCAGAGACAAATAAGGGGGAGGGGAAAGTTTTTGAATCCGTTGGATCTTGATTGCCTTCAGCTCAAAACAGTCCACATGACAAAGTGATACATTTTGTGGCAGCCTATTCTGATTCCCTTTAATTTCAAAGGGATTTAATATGCATAAGTGAATAAACCATTACGTTCAGTCTGTATAAAGGGTGTTATCAGTCATCTGCTTTGCATTGGGGAAGTTTTCCTCTGAGGGTAAATTCCTCTGAATTATGCTGCCCTATGAAAGGCAGCTATGCTTAGCACAACATCACTAGTGCTGCACTCTGCTGCACTATGATATGGCAGAAACACATCCTTTATAGCAGTGCCGAGGAATCAGATCTCCCCACCAAAATGAGCTTTCCAGATAGTTCTGTGGGCCTTAAACATTGAAGAACAGCATTCAAAAGATTTTATTTTAATTTTAATTTTTTTGAAGATTTTATGTACTTATTTGAGAGAGAGCAAGAATGTGTGCGTGAGTGGGGGAGGGGTAGAGAGAGAGGGAAAGAGTGAATCTTAAGCAGACTCAGAGCTGAGAGCAGAGCCTGATTTGGGGCTAATCTCAAGACTCTGAGATTATAACTAAGCTGAAACCACGAGTTGGATGCTAAACCTACTGAGCCACCCTGATCAGAAACTCTTTCGCTTAACATACAAGTTCATAGCTTTTCTTTTTTTCTAAAATTGCCAGATATTATCAGGAGCATAGCCTCCCAAATAATGGAGGAACTTCATCCTAGCCTCATGATGTACCAATTTAGTAATGGAGAATATAGAAGCAGGCAGGGATAGAGGGAGGAAATAATTGAAAGCTATTTGGGCAGCCCTGGTGGCACAGCGGTTTAGCACCGCCTGCAGCCCAGGTCGTGATCCTGGAGACCCCAGATCGAGTCCTGAGTCGGGCTTCCTGCATAGAGCCTGCTTCTCCCTCTGCCTGTGTCTCTGCCTCTCTCTCTCTCTCTCTCTGAATGAATAAATAAATCTTAAAAAAAAAAAGTAAAAAATTGAAAGCTATTTGTAGTTTTAAAAAATTCCCAGATTTCACTCTATCATACAATAAGCTTTAAAGAAATTGCTGTTGTATTGAGACCAAACCTATTATAATGAGACAGGTCCAGATAATGATAATGTGCTGTGATTTTAAAATGAAATTCAGGACATAGCTCCAGGGTCTGTTTTTAATGACACCTCCATTGATAAAGGATGTAAAATTTTCCAAGTCTGTTAGCTAGTCATTCAGTAGTAAATTTGACCAAGTGTAATGACACCCACATTTTCTTATTAGAGTGCTTATGGTTATCTACATAGCAAATGGCAAATTGGAGATTTATATGCCATTTAAACTAGGTTACATCTAGGAAAATTCATTCTGGGTCATTATGGGAAGACTGCTCTTAAAACAGTCTAGTGGAACAGTTTTAGATGGTTTTGTGTAGTACCAAGAGTCATTAATATAACAAGAGATTCCTTTTTAGCAGAAGAGTTATTTGAATAGACAGCTGGGCATTGTAGTGCAAAACAGGCATCAGCTTAGTTTTGCACTTTGGCCTTATAACATAAAACCGTGTCATTACGACAAGCCCTATTATGGCAGGAAATCTGTCTAATGTAGCTCATTCTTGCTCTTAGTCCAGGGAGGTTTAATTACCAGAAGAATTAATCTCACCAATAATGGGGGATCCCTGCGTGGCCCAGCAGTTTGGCGCCTGCCTTTGACCCAGGGCGCGATCCTGGGGACCCGGGATCGAGTCCCATGTCGGGCCCCCTGCATGGAGCCTGCTTCTCCCTCTGCCTGTGTCTCTGCCTCTGTGTGTGTGTGTGTGTGTGTGTGTGTGTGTGACTATCATGAATGAATAAATAAAATCTTTTTAAAAAAATCTCACCAATAATAATAAGTAATATTTGTAAGGACTTTGAAGTTTACAAGGATTTTCACATATAGTTCCTGCCCTTGTATCATTGCCCATACTTCCTAACTGTTCTTCCTGACACCAGTTTCAACTCCTTCCAGTACATTCTCTGTATTTATGATCAAAACACAAATTTCATCACATTATTTTCCTGATTATACATTTACAGCATTTTCCTTATTGCCTACATGGTAAAGTCTAGGTCATTAGCAAATCATACAGTGTAGTAATATTGCTTGTGTGGAATCAGATTTTCCGTAACACACGCACACACACAAACACACACAAATATACCAAAATGTATTAAACAGGTAGTGACAACATAGAGAGGAGTAGATGCTGCAGATCTTTGCTAGTCTTGTTTCCTAACATTTTCCATTGTAAAGAGTTCACAGCTTCCAGTGGCATAGATAATACAGGTCAGGGACCAGATAGATTTCAGACAAAATTTTAATAGCTCATATATATTAAACATTTTATACAACATGGCATAGTACTTAATACATAATAACCGCTCAACAATAATTTTCTAAACTTTATTTCAATGTGGCAAGTACTGCAGTATAATACATCCTCTACTATGGAATTTCCACAGACTGAGGATGTTGTTATGGTAAGGTTCCAGTGTATAAATTATGTGAAAATACTGGGTAAAAGGGAAGGAAATATTTTGCCAGCTGATAATATAATGTTGCAAAACTTCTATTCAAGGAGATTTTTAAAAATCTGAGTTTACTATTGTATATTTCACAGTTGAAAATAAGCTCTGGCCCATGAGATTTTACCTACACATTGGGGACAACATCTTGTTAAAACAAGATTGTGAAGTTTATAAGAAAGTAGTAAAGTCTGCCTTTCGATATAGACTTACATTTTTGTTCTTCCTGTTTCTTTTGGAATCTGCATTTTTCTGTGAATGATGAGTATTTCTTGGTCACCAAATCCTCTCTTAGTCTACATTCATTTGGTAGTACACTGGAAAGCTGAAGAAAAGTGATTAAAGACCAGGAATGTCAATGTTTTTGGCATGGAAATGGATCATATTTGACTTTTTCAAATATATGCTCTTGAAAATTGGCCATTCGTATGTACAGACGTTTAAATTTCTAAATATAATAAGCTGTGTAAAAGGAGATATGATTTGAGGAAATGAGTATAGTAATGGTCATTACGGGAAGCACCAGTGCAAAATTACCAGTTCAAGAACACTTTATGGAACATAATGAATTGTCATAGTTGTTTTTAGAGTTAGAAAGATTCTTTGACTAAATGTTAGAACATCTTTGTTTAACAGCATTCATTCTAAGAAAGACATACAAATACACTGATATAGTGTCACTGATCTCTCTTATTTACAAATCATTTAAATTACAAAGAACAAACATTCCCTTCAAAAAATCTGAATATACCCTTCCTTAGCTTGAACTTTAATTGAACTTGATAAAAGTAATTTGATTTTCAGGGTTGTTCCTATCATATCTTAATGAATTAAAGAAATATAGCAAAGATTCCTTGTGTGTATGTTTTTTGTAATAATGAAAAAAATCACAGTTACACATTACCTATAAAGAAAAAGAAGGAATATGATGTAGGTTGAATTGACTTATATACTACATCATTTAATTCCTACAAGTCTTTTGTTTTGTTTTATTTAAAAATTTTTTTAAATTCCTACAACAGTCTTTTGAAAGAGGAATTACAATCTTCACTTTAGATGTAAAGTACCAGTGCAATACTATCTTATATAGAATAAAGTTACAGTTGTTTATAATGAATTGAAGATTATTGTTTCACTGTGTTTAACATTTTCTGGATGATGCTGTTTTTAAAGAAAAGTAGTGTAAATGTAAAAATTCAATGTATTGGTGGGATCAATAATTGTGATCACATTCAACATTTATAAATTCATTTTCTCTCTAAATTGAAAAGAACTGGAATTTTTTTTAAAGAGTTATTTATTGGGCAGCCCGGGTGGCTCAGCGGTTTAGCGCCGCCTTCAGCCCAGGTCGTGATCCTGGAGACCCGGGATCAAGTCCCACGTAGGGCGCCCTGCATGGAGCCTGCTTCTCCCTCTGCCTGTGTCTCTGCCTCTCTCTCTCTCAATCCTCTCTGTGTGTTCTCATGAATAAATAAATAAAATCTTTTAAAAAAAGAGCTACTTATTGATTTATTTATTCATGATGGACATAGAGAGAGAGAGAGAGAGGCAGAGACACAGGCAGAGGGAGAAGCAGGCTCCATGCCGGAAGCCCGACGGGGGACTCGATCCCGGGACTCCAGGATCACACCCTGGGCCAAAAGCAGGCGCTAAACCGCTGAGCCACCCAGGGATCCCCAAAAGGACTGCAATTAAAGAAGAGACCAGAATTATTTATATCATTAACTTTATTTTTTCAGTGTTCAGAATAAAAGTCAATATCAACATGTGTAATAACAACAGTCTTTTCCAAAAAGTCTATCTCTCACAATTATTTTTAATAAACGCAAAGATAATAGGAAAGAAGTGTTATCTAGTTATCTAATTATAGATATCTATGTTATCTAGTTTTGTGAAAACACATAATACTGAGAATGTCAGAATTTTTTGTTTAGGAACATGATCTCTTTAAGAGTGTGATGAAAATAATAGATCATCTTCTCAGAAGAAGAACTACATATGCATACACACTAATCCTCCAATCCTCAAATCAATTAAAATCCCTTTTATGTATGCAGTAGTATGAAATATAGAACCCACAGATTTATGATGACCCAAGATCCTACAATTATTTACTCCCTGCAATCTTCATGCTTACCCCCAAGGATTTCAAACCCCAATTACCCTCCACTGTTTGTTTTCCCTAGCATTTTCACCATCTGACGACACATGATGTAATTTACTCATGCATTGAGTGTCCATTGCCTGTTCCACTTTCCAGAATGCAGCTTCCACCAGGGCAATGACCTTTGTCTATTATGGTCAACAGTTCACCTAGAACAGTTTCTGACACAAAACAGTCCCTCATTATTTCCTGAACCAATAAATAGATTTATAGTGACTGTATATGTCGTATTAAGAATATAAGCCTCAAATTTGAATTCAAGAACCTTTTATTGAATTGTTGATCTGCATATCCCTAACTTCATCCTTTTAAAAGTAATAGACCATGCATGTTGTTGTAGTGTTTTTAGGATGAAATAACAAATATATAATCTTATAATAACCATCTATCACTTATATGACTGCACAGATTGTTCCCTGAATTAGCCATAGAATGTGGAGGCCAAAGCCACCACTTCTTATAGGATTATCAAATGTCCATATTAAGTGTCAGTTTTGATTGAAAGTTTCTTTAAGGGTAAGTTGATAGTTTACAATGTCTTAATGACCAGAAAAATTTTATCAAAAATAATGGTAATTCAAATATTATTATAGCAAGTAAATTATTAAATTCGGAATTACACCCATACTGACACCCCCACACACACACACAATTAGACATTTTTCCCCAGTGTATTTACCTCGGATGATATCTGAGGTACCTCAGATGATGTTTCTTTGATTTGTTGATTGGTTTTCATTATTTTATTTTGTTTTCCAGCATTGTGTCCTTACTCTCATATTTTTGGGCCATTCTTCAAATAGAATATCCAGGTTTCATTACCAATGGTAAGATGAAACCATGAACTTAAAAAGTCACCTTAATAACCAAATGTATCATAAAATGTACAAGTAGAAAAAAAGTCTATGGCATCGCTAGCCAATATATCTTTATCACAGCTACTACTGAGAAGACAGACTGATAAAATGTGGGAAGATAATTTAGATTTTGTGAGGAAGGAAAACATGTTCTTACACTTAGGGACTATTCATTACATTTTAGTACAAAGGAAATTTTTTATATAGCTGAGTTATCAGCCAGTGAATGAAAACAGAAGGATGAACAGTTCTATATAATTGTTGTAGAATACTCGCCAAGTCTTGTGAGATTCAGCCTGAGGATAAGTGGGGAAGAAAGAATAAAGGGAGCTCATCAAACAGTTGATACTCTTTGTAGGGAGGGCCTCTTGGTTGTTGGATAGGAGGAAGCAGGCAGATGTCAAAACTATGTTCATAGCTCCTTCCTCTACAATGACACAGGTTCTGTTAGATACTTCTCACACTGAAATAAACGACTCTGTTCACACACCCGTGTGCAAGATTAGAATATTTATTCTCCGTGATATGACTACCCCTTAAAACCCAGGCCGTCTGGCAAACTATGCGTGAATGAATGGATGAATGAATGAGATCTATGAGTCACCTGCCACAGAGAATGAGAGTTTATTGTGTTTGTCTAGATAAAGAACATACTGGGGTGTAAGTTTTGTTGTTGTTGTTGTTGTTCTTTTACCTAAACTTGTCAATTATACTCCTTCTTACCATTATTCAGTTTTATCCTAAATTTCATTATTATCTTCTTAAATAATTTGTGCTATAAACCAGCAAGTCCCCTTGTTCCTGTGTTTTCTCGTACTGCTGTGATACCATTTTTTTTTGTTGGATTAGTCTGTATGTCACACACATAAGAACACAGCAATTGAGATATTAACAATGTTAAACAATTTTATTAATAGAATATATCTCTCCATTTCTTCAGGTCTTCTTTAATATCCCTTCATTGGGTTTCACAATTTGCTACATAAAATCTGTAAATATTCTGCACTTAACAACTATATATTTTGTAGCATTTTCTTTCTTGTGAATGGTAGCATATATTTGGCTATATTTTCTAACTTATTGCTATGTAGAGAAATGTGCTGATTTTACAGAAGGTCTGAAATGCTGATAATAATAACTGGAACTTCAGAAATATGGATTAAAACAGAGAAAAACAAAGAGAAAAATAGTAAACTAGATAATGAATTTGATGAAATCACTCAGAATGAAGTGCAGAGAAATAAAGATAAGAATAGAAGAAGAAGAGAGGTGCCTGGGTGGCTCAGTCAGTTAAGTGTCTGCCTTCAGCTCAGGTCATGATCAGCCCTTCCTTGGGCTCCATGCTCAGAGGAGAGCCTGCTTCTCCCTCTTCTCCCCATTTATGCTCTCTGTTGCTATCTCTCTCTCAAATGAATAAATAAAATCTTTTAAAAAAAGAGGGAGAGAGAATATAAGAAGAAGAGATTGAGATAACTGAAGGAGAAAGTGAGGAGACCCAGTCTATAGTAACAAGTTCTAGAAGGGGATACCGTAGATATTGGAGGGAGAACTGTATCAAAACTTGGCCCAGGAAAGCTCAGGACTGTTCTGGTGGCCTTGGAGAAGCCCACTAGGGCATGATGCATCATGGTTAATGACATGGACTTTAGGTTTAAATTAGTATCAGTTAAAGTCACAGCTCCAACATTTACGAAAAGTGTGAGTGCCCTTGTATATGGGCATCACGTGAGCTCCTACTTTATCATATTGTCAGTGAGACAATACAAGGGCACTGTTCAGTATTGTACCTGACACATAACACCCAGAGAATGTTACCTCTTATAGGATTCTAAAAGTGTAATGCTACTCACATTAATAGAATAAACTGATGAATGATAAATCAATGTATTAATATATTGTATAGAATTATTTAATTATTAATGTATTAATAATAATGTAATGATTTATATATTGCTATATTATATTAATATTAATTATATGGAGGTGTAGAGGTGCTAAATAATATCTTTAAGACCTAGCTATCATGGAATTAAATACATTGTTCCTTAGAGATGAAAACACTTGTCATGCATATCTAGTGCTGCTATCATTCCAATAGTAGTATAATTTTATTCTCATTTTTCAGCTCAAAAGATTCCAGTTTGGCGGGATTAGGAACTAAGAATTGTGGGGAGCTAAATTTTGGGCTAGGGGGCACTTTAGATAAAAAAAAATACTAAAGCTTGGATCATTTGTCAAAATGACACACCTGAGTAGTGATGAAGCCAGGATTCAAACCCATGGTGCACCCCTGTGCAAATTTCTGTCTAATAAGCCACTATGAGACACACCGAGTCATTGAAATGCAGAGTAAGTGATAGGGGAAGCATTCACATTATGTTTACCAATAATGTAGGGAAGGAAGGAAGGAAGGAAGGAAGGAAGGAAGGAAGGAAGGAAGGAAGGAAGGAAGGAAGGAAGGAAATACTATGAATACATTTTAAATAGGATACAAATTTGTACAGAGCTTGTAACAAAAAAAAATAAAAGACTTCTTTTAATAGAAGTTTAAAAAGGTCTGGGAAGGAGTTAAACAAAAGATTTGTATTTACCTCTAAAAAAACTCCTTATTGCTTTCCATACTCTTCTACCATGAAAACTTTTACTTTTTAATAATTTTATTTAAAAATGACTTTTTAAAACAAAATATAGTCTCAAGAAAGGCAAGAAACCACATTTGGAGTTAGGAGTTTGAAGGGAAGCAGTAGTTTCTATTTATAATGAATTCAGAATATAAAAAAGTAGTAAAGGACAGGCTTCCACCTCCTCTCCTTCCTCTCCTCCCTCTCATATTGCCCTCACTCATTTTCCCTTTGATTTTTCCTACATTTATGGTAGTTCAGGGTGCATATTGCACAAGAGATCCAGTCTAACAGGATGAAGGAGGGCTTCAGTCCAGTGCTAAGATACCACTGCATCCACCAGAAGAAGAGAGAGCCGTTTCTTACTTGATAACCTTTCCACTCCTATTTTTGTATGTCTGTGCTGTGATCAAAGCACGGGCCTTAGTTGTGAGGCTCTTGATATTGAGGGCAGAGTGGGGGAGTTTGGGGGCATACGCCCGAACAGTCATCTGTTCACCTAAGCCAAGTGGAGCTGAAATCCTGCATATGTGCCAGAATGCCATTTTTTTCTTTCTCCTTTTCTCTGTTGCTTATCATACCCTGGACTATTCAGGACAATCAGCAATTGGACAGAATACTCAAGGAGGGGGATATTAAGCTCTACTTTTTTTTTTTAAGATTTTATTTATTTGAGAGAGAGAGAGAGATCACCAGCATGAGCAGGGGCAGGGGGAGGTCAGAGGAAGAGAGAAACAGACTCTCCCCGCTGAACAGGAGCCCAACTCAGGGCTCCATCCCAGGACCCCAGGATCATGATCTGAACCGAAGGCAGACACATAAACAACTGAGCCCCCAGGTGCCCCTGAGCTCCACTTTTGAAGGGAAGAGTATCAAATAATTTTTAGACACATTTTAAAATGAAAACTTTTTTTATATTGTTTGCATAAAAATGCCAAGAAGAATTACAGTGTTACGTATACAGAGATAATTTAACAAAGAATCTCACACTCTAGTTTTTGAATACAAGAGAACAACACTATAATTTGTACTGGTTATTACAGAAAAAATGTATATATGCTAATTTTAAGACAAATTCTCAAATTTAGAATATCTTAACCAACTCTTCCAATTTATAATTTGAGTAAATATTGCTATGCTACATTCAGTATTTAACTCAAAAATATTTCTGTACTCAGAACTCTGTAGAATACCAGATTGTTATAGATTGTGAACAAATCTATATGAAAAAATACATCCCAGGGTTCCTTGGGTGGCTCAGTGTTTAGCGCCTGCCTTCAGCCCAGGGCATGAACCTGGAGTCCCAGGATCAAGTCCCATATTGGGCTTCCTGCATACAGCCTGCTTCTCCCTCTGCCTGTGTCTCTGCCTCTGTGTGTGTGTGTGTGTGTGTGTGTGTGTGTGTGTGTGTGTGTCTCATGAATAAATAAAATCTTTAAAAAGAAAGAAAAAGAAAAAATACATCCCAGACTAAGTTCAGGTATCATTACTATTGTAGCAAACCATATTCTATATTTAAATGGTTTCTAATTTGGTAAGCAAATATAGAAAACTTGGAGTGGATTTAATTCAAAAATGAATTATAAAGCAACAAAATACGCTTCTGTAAAATCTGATTTCTAAGGAAGTTAATTGAGATTTTCTTAGAACAGTAAAATCCTGAAGTTCTGAGTATATAATCATTTTCAGGAAAAATATCTTTAATCTTGATACATGGCTTTTGTGCACAAACTTTATATGAATAGGAGGGATGATGTAAAATATAAGATGATGGGATCCCTGGGTGGCTCAGCAGTTTAGTGCCTGCCTTTGGCCCAGGGCATGTTCGGGGAGTCCCAGGATCGAGTCCCACATCAGACTCCGGCGTGGAGCCTGCTTCTCCCTCTGCCTGTGTCTTTGCCTCTCTCTCTCTCTCTCTCCCTCTCTCTCTCTCTCTGTCTGTCTCTCATGAATGAATAAATAAAATCTTTAATAAAAAAATATATATAAGATGCTGACAGGGGTTCCTGAGTGACTCAATCGGTTAAGTGACCAGCTCTTGATTTCAGCTTGGGTCAGGGTCTCTGTCTCAGAGATCTTAACCAAGCCCTGCCTCTCTCCTCAGAGAGTCCGCTGGAAATTCCCTCTCTCTCTCTCTCTCTCTCTCTCTCTCTCTCTCTCTCTCCCCCCCACCCCCCTGCTCTGCGTGTCCTCCTGTTCATATGCACTCTCTCTGTCAAATAAATAAATCTTTCTTAAAAAAGAAAAAGATATAAGAATCAATAGATTAAAAATATTAGTTATGCTAACAAGGAAAATTAGAACAAGATTAAAATATAAAGATCAAAATTATTAGTTATGCTAACAAGGAAAATTAGAACAATCTTTTATCAACACTGCAAATTTAGTATTTGGCATATTTTTTTTAAAGATTTATTAATTTATTTATTCAAGATAAATAGGCAGGCACTAAACCACCGAGCCACCCAGGGATCCCCAGTATTTGGCACATTATATTCTATTTAACATTCTGAAATTTCCCTATTTTGCTGCCAATTTTTTCACATATCTCTTTATCTTCCGATCTATTCCTTTCCACATGCCTCTTCCTGTCCACTTTTACTACTGAACTGAAACTACTTTCTCCATTACCATCTATGACACATCATTCTATTTTCTATTTTTCACAGATCATTGATCTTTTCATTTTTCCTGTTTCTTGACTTTCTGTACTGTTGAATTTCTCTAGTTTTATAAGATTCTTTACACGTTAATTTTTGCACCTCTACAGTATTTTTGTTTTTCAGTAATTCTTTAAGGATGCACATTTCTGTAATTATCAGGTCAAACAATACAAAATATTGTTAAATCAGTACAATTAATATGCCATTATCAACTAGTGATAGCATTTATAGTTTTCTTTAAAGTTATGGTTTTTTTCATTTCTTACTCTAATAGGCTGGAAACCTGCAATGGGGGTGGTTACATGTGTTTGCCTTTGTCCACTTCTTTGCTTTTAACTATGATTTTGATTCTCCTCGTTTTCCTCCCCTCTCCATGTTAGAGTTACAGAGATGTTTAAGGGCCTATTTCCTCTCTCTTATTATTTCCCTTAGTTTCTCAGACACTGGGAGTTTCCCACCTACAGTTTCTTTGACACAAGCCGATGTATCTTCATTCCTGCTCATTACATCTTTCTCAGTCTCAAAGCCTTCTTTCTCTGACCCATCCAGTTTCTTCATCGTGGAATAGTCTTGCCAAAACAAGAGACCCCAATTTTATTAATGATAAAGTTTATATACTTACTTGTGTGATTTGTAAATAAAATCATACATATAATTTGTACTTCTGAAAGACATTTTAAATTGAGGGCAGATTGTCTTTTATATTTCTTTTTTTTAATAAATTTATTTTTTACTGGTGTTCAATTTACCAACATACAGAATAACACCCAGTGCTTATCCCGTCAAGTGTCCCCCTCAGTGCCCGTCACCCATTCACCCCCACCCCCCGCCCTCCTCCCCCTCCACCAACCCTAGTTCATTTCCCAGAGTTAGGAGTCTTTATGTTCTGTCTCCCTTTCTGATATTTCCCACACATTTCTTCTCCCTTCCCTTATATTCCCTTTCACTATTATTTATATTCCCCAAATGAATGAGAACATACACTGTTTGTCCTTCTCCGATTGACTTACTTCACTCAGCATAATACCCTCCAGTTCCATCCACGTTGAAGCAAATGGTGCGTATTTGTCGTTTCTTATGGCTGAGTAATATCCCATTGTATACATAAACCACATCTACTTTATCCATTCATCTTCCAATGGACACCGAGGCTCCTTCCACAGTTTGGCTATTGTGGACATTGCTGCTAGAAACATCGGGGTGCAGGTGTCTCGGCGTTTCATTGGATCTGAATCTTTGGGGTAAATCCCCAACAGTGCAATTGCTGGGTCGTAGGGCAGGTCTATTTTTAACTCTTTGAGGAACCTCCACACAGTTTTCCAGAGTGGCTGCACCAGTTCACATTCCCACCAACAGTGTAAGAGGGTTCCCCTTTGTCCGCATCCTCTCCAACATTTGTGGTTTCCTGCCTTGTTAATTTTCCCCATTCTCACTGGTGTGAGGTGGTATCTCATTGTGGTTTTGATTTGTATTTCCCTGATGGCAAGTGATGCAGAGCATTTTCTCATGTGCGTGTTGGCCATGTCCATGTCTTCCTCTGAGATTTCTCTTCATGTCTTTTGCCCATTTCATGATTGGATTGTTTGTTTCTTTGGTGTTGAGTTTAATAAGTTCTTTATAGATTTTGGAAACTAGCCCTTTGAGCGGTCGTTTGCAAATATCCTCTCCCATTCTGTAGGTTGTCTTTTAGTTTTGTTGACTGTATCCTTTGCTGTGCAAAAGCTTCTTATCTTGATGAAGTCCCAATAGTTCATTTTTGCTTTTGTTTCTTTTGCCTTTGTGGATGTATCTTGCAAGAAGTTACTGTGGCCAAGTTCAAAAAGGGTGTTGCCTGTGTTCTCCTCTAGGATTTTGATGGAATCTTGTCTCACATTTAGATCTCTCATCCATTTTGAGTTTATCTTTGTGTATGGTGAAAGAGAGTGGTCTAGTTTCATTCTTCTGCATGCGGATGTCCAATTTTCCCAGCACCATTTATTGAAGAGACTGTCTTTCTTCCAATGGATAGTCTTTCCTCCTTTATCAAATATTAGTTGACCATAAAGTTCAGGGTCCACTTCTGGGTTCTCTATTCTGTTCCATTGATCTATGTGTCTGTTTTTGTGCCACTACCACACTGTCTTGATGACCACAGCTTTGTAGTACAACCTGAAATCTGGCATTGTGATGCCCCCAGCTATGGTTTTCTTTTTTAAAATTCCCCTGGCTATTCGGGGTCTTTTCTGATTCCACACAAATCTTAAAATAATTTGTTCTAACTCTCTGAAGAAAGTCCATGGTATTTTGATAGGGATTGCATTAAACGTGTAAATTACCCTGGGTAGCATTGACATTTTCACAATATTAATTCTGCCAATTCATGAGCATGGAATATTTTTCCATCTCTTTGTGTCTTCCTCAATTTCTTTCAGAAGTGTTCTATCGTTTTTAGGGTATAGATCCTTTACCTCTTTGATTAGGTTTATTCCTAGGTATCTTATGCTTTTGGGTGCAATTGTAAATGGGATTGACTCCTTAATTTCTCTCTCTTCAGTCTCATTGTTAGTGTATAGAAATGCCATTGATTTCTGGGCATTGATTTTGTATCCTGCCATGCTACCAAATTGCTGTATGAGTTCTAGCAATCTTGGGGTGGAGGCTTTTGGGTTTTCTAGGTAGAGTATCATGTCATCGGTGAAGAGGGAGAGTTTGACTTCTTCTTTGCCAATTTGAATGCCTTTAATGTCTTTTTGTTGTCTGATTGCTGAGGCGAGGACTTCCAATACTATGTTGAATAGCAGTGGTGAGAGTGGACATCCCTGTCTTGTTCCTGATCTTAGGGGAAAGGCTCCCAGTGCTTCCCCATTGAGAATGATATTTGCTGTGGGCTTTTCGTAGAGGCTTTTAAGATGTCGAGGTTAGTTCCCTCTATCCCTACACTCTGAAGAGTTTTGATCAGGAATGGATGCTGTATTTTGTCAAATGCTTTCTCTGCATCTAATAAGAGGATCATATGGTTCTTGGTTTTTCTCTTGCTGATATGATGAATCACATTGATTGTTTTACAAGTGTTGAACCAGCCTTGTGTCCCGGGGATAAATCCTACTTGGTCATGGTGAATAATTTTCTTAATGTGTTGTTGGATCCTATTGGCTAGTATCTTGTTGAGAATTTTTGCATCCATGTTCATCAGGGATATTGGTCTGTAATTCTCCTTTTTGGTGGGGTCTTTGTCTGGTTTTGGAATTAAGCTGATGCTGGCCTCATAGAACGAATTTGGAAGTACTCCATCTCTTTCAATCTTTCCAAACAGCTTTAGTAGAATAGGTATGATTTCTTCTTTAAACGTTTGATAGAATTCCCCTGGGAAGCCATCTGGCCCTGGACTCTTGTGTCTTGGGCGGTTTTTGATGACTGCTTCAATTTCCTCCCTGGTTATTGGCCTGTTCAGGTTTTCTATTTCTTCCTGTTCCAGTTTTGGTAGTTTGTGGCTTTCTAGGAATGCGTCCATTTCTTCTAGATTGCCTAATTGATTGGCGTACAGCTGTTCATAATATGTTTTTAAAATCGTTTGTATTTCCTTGATGTTGGTAGTGATCTCTCCTTTCTCATTCATGATTGTATTAATTTGAGTCTTCTCTCTCTTCTTTTTAATAAGGCTGGCTAATGGTTTATCTATCTTATTAATTCTTTCAAAGAACCAACTCCTGGTTCTGTTGATCTGTTCCACAGTTCTTCTGGTCTCGATTTCATTTAGTTCTGCTCGAATTTTAATTAACTCTCTTCTTCTGCTGGGCGTAGGGTCCATTTGCTGTTTTTTCTCTAGCTCCTTTATGTGCAAGGTTCGCTTCTGTATTTGAGTTCTTTCCAGTTTTTGAATGGATGCTTGTATTGCAATGTATTTCCCCCTCAGGACTGCTTTTGCTGCATCCCAAAGATTTTGAACGGTTGTATCTTTATTGTCATTAGTTTCCATGAATATTTTTAATTCTTCCTTAATTTCCTGGTTGACCCTTTCATCTTTTAGCAGGATGGTCCTTAACCTCCACGTGTTTGAGGTCCTTCCAAACTTCTTGTTGTGATTTAGTTCTAATTTCAAGGCATTATGGTCTGAGAATATGCAGGGGACGATCCCAGTCTTTTGGTATCGGTTCAGACCCGATTTGTGACCCAGTATGTGGCCTATTCTGGAGAAAGTTCCTTGTGCACTTGAGAAGAATGTGTATTCAGTTGAGTTTGGATGTAAAGTTCTGTAGATATGTGTGAAATCCATCTGGTCCAGGGTATCATTTAAAGCTCTTATTTCTTTGGAGATGTTGTGCTTAGAAGACCTATCGAGGGTAGAAAGAGCTAGATTGAAGTCACCAAGTATAAGTGTATTATTATCTAAGTATTTCTTCACTTTGGTTATTAATCGGTTTAAATATTTGGCAGCTCCCACATTCGGGGCATATATGTTGAGGATTGTTAAGTCCTCTTGTTGGATAGATCCTTTGAGTATGATATAGTGTCCCTCTTCATCTCTCACTACAGTCTTCGGGGTAAATTTTAGTTTATCTGATATAAGGATGGCTACCCCTGCTTTCCTTTGAGGACCATTTGAATGGTAAATGGTTCTCCAACCTTTTATTTTCAGGTTGTAGGTGTCCTTCTGTCTAAAATGAGTCTCTTGTAGACAGCAAATAGATGGGTCCTACTTTTTTATCCAGTCTGAAACCGTGCGCCTTTTGATGGGGTCATTAAGCCCGTTCACGTTCAGAGTTACTATTGACAGATATGAGTTTAGTGTCATCATGATATCTATTCAGTCCTTGTTTCTGTGGATTGTTCCACTGGACTTCTTCTTAAAGGGGAATTTTAAGAGTCCCCCTTAAAATTTCTTGCAGAGCTGGTTTGGAGGTCACATATTCTTTCAGTTCCTGCCTGTCTTGGAAGCTCTTTATCTCTCCTTCCATTTTGAATGAGAGCCTTGCTGGATAAAGTATTCTTGGTTGCATGTTCTTCTCATTTAGGACCCTGAATATATCCTGCCAGCCCTTTCTGGCCTGCCAGGTCTCTGTGGAGAGGTCTGCTGTTACCCTCATACTCCTCCCCATAAAAGTCAGGGATTTTTTGTCTCTTGCTGCTTTAAAGATCTTCTCTTTATCTTTGTAATTTGCAAGCTTCACTATTAAATGTCGAGGTGTTGAACGGTTTTTATTGATTTTAGGGGGGGATCTCTCTATTTCCTGGATCTGAATGCCTGTTTCCCTACCCAGATTAGGAAAGTTTTCAGCTAGGATTTGTTCAAATACATATTCTGGCCCTCTGGCCCTTTCAGTGCCCTCGGGAACCCCAATTCAACGTAGGTTTTTCTTCCTCAGGCTGTCGTTTATTTCCCTTAATCTGTCTTCATGGTCTTTTAATTGTCTCTTTTTTCCTCAGTTTCCCTCTTTGCCATCAACTTGTCTTCTATGTCACTCACTCGTTCTTCCACCTCGTTAAGCCTCGTCGTTAGGACTTCTAGCTTGGATTGCATCTCATTCAATTGATTTTTAATTTCTGCCTGATTGGATCTAAATTCTGCAGTCATGAAGTCTCTTGAGTCCTTTATGCTTTTTTCTAGAGCCACCAGTAGCTGTATAATAGTGCTTCTGAATTGGCTTTCTGACATTGAATTGTAATCCAGATTTTGTAACTCTGTGGGAGAGAGAACTGTTTCTGATTCTTTCTTTTGAGGTGAGGTTTTCCTTCTAGTCATTTTGCCCAGTGCAGAGTGGCCAAAAACAAGTTGTATTGGGAAAAGGAGAAAAAGAGAGAGAGAGAAGGAAAGAAAAGAGAAAAAGAAAAAAGAAAAAAAGGAAAAAAGAGAAGAAAAAGAGAAAGAAAAAGAAAGGTGGAAAAAAAGGGGGGGGTGGGGGAAGCAATCAGAAATCAGAAAGAAAAAAAAAAACAAACTCGGGGGAGTATCTTCTGATTCTGTACACTTTAAGTCCCTTGACTTCCCCTGGAACTGGTCCGTGTTGCTGGTCTTCTGGGGGAGGGGCCTGCTGTGCTGATTCTCAAGTGTTAGCACTTGGGGGAGCTGCTCTGCCCCCCGCCTGGTGCAGGGCTCAGTGGGGGCTGTTTACCCCGTGAGGCCCCAGGAGGAACAGCCACAGTGGGGCGGCAGCTCTGGGAACCGGGATTCAGCCCCCGCAGTAGCTCCGGGGCTCTCCGTCTGCAGGGCCTGGAGGCTCCGGGGCGGGGCCGCTGATCTGCTCAGCTCTGGGCAGGAGCGTCCTTGCTGTCCTGGGCCCTCTGGGTCTCTGCCTGTCCCGGGGGAGGCCGGATCCTGGGCTGTGTCCCGGCGCCCTGTGCTCCGGGGCCTGCGCTGTTGGATTCGCTCCCGCCCCGCAGCCCCCTCCGCGGAGCCGCCGCCCGAGCCCCTCCGAGCTGCTCCGGGTCCCGCTGTGCGAGCTGCCGTCTTAGGGAGCTCGGGGCACTCTCCCGGGGCGCAGGTGCCTGTTAGTGTCCCAGGGAGCCCGAGGGCATCCCCGCCCTCCTGGGTCCTGCTCTAACTCCCTGCGAGCCCCTTTCCGCCCGGGAAGGTTGGTGCAGCTCCTGCTCCTCCAGGACGGGGCTCTCCTGCCCAGCTCCTCGCGGGGCCCCTCCCCCTTGGAGGCCTTTTGCTTCTTTATTTCTTTTTCCCCCCGGTCTTCCTACCTTGATAGAAGCGCGAACTCTTCTCACTGTAGCGTTTCAGCTGGTCTCTCTTTAAATCTCAGGCCGAATTCGTCGATTTTCAGGATGATTTGAAGGTTATCTAGGTAATTTGGTGGGGACAGGTGATTTGGGGACCCTACTCTTCCGCCTTCTTGCCCCTCCCCTCCATCAGTTACAATTTTGAAATGAACATTCAGCAACATAAAGATCAAAATTTGACTTTAACTCTTAATGTACTATGATAATTTATTTCCAGCATATATTAAGTGAAGCCTGCAAAATAAATAATCTACAGAATCATTAAAAAAAACTCAGAATTTAGTCTTAGCATTCAAATAAAATTAATAAAATGTACTTAGTTGTCTCCAAAATATCACGTTTCATAAATTGCATAAACACATAACAGCCATGATAAATATAGTCTAAAGGATTAACTACAGAATATTATGTACTACATTGAGATTTTATTTGCCTTGAGATTTATGTATAGACATGTATATGTATAAAGTTTTCCATGACACGGAAGTTCATCGCATACCTGTTTTGTGCTTGATAGGAATAATAGTGTAAAAATCAGTATTAAGTCTTCCTTAAGATTCGGAGTCAATTATGCAAATGTGTATATGCTTGCCACAGACTGTTTTGTTCTATTGTGCATGGTTTGAATTGCATGTGAAGAAGTATTCATCTTGATTTAAATACCTTCAACTGTCTCCAGAATAGTTGAAATACTTAAGAAACGTAATGAGACATAATTGGATAATCACTTAAAATGGAAAGTTCGATAATTTCATATTCACGTACCCAATTTTGACCATTTAAAAAAAAAATCTCTGGGTCCATAATACAAGCCATCATTAACTTTGGAGTAACTCCTAAGCAATGAAAGTATGAAAGAAACCATATATATAATAGGTTGTTTTTAATAATTAGCAATCATTTAAAAATCTTTATAATAGTGAAAAATCTGATGAGAAAAATATAGGGCTTATTGGTTAAAATCCTTAAGGCTAAAAATTGTATTTTATTTACTTTCATATATTTGGAGAGTGTGGTGTTTGTATCTGTTTTTTTTTTTTAAAAAAAGAGCTTTTTTTTTCTTCTTTTAGATCTGCTTGTCTATTTTAGATAGCCAAAGATGATGAAATATGGAGTGTGTGCTAATTAAAAGCTAATTAGGTGATTTTTACTTTTACTAAGTTACTGATCTATGTGGGGTAATTAGAGCAGGGGGAGCAGTGGTGAAACCAGAAAGGTATCTTGATGATTGGTACAAAGACTGTATGTAGCATTGATAGGTTTGATCCTCCACTAGCCATTTCAAATAGTTAAATAACAAGTTTATTAATGTTTACCTGTGAAATACAGCATGGTTTACACAAATACTTCAGGATTTGATTTATGAAGCCATCCCTGAAGGTAAATGATAGTTAAAGGGAACAATGCGGTAGAGACATATCACAGATACAAGTAATTGATGCCAGTTAAATACTGGCACTTGACTTGATTTTCACAGAGATTTCAGCGCTTGGGGGCAAAAGAGTTCAAAGACGTGTAATTAACATGCTACATGAAGGAAAGTGGTATAAACTAAAGAATTATACACATGTACATTGTTTTATTATGCATAGTCTGAACTCAAAATTAAAAGATTGAATAATACAATAAAATTATAATCTGAGAGCACGAACACCCTTTAAAAAGACCAAAAAGAGATAAAGTCTGAAAAAATATATAACAAAAAATCTTTGGTACATAAATGAAGAATGAACTTCAGGATAAAATGATTGGACACACGAAATAGTCTATTTTTTCTTTTATTTCTGTTGACCTATTCAATGGTATATTTATTTCACTGAACTCCTAAAGTAACGTTAGAGTTCCCCTATGAAAAACAGAAATATTTTCTAGTTCCTGGCACAACATCTGGCAGTAGCAGATACCCTGTAAATTTTTGCTATCTAGAAAAACAATTGTATATGAGCTAGACAGATTACCGGGTTTCTTTTGCTAAATCAAACATTTGTTTCTCAAACACATTCCTTTTCCAACCATCTCTCTCTCCATCCTTTCTTTTCTCTCTCTTTCCTTCTTTCCATTAACAAATTTAGGAAGAATTCACTCTGTGCTGAGAAAATGTCTAACTTATCTCACAATGGCAGAGCTGACAAAGTTTTTATCTTACTTATTTCACAGTTTAATGGGGGAAAAAGAATTAAACGTGCAAAATAAATCTCACCTTTGATAAATGTCATGAAGGAAAATATTCTCAAATGTAGAATAATGAATACAGAAATTGATAATTAATAACTTTACTCATGAAAGTAAACTCATGAAAGATGAGCTCACTACATGAAGAAATGGAGATAGAAAGACAGTATAATGGGACTTCTAGATTCTGAATTAAGGAGGAGCTTGGAATGTCCAAAGAAATAAAAGAATGTTAGTGTAGCAGGAGCATAGTACGTAAAAAGGAGAGGGGCTTGAAATGAAGTAAGCTTTGTAGTCCATAACAAGTGTATTGGATTTCATTGTAAATGCCATTGGAAGCCACTGGATGCTTTTAAGCAAAAGTGTGTGGTAATTGCATTTATGTTTTAAGATAAGTGCTTTATGGAGAATGAATTAGTGGGAAGTAAGACTAGAAGTGGAAAGAGCATTTAGGAGGAGACACTTGAAGATTTCCAAGAGAGAAAGATATGATGTCCTAGACCAGGATGGGACCACTGACATGGATTTGCAATCTATTGGAGGCAGAATCAAAAGGACTTAATAACTGATTGAATGTAGAGGGTGAGAGAAAAAGAGACAACAAACATGAGTCCTAGATTAGAGCAATTGATTATATAGCAAAAACATTCACAACTGAGTTGGTCAAGATGAAATTGGGAGACAGGCGCTAGTAAAAGAATCAATAACTCAGGATGCGTGGGTGGCTCAGTAGTTGAATAAATAAATAAATAAATAAATCTTTTAAAAAACATTTTATTTATTTATTTATGAAAAACAGAGAGAGAGAGAGGCAGAGACACAGGCAGAGGGAGAAGCAGGTTCCATGCCGGGCGCCCGACGCGGGACTCGATCCCGGGACTCCAGGATCGCGCCCTGGCCAAAGGCAGGTGCCAAACCGCTGATCCACCCAGGGATCCCCTAAATAAAATATTTTTTAAAAAAGAATCAATAACTGCTTTTGGGATTGAGAATGTATTGTTTTACTTTCTTCTACTCAGAGTATGGATTTGGAGTTATTACTTTAGATAAAAACCAAATTAGAAGTGGGGAAGAAAGATTAAATACTAGACATTCCAGGGATTCATTCAAGCCAATGATCTAGCAACCCAATTGTAGCTAATTGTTCTAGGTTGATATGTGTAAATATATGTATGAATTGACACTGCAAAGACATATGGTAACCATTGAGACCTCTGCATTCTACGGGGTTGAGATTAAATCTATTTTTATACAACAGACTTCAACAGTATTTGGGATTATAAAATGAGTCTACAGTGTGATCAGGGCAGTGACAAATGGAAAGGAGTAGCAATGGCTGGTATTCTTAAATAAACAATTGGGGAAAAATAGGAAAAGTTTATTTTATTGAGCAAAGAATTTCTAACCTTCACATGACCTTTCGCAGTTGAACATAAGCACAAGTAAGAACAATATAGAAGGAGGAATTTACTAGAATAAGTGAAAATTGAAAGAGCTCTATAAACTTCTGTCATTACCATCATCGTCTCTAGAAAACCACATCTCAAAACGAGAGAATCTGATAGAAGAGAAATGAAAATGGACCATTTTTCCTCATTAACTTGCAAGGAAGTTTCTATACATTTGTATCTTCCTTTTTTGGCAAGGTTGAAAACATCGGCAATCAAAAATTTCCTGTCATTCCTCAAATCTGTTTGTGAAGGTGGGACAGCTGATTGCCTTGCAGTTGTGTTTGTAGCATGTCGTCCCTGATGCCTCATTTCATTTATTTAATAGCATAATTATATCATAACTTATATCTATCTGCACTATCATAAACTGACGTGTATTCTCACACATTCTATCTGAAATTTTGCCCATAAGAATTGTTTGCATTTACTTCAGACCATCCCACTCCATTTTTGTCCAGCATATCCCTAGTTATAATCTTGAGAACAGCATATCAGATTAGTCATGATTAATAAATACAGAAAAACTTGGAATTTAATCAAATGGCTTCTCATTCAAAGATCTCCTTTTTTTTACCCATAATAACCATAATTTATGTCTGCAACAGAAGAATATGGTAATATTAAAACCCTAATTATCTCAGAATTCATTATACGCATATGATACCCTACTTGCAATCGTGTGAACGCTATACACATTGAATAAAAACCATACTTCAGATTTTGAATTTGAATCTTTCCCCAGGCTGATAGTATGTAGCACAGTCCTCTCCCCCAATGCCAGGGAGTAGCAGTGAGCCACAGCTCCTGGCCCGTAATGCCATCACAAGAGTAAACAACTGACACACTGACAACCATTCTTATGCCGCATGGCCAATCTCTTTCACTTTCAGTACAGTATTCAATAAATTACATGAGACAATCAACATTATTAAAGGATTTTATCCAACTATAGACTAACGTAAGTGGTCTGGGCACATTTAAGTTGGGCTAAAACTAAGCTATAGTGGTCAGTAGGTTAGGTGTACAAGTGCGTTTCAACTTACGACATTTTTAATTTATGATGGGTTAATCAGGATATAACCCCATCATAAATCAAGGAAGTCTGTCTCGAAATTTTGATTTCAGAGTCAAATAAATAAGCTAAGCATGCTTATTTGAAATGTATTGTTACTTGTTATAATCATTCACTGATTAGTGAGTTTATTTCAATGTATAATTATTACAAAATTCAAATATACTATATTTAATAGAATGCATTCCAGAATATGAATTCATTTCAACTACGTCATCTTATTCCAATCTGGTGGGCTACAAAGAAAGATAATGTCATTATGAATACCTTGTTATCTCAAAATAAACTTAAGAGTAAGAGGTGCTTTATTTCTTTTGCTGTATTCAAAGAGGTCAATCTATTTTTAAGTTAAATCAATAAGTCTCCATTGTGTGCTTAGAGTAAGACCACGAGCATTTAGCTCATAAGTAAAGTGTTAAAAGAAACCACAATGTTATCATTAAGAATTTGACTTAGAAATTCTTCTGGTTTCCTAACATTCTTGCTAAGTACTCTGGAACGGACAATAATCTGCACTATTGTAAAATGAATGGAACAAGTTGGAGGATGGTGAAAGTCTGAGGAGACTGAGGAAAACCTATTATTATTCCAAAATATATAGCAACTTTAAAAGATACGGTAATTATTATTCTGTTGATACTTCTATTGTGCTGGATATTTATACTTATAGGAGATAATTGTGTGTGTGTGTGTGTGTGTGTGTGAGAGAGAGAGAAAGGGGGGGGAGAGAAATTACGAATGCTCTAAATATTTTGAAGCAGCATAAATGAGATCCACCTTCCCGTTACCCTTTCTGCCAACTTGAAAACGCCATTTCATAATATCTGAATCAATGAAGAAATCACAAGCTAGGAGCATCTATAATTTAGGGGCAATGCTAATTTTCTTTTTTGAGTGTAGATCTTTAAAATGAGCTTTTTTGCCCCTGCTCTAAAATCTGTAAAATGCATTTACCTAAGGTAGACTATCCCTGAAAGTATTATATGAAAATTTTTAGCTAAGGGGGGCTTTTTATTTTGATAAGTCTCTGAAGCCAAGAAGTTGAGTTTCCTCTGTTATAAGTGATAACATTTATAATCAACTAATACCTAATTCAAACAAAAATCTTTGTGAAGTTTGTTTCTAACCTGAAGAGGTTCTAACGTGTCTCTCTTTTTTTTTTTAATTTTTATTTATTTATGATAGTCACACAGAGACAGAGGGAGAGGCAGAGACACAAGCAGGCTCCATGCACCGGGAGCCCGACGTGGGACTCAATCCCCAGTCTCCAGGATCGCGCGCTGGGCCAAAGGCAGGCGCTAAACCGCTGCGCCACCCAGGGATCCCTCTAATCTGTCTCTTATTAATAGCATTGGGTTCCTGTGTTCATAGGATCTGTATGACTACCCAGATAGAAGTCTGTGATAGAGATGGGTTTCCTACGGCATCATAATTTTACAGTAAGTCTGTAACAGAGTAAACATGTTTATCCTTGTGAATATTGATTTTTTTCACATCATAGATTATTTTCAAAATTGATAATTATAACAGCATGTTTTATTATATTTAAGTATGCGTTTATCTATTAACTGAATCATTAAAGTAAGATTCTTTACTTCAAATTATTCTAAAATAGAATTTTATTCATGAATTTTCATAGTTCCTTAAAGATATCATTAAGTAAGGAAGTCAATTATTCTTCTAATGTAAATTTCAAGCATGACAGGTAAAATGTTCTAGAAAAAGCTTGCCATGCAAAATTGTTTTGAATACTATGGCTAGAGCATTTGCCCACGCATGAAATAGAGATATAACTTCAATACTTTCAGGTCAAATCACAGCATCAGGAAAAGGTTGAATATAAATTAAGGATAAAATCCAATATATTTGGGTGGGACTACATTTTCTTCTTGAGAAATCATAGAAGGACACATTAATTATACTTGGTATGAAATTTCTCAAGTAAAACAGAAAATCCTGACTTTGCTAAGGACACACATAACCAAAGCACTGGCTTATTCTATGTTTTATTTTAAACTTTTGGAAATAATTTTGATTAAGGGATTAAATGGCATTGTGCCTATTCTGAAGGATATATGACAGAGAAAGGATTTTATGAGGGACCAGGCATGTAAGAATATTCATTCTTCAAAAAAACAAACAAAAAAAGCAAAACAAAACAAAACAAAACAAAGATTCATTCTTTAACATGTTCAATGCAGACTTCTTGAGGGTAAAGTGTGCACCACCCAGTGCCAGTCACTGGGCTACTGACCAAATAAGAGCTCATTTTGGAACTCCCCAATTAGTGAAAGGGAAGGACATGTGGATACGTAAATTAGCCTGACAACACTAAGATTTGTTGAGCATGCATGATGTACCAGGAAATGTGCTAAATCCTTTACAATGATTATTTATTTTAATCCTTATAGTATCCCCGAGAGAGGGACTGTTGCTTATTGCAGTAAAATTGAGATTAAGATATGAAACTCGCTCAAGGTTTCACAGCCAGAGAGGTGTACCAGAGATGATAGATCGTATTAGAAGGATATGAAACAAATGTTATAGGAGAGGCCAGGGTAATAATAAGTGCCTGTGGGAGTCAATGAAAGTGTCCTACCTCACAGATAGAAAATTTGAACTAGATCTTAAAGAGAGAATACGAGGTTTGCTAGTAGTGAAGGCAGATAAGGGGAATGTTTCCATCTAGTAAGATTTTCTAGAAGTATAGCCTTCTGGTCTTCATTTTATCATTTATAAATATGTGATAGTGGAATAATCTGATTTCTAAGTTTTTTTGAGTTCTGGAATTTTAGGATGATGTTTTGTTTACTCTACATAAAAATAAAAGAGACTTCTGAGTAAATGCTGAAACATCTGAGACTTTTGACAATATATCACTGACCCTCCAGAAAGAAGAAAGATTTCTTTTATCCTGCACATGGATAAAACATCATCTGTTTTCTTCAAAGATAGCTAGTTACATGTGGAACTTCTCCTCCCTTAAAAGAGATGGGAGAAAGTACGATATGACATATGGGGGGACAGCCTAGCCAGTCTGTAGTAGCTGATAATTAGGGTTCTGTATTCCATAAACCCAACTGCTTCTGGTTAGGGCTCTCTTATCTTTTTTTCTAGTTACTTTAGGAAAACTTAATGTTTTAGACCTCAAAGGATTTCCTTTTGTTGTATGAGAAAAGCCAGGATATTCCTGGCCCCTAGAGAGGTGTTGCACAGTGCTGGGGGGTGACAGCCACTTAAACTCCCAGGAAAAGCCAATGGAGATGGGAAGATAGCAAAGGAAACACATACAAAATGGCCTTGATTGTACATAGTTTCTGAGAAGGGGAAACTGGACAGTCAAAATGTAATACTTCTTTTTTTCATAGTCAGCATCAGTGACTTTAACTGAAACAAAAATGATTTTAAAATATTGCTAGCCAAGTGTGTTTCACTCATTCATTTGAAGCCCTATGATCTTCCTAGAGAAAATAATCATGTAACTGAAGACACACACAATATTCTGATATAATTTTTAAAAGTTATCCTATGGAACTATACTCAACATACCCATGTGTTTTCATACACCAATAATTGAATTTGTGGTTTGAAATGACAAACCACATGTCATGCTGTCTTACTTCTACTATATGAAGCAGTTTATTTCATCTATAAAAAACAAGCAGTGAGAAATATTCAGGAAACTCTTTTACAAATTTAAAGAAATAAAAATATTTATTATATTGTCACATTGTCATTTAAATGCTCAAATTTTCAGAGAAGAGTGACAAAATTGTCTTCTTACCCATAAACCCTGTCCTTTATGATTTCTGTACTATATTACGATATTTTTCTTCTAAAATTAGGATATAGGAGGGAAAGAAAAGATGAATAAGCAATACATTTATTAGTATTTAGTAACATGTAATACAAGGAATCCAGAATGACGATCAAAAATCACAAAAGGAAGAGTCAGCCACAGGTTTCTGGTGAGTTATTCAAGTGAGTGCAGTGCTCCCACAATCATCTCCGTCCAGGTTGAACTGTTGCGAAGGGCAATTAATTCCATTTCCCACTTTTAGTTTTTCTTATGTTAAATTTAGAAGGCAGCCTGCCAGCTATGATTAAGATTTTCTCAGAAAATAGTTTCTAGAACCTAATACAAGACTGTTAAACCACTGCGTAAGCATAATGGTTTAGATCAGTTGTATGCAACTTCCATGTGCACATTTCCCAAAGCAAGCTTATGAAAGCACACATTTCCAGGTACCCATACCATCCAAGGTGTCTGATTTGGTAAGATCTAGAGTAAAACCTCGGAAGTGAAATTTTCATCAAGCGTCCCAAGAGGATTCTGACACAGATTTGTGTTTAGAATACCGTTTGGGAAATTGTTTTGGAGCAGAATGAAGAACAAAGTATATTTTTATATGTAAGCACAATGGGAAGGAAACAAGGAATTTAAAACGTGAAGGAGGAAAAGGGGACTCTCGTATTGTACATAGTTAAAAGTCTGTGATTCTCAGATAATCATAACTTTTCCATATGTTACCAGCATGATAGCCTCCAAAGCTTATGCTGTCTTCACTATACCAAATGAAGCTTAAGGAGTGAGTGAGACGGGGAAAAAAGAAATTATTTAAGCAATAGCTCAGGGAGAAGCTAACGAGTTTTTGTTAGCTTCCAAAAAGGCAAGTGCCCATAGTATGGTCAGGAATAAGAAACGGGGGGTGGGGGGGGCGAAAATAGACAAGAAAAAAGAAAAAGAATGTAATTGTTCGTGTGACCCATTGTGTGCATGTGTACACACACGTACCACAACATGCCACCTACCACAACATACCACTTACCACAGCACACTACAACCCTTCACCACCTGGAAGCTGATGGCTACAGTACAGTCATTATGTGCATTATGTCATGCTCCCAGAGGTTTTCCTAAATCCAGTGTTATGTACTTTCTCTTTAACACTTTGCACACATAATGCCAACAAATCCAGCTCCTTAGGAAGTGCTCACCTTGATATTCTGAATATTTTATACAAAAAATACTTTTATTTATTTTTTTAAGACACTTTTATTTTGACCAAAGTTTCCATTTATATTCACATGGTGAATTACATGTTGAGCTACTTAGCCAATGATCATGAGTCAATTATGGTTTATGGAAATTCACTTGGAATTGTCTATCTGAGAATTATGAAACTTTAAAAATTGTCACTTCCAATTGCCTGAATTTAGAATGGGGAAAACTGAGGCTTCTGCTGTTCTACTTCTCTTCTATTCTTCTTTTGAACTTGTAAACCTCTTCTTTGTAGAAATTTATTAACAAGTACCGTTATATAATGCTTTCTCCAATAAATGAGAAATACACACACATACACTCACACACACCTTTTCATTTCTATTATCCATGGCAAAATTTTATCTTGGGTAGTATACTTACTTCCTGGTATCCTCTTTCCCCACATCCTCCTCTCTGCACTCTTATCTAGTAGTAGGTGTTAGAATATTGCTACTTGATGATTAATATTTTCAATGAAAGAGATTAAAGTTGGAAATCTTGCAGAGCTTTTGTATTTATATTTCTATTCTGAGATTTTGGAAATAGACACAAATTCTCAAGTTTCATTTGAAAAACGTTTTAATCATGGAATAAAGACAAGTGTATCTGAGATTATGGTCTTACTATTCAGTAATAAGAATACTCTTAACTATCTGATGGATGAAAACTAGTATTCTAACTCAACATATTTATAGTACAGAGTTTTACTTATTTCTTTACTGATCGCTATGCCAAATCCTGAACTCTGTTCCAGTTGTTTTACTGTGTAATGACTCTTAACCTTTCTACTAATTGGACTGGCTCATATGCTTTTTAGCCTGTCTTCCCTCAGATCCTCATAGCACACTTTTGGAAGCCTGACACTAACAGAGGTCATGTAAAATATGTTAGGTAACTGGTGGTGATATAATCCTGCATAGCCAAACTGAACAATACGTAGAAAAAATGGAATTTAACTTCAATTACCATTTATGAAAATCTGGTTCATTAATGTTTACTTATAAAATACCTCCTCCAAATCCTTTAGTCTGAATATGGACAATCACCTTTTTACACCTTTAAATAGATTCTTCCTATCTGGATAGCTCAATTCTGATTCTGATTAAATAAATTATCCATCTGTGAATTCTACAGGTGTAACTTTTAATACTTACCCTTTATTATTTAATACTTACCCTATATTATTTCCAGCAGTCTCCTCCCTGCTCCCAACGTGTCAGAAACAAGTAATTTAGTTGCTATGACTTTTCCATTTGTCTAAAGGCAAACCTATCAACCCCTATAAACATGTGTGTTTTATCTTGCTCCCTGTTTGGTATACCATGGATATGTGGGAGAATCAAGATTAGACTTTTGTTGATCTGACTTCTTGATAATAAGGTGTTAGGAAAGCAATAAATGTATTGGAAAAAGAACTTTAAATCATATTTAAGCTTACTAAAGCCTTTCAATAGAACATATTTAATTCTGGTAGTAATAAACTGGATGGGATTTCATTGTAAAGCAGAGCAGAATTCAGCATATACTGTGTCAGCTTTACATGACAGATTATTAATAAACTGCCACTGTTACCACTCGATGCCAGTCTTTGGTGTTGGCATTTTTTTAAACTTGAAACTCAAATGTATTTTTTTAATCTTATTAAAAGATTAGATGTATTTTTTAATCTTATTTTTAAAAGATGTATTTTTTAATCTTATTTTATGAACCAGTTTCTTCTTTTCAATACATTTTTTTCTCTTCTCTGTAGAATTATTGTGTGATTCAATTAATGGTTCCAATTTCATTATACTTATATGTTCTAAAAAACCCTAAGGCATTGTATAACTTCACATAGATCAACTTTAGTTATTTGTTTGTTTGTTTGTTTGTTTTCATTTGATGAAGGTGAAGACAAGGCAGAGTAAGAATTAAGAAAGAGGATGTACTTTCAACTTGGTACCTAACAAAAATGAGCCATTTGGTAGAATTCATTTTCTCAACTAACTTTCCCCAGTATGTTTGCCTTTTTCTCTCTTTTCTTCTCCTATCCCTGTTCTAGATACACTTTTTTAAAAGATTTTATTCATTTATTCATGAGAGACACAAGAGAGAGAGAGAGAGGCAGAGACACAGGCAGAGGGAGAAGCAGGCTCCATGCAGGGAGCCCAACTTGGGACTCTATCCCGGGTCTCCAGGATCACACCCTGGGCTGAAGGCGGCACTAAACCACTGAACCACCCAGGGACCCCCGATACACATTTTATATTGTCCATTAATTCAACAAAACACTTAAATATTTGTATGAAATAGTCATTTTGCTAGTGTTGGAAAAATAATAAGTAGTGGGCAAAGCCTACAGGAAATAGACAGTTCAAGAGAGCTTATAGGGTCTAAGGTTATCCTTTAGATACAAAAGGGCCATTTTGTATCTAAAAATTTTTTATGCTTTACAACTCCTTGTCACTCCATCAAAACTTTAGCTATCTATCAGAGAGAAGTTAAGAGTTACTTTAAAATAAGTTGCAATCAGTGGGTTAAAGGACATAGCATCTGATGATGGGGTAAAAAGTGTGTATAATGTCATAGAGAGTGCAAAATGAATAGCAAAACATGCAGGTGATGCGCTGAGTTTTATCTAAGTAGTATATATTATCCTCATTGTCTTAATTGGACAGGTAATGTCAAACCTTTGGACAAAGCTGAAAAAGATTCATACCTAGTAAGGTATGCACTGGTATTTACTGGAAATAAAAGAAATAGAGACTAGAAGAACAATAAAAAATGATCAATCAATGAAACTAAGAGCTGGTTTTTCAAAAAGATAAAACAGGCGTGTCTGGCTGGCTCCATCAGTAAAGCATATGACTATTAATCTTGGGGTCATGAGTTTGAGTCCCACATTGGACATACATATTACATACATAAATAAACATATATATATCAGGGCACCTGGGTAGTATAGTCAGTTAAGCCTTTGACTCTTGGTTTCAGCTCAGGTCATGATCTCAAGGTCATGAGTGCAGAGCCTGCTTGAGATTCTCTCTCCTCCCACCTGTGTGCTCTCTCTCTCTCTCTTTCTCTCTCAAAACAAATCTTTAAAATGTACGTGTATTTTTGAAAGATAAAACTCTCAAACCTTTAGCTACACTAAACAAGACAAAAAGATTTCAATAAATAAAATTAGAAACTAAAGGAGCCATTACAACTGACACTACAGGAATGCATATGATCAGAAAATAACTGCCATATACAATTATATGCCACCAAATTTGATAACCTAGAAGAAATGAATACATTTCTAGAAGCATAAAACCTACCAAGAATGAATCAAAAAGAATAAGTAATATGAATAGGCACCAATGTGTTACACATTAATACTCCATAATGAACAGTGGGCACTGGCTCAAATGTCCCATACTGGTTTTTGCCTTTGAGTCATTCTACATGGTGTTCCTTCTGCCTTATAGGGTTTACCACTTCCCAGCAGTGGGTCCTGGGCAAGTTTCTCAGGCTCATTGACCTCAACTATCTCCCATAGAGAATGGGAAACACATTGGTTGTGATGCTTACCTCATAAGGACATCACAAGGATCAGATGATGTGTGAAAGCATTTTACAAACTGCCAAGTCCTCTGCCCATATGAGCTAATAGAATATAAAACAATGGATGCCAAGGAGTTAAGACAGGGAGGGAACTTAGAAGATAGAAATAACTGCTGTGTGGAAATGGTAGACGTGATTTTTGCTCAACATTCTGGCAAGAGAAACTTTATAAAAGTACAAATTAATTAATAGAGCAAATTGGGGTAAGGGATAGGGAAGAAGGTAATTGAGAAGGGGAGGCCTGGATGTGTTTGGATCCTCTGAAGTCTAGAGAGAGGAAAGTGTTTGTTATCCAGCAGACAATTCCTGCAAGCAACCTGGAGCAATTTTTGCCTGACCCAGACAGATTCAAATCTGGCCTGTGCCATTTTGACATTAAGATTCAGTTTCCTCACCTGTAAAGTGGACATAATAATGGTACCAACCTCAGAGCATTGTGGAGATACTTTAATTCATTTTTTTTGTCACTCAAAAAGATTTCTTAATAATACGGCATTGGACTATGACCAAAATATGAAATAAATATACACAAGTTTATATTGATATAAACAAATGAACAAATAGGGGAGAAAAGGCTAATTTTGCTTTAATAGAATTCCAGATAGGGGCACCTGGCTCAGTGGTTGAATAACTGCCTTTGGCTCAGGTCATGATGCTGGGGTCCTGGGATTGAGTTCTGCATCAGGCTCCCCACGGGGAACTGGCTTCTCCCTCTGCATATGTTTCTGTATCTCTCATGAATGAATAAATAAAATCTTAAAAAATAAAAAATAAAAGAATTCCTAACAATAGACTCCTCACTTCAGGAGGTGAAGGAAAATCCTCCCCACCCCCTACCCCAAAGGTGGGGTAGATTTAGAGCACACTTCTAAACAACAGAGTGTAGAGAGAGGGAAACAGTGACTTGGGGCAGCAGACTGGCACACACAACTTTAACTGAGTGACAAAAGTCAGTGATGAAAGTCAGCAGTAATGCTGTGTGAATCTCATGCACCCCCAACTGAGATGGGATGGAAAGGCACAGAAGCACTTCACCACTGTGGTAGTCTTTCCAAAATTCCATATTCCCAGCCTACTCATGACAGAAATATCAGACACACCCAAATTGAGGCTCCTGCAACAAAGTAGCTCACCATGGGATCCCTGGGTGGCGCAGCGGTTTGGCGCCTGCCTTTGGCCCAGGGCGCGATCCTGGAGACCCGGGATCGAATCCCACGTCGGGCTCCCGGTGCATGGAGCCTGCTTCTCCCTCTGCCTGTCTCTGCCTCTCTCTCTCTCTCTGGGTGTGACTATCATAGATAAATAAAAAAATAATTAAAAAAAAAAAAAACAAAATAGCTGACCAACACATCCCTTCAAAACTGTCTATCGAGGTCACGGAAAACAAGAATGAGAAGCTGTCCCGCACAAGGCTGGTTCAACACTTGTAAAACAATCGATGTGATTCATCATATCAGCAAGAGAAAAACCAAGAACCATATGATCCTCTCATTAGATGCAGAGAAAGCATTTGACAAAATACAGCATCCATTCCTGATCAAAACTCTTCAGAGTGTAGGGATAGGGGAACATTCCTCGACATCTTAAGCGCCATCTACGAAAAGCCCACAGCAAATATCATTCTCAATGGGGAAGCACTGGGAGCCTTTTCCCTAAGATCAGGAACAAGACAGGGATGTCCACTCTCACCACTGCTATTCAACATAGTACTGGAAGTCCTCGCCTCAGCAATCAGACAACAAAAAGACATTAAAGGCATTCAAATTGGCAAAGAAGAAGTCAAACTCTCCCTCTTCGCCGATGACATACTCTACATAGAAAACCCAAAAGCCTCCACCCCAAGATTGCGAGAACTCATACAGCAATTTGGTAGCGTGGCAGGATACAAAATCAATGCCCAGAAATCAATGGCATTTCTATACACTAACAATGAGACTGAAGAAAGAGAAATTAAGGAGTCAATCCCATTTACAACTGCACCCAAAAGCATAAGATACCTAGGAATAAACCTAACCAAAGAGGTAAAGGATCTATACCCTAAAAACGATAGAACACTTCTGAAAGAAATTGAGGAAGACACAAAGAGATGGAAAAATATTCCATGCTCATGGATTGGAAGAATTAATATTGTGAAAATGTCCATGCTACCCAGGGCAATTTACACATTTCATGCAATCCCTATCAAAATACCATGGACTTTCTTCAGAGAGTTGGAACAAACCATCTTAAGATTTGTGTGGAATCAGAAAAGACCCCAAATAGCCAGGGGAATATTAAGAAAGAAAACCATAGCTGGGGGCATCACAATGCAAGATTTCAGGTTGTACTACAAAGCTGTGGTCATCAAGACAGTGTGGTACTGGCACAAAAACAGACCCATAGATCAATGGAACAGAATAGAGAATCCAGAAGTGGACCCTCAACTTTATGGTCAACTAATATTCGACAAAGCAGGAAGACTCTCCCTGGAAAAAAGACAGTCTCTTCAATAAATGGTGCTGGGAAAATTGGACATCCAAATACAGAAGAATCAAACTAGACCATTCTCTGATACCATACACAAAGATGAACTCAAAATGGATGAAAGACCTAAATGTGAGACAAGATTCCATCAAAATCCTAGAGGAGAACACAGGCAACACCATTTTTGAACTTGGCCACAGCAACTTATTGCAAGATACATCCATGAAAGCAAGAGAAACAAAAGCAAAAATGAATTATTGGGACTTCATCAAGATAAGAAGCTTCTGCACAGCAAAAGAAACAGTCCACAAAAGTAAAAGACAACCTACAGAATGGGAAAAGTTATTTGCAAATGACCTCTCAGATAAAGGGCTAGTATCTGAGATCTATAAAGAGCTTATTAAACTCAACAGCAAAGAAACAATCCAATCATGAAATGGGCAAAAGACATGAACAGAAATCATACAGAGGAAGACATAGATATGACCAACAAGCGCCGCATCACTGGCCATCAGGGAAATATAAAACCAAACCACAATGAGATACCACCTCACACCAGTGAGAATTGGGGAAAAGTCACAAGACAGGAAACAACAAATGTTGGAGAGAATGTGGACAAAGGGGAACCCTCTTACTCCGTCAGTGGGGATGTGAACTGGTGCAGCCACTCTGGAGAACTGTGTGGAGTTTCCTCAAAGAGTTAAAAATAGACCTGCCCTACGACCCAGCAATTGCACTGTTGGGGATTTACCTCAAAGATACAGATGCAGTGAAACGCTGGGACACCTACACCCCAGTGTTTATGGGAGCAACGTCCACAATAGCCAAACTGGGGAAGGAGCTTCGGCGTCCATCAAAAGATGAATGGATAAAGAAACCGTGGTCTGTGTATACTATGGAATATTACTCAGCCTTGAGAAACGACAAAGACCCACCATTTGCTTCGACGTGGATGGACCAGGAGGGTATTATGCTGAGTGAAATAAGTCAATCAGAAAAGGACAAACATTATGTGGTCTCATTCATTTGGGGAATATAAAAAGTAGTGAAAGGGAATAAAGGGAAAAAGAAAAAAAATGAGTGGGAAATATCAGAAAGGGGACAGAACATGAGAGTCTGCTAACTCTGGGAAACGAACAAAGGGTGGTAGAAAGGGAGGTGGGCAGGGGTGGGGGTGACTGGGTGACGGGCAGTGAGGGGGGCACTTGATGGGATGAGCACTGGGTGTTGTTCTATATGTTGGCAAATTTAACACCAATAAAAAATAAAATAAATAAATAAATCATCCTTTTGTTCCAAGGATGGAACACACACACACACACACACACACACACACAAAAGGACAAACATTATATGGTCTCATTAAGTTGGGGAATATGAAAATAGTTAAAGGGCATGAAGGGGAAAGGAGAGAAAATGAGTGGGGAAATATCAGAGAGGGCAAGAGAACATGAGAGACTGCTAACTCTGGGAAACGAAGAAGGGGTGGTGGAAAGGGAGGTGGGTGTGGGGGTTGGGGTGACTGGGTGATGGGACCTGAGGGGGGGCACTTGATGGGATGAACACTGGGTGTTATGCTATATGTTGGCAAATTGAACTCCAATAAAAAGAAATTAAAAAAATAAACAAACGAAACAAAAGAAAAAAAACCAAACAGCAGGTTTCCCTTTTTAATGGCTGAATAATATTCATATATTTTTTCTTTATTCATCTATTTGTTTATGTATAGTATGTTGTTTCCATGTCTTAGCTATTGTAAATAATGCTTCAATAAACATGGAAATACAGAAATCTCTTTCAGAGAGGGATTTTATTTTATTTTGGTTATGTAACCATAGGGTGGTTGCTGGATCATATGGAGTTCTATTTTTAATTTTTTGAGGAACCTCCATCCTCCATATTGCCTTCCATAGTACCCATATTGAATTACATTCCCAACCAACTTGCACAAGGATTCCCTTAACTTCAAATCCTTGCCACCAGCACTTGTTATCACTTATCTTCCTGATAGCCATTCTGACAAGTATGAGGTAACATTCACTGTGATTTTGATTTGCACTTTTGTGATGATCAGTAATGTTAAGGACATTTTCATGTACATATTGGCCATTTGCATATCTTCTTCAGGGAAAACAGTCTATTCAAATCTTTTACCCATTTTAAATCAGATTGTTTTTTGCTGTTGAATTTTCTTATATATTTTAGATGTTAAGTGCTGTTTGCAAATACCGTTTTCCTTGCCATGGGTTGCTTTTCATTTTGTTGTGCAAGAGTATTTTAAGTTGATATTATCTCACTTTTTTTTTGGTTTTATTGCTTATAATTTTGGTGTCATATATAATGCGTCATTGCAAAGACCAATATCAGGGATATTTTTTCCCTGTTTTTTTCTAAAACTCTTACGGTTTTAGGTCTTGATGTAATTGTTAATCACCTGAAACTAACTGGAATTTAAATAAAACCTTTAAGAAAAGATACCCAAAAAACGAAGCTTGTTTTAAGATATATGTTTCAAGAAATTCGTTTAAGGAAAGTGCAAGTGAGGGACGCCTGGGTGGCTCGGCGGTTGAGTGTCTGCCTTCAGCTCAGGGCGTGACCCAGGGTCCCGGAATCGAGTCCCTCATCGGGCTCCCTGCGGGGAGCCTGCTTCTCCCTCTGTCTGTGTCTGTGCCCCTCTCTCTCGCTCTCGAATAAGTAAATGAAATCTTTTTTTAAAAAGGAAAGTGCAAGTGAGAAACACCATTAAATAAATAAATAAATAAATAAATAAATAAATAAATAAATGTTTAATTATGTCAGCACGTTGATGTTATCCATAGTTCTCCACATTTAAATTTTAGCAATATTGTAGCTAATATAAAAGACTAGGTGGGCATATTGCAACTCTACCCCTTAATGGGTGTGTGACCATACAGAAGCTGCTTAATTACTCATGTGCTTCTTTTTCTGTATGAACAAAACATGAAAATAGACATCTACATTCTATACCTTAGTAGGAATGAAATAGCATAGGTAATATTTACATGAAATAACATAGGTGAGAGCCCCTTCCCCTCCCTATACTGATAGTACTTGGCACAAGCAGGTAGTAAGTAATTGATATATTGTTCCCCTTTGTCTTCTTATGCTCTGTGTCAGAAAAAAACATTCATTGAAGAAAAGTTGTGTTGAGAGAAAGGATCTTTTCAGCAGTATGAGTTTTAGGTAAGACTTTTGTTATACTGTTGGAACTGCAATTAGTGGATGAGAAGGGCTCATACGTACTTAGCTAGTACCGGGCCATCTCTACACCATACTACTGTCTTCTCCACACAATTCCATAACTGCCTCAAAAAAGGAAAGGATATGCCAAACTTTTCTCTTGCTATGAAAAAGTTTTTTTTTTTAAGATTTATTTATTTATTCATGATACACATGGGGGCGGGGGCGTGCAGAGACACAGGCAGAGGGAGAAGCAGGCTCCATGCCGGGAGCCCAATGCGGGACCCGATCCCGGAATTCCAGGATCACGCCCTGGGCAAAAGGCAGGCACCAAACTGCTGAGCCACCCAGGGATCCCCTGAAAAAGTTTTAATTGAAAACCAGGATTCTGGGCTGAATACAGCTTCAGCAGATTCCCCATTAAATTAGAAGGGGTTTTTCATTTAAGTCCTAGTGTTGATATGTCACTATGCTCTGTCACTTTGAAAAGCGATAGTGCTTTGTTATCAGCACTGAGCCCTGACAGGCTTTTGATGTAGACTTAGACTAAAATAGATTGCCAGAATGATGAAGGCGCTGCTTACCTTCTAACACCTCCAGGCTGTGGATGTGGGCAAAGGTGCTGACCTATTGCTCTGTCCAGCCCAGTGGGTTTGATCATCTCCAGCTGAATATTTTCACATTTTAGATTGTAAGTTGAAATTGTAGAAGGGTTGATAGGTTTTCAACAGAAGCATGAATGTTACTGATAGCATATGATTTATGCCATCTAGAGACTTAATTTCTTAGGCAAATTGTTAATAATTAATTCTTGCCCTTTAACTTATACATTCTATTTAGAAAGTCTTTAAAGAAAGAAAACCGTACTTGGTGAGTTATAGAGGAAGTTGGCCTGCCAAAAAACATAGTCATTCCTTGAATTAAACACCATGTGCCAACCTTCTGCCAAGCACTGAGTTAGGTGTTGCAAACAGAAAGACAATTAAGAGTACCCGTCCTCAAGCAGAGAGATATATACAGAGGTAGATACTTATAAAATAATGCAGCAAGTGAAATATTATGCATAGAATATTACTGAAGCACAAAAAGCAATTATCTTGATATCTCTTAGGAAACAGGTAACAGAAATAGTGCATGTGTAACCAGTATCCTTGTTCCTAATGACCAGATCAGCACATTCAATGTATAGCTGAATGTTTAGATTGATATGACATTACCTTTCTTGGCTAGGAACAAGATTTCTCTTAGGAGAGGCTGAACATGCATATTCAAATAGAGTTTGCTATCAGAAAAGTGGAAAGGTTTTTGAGGGCTCAGAATTAGTATTTCTTCTTACATTTGCCACCCCACCCCCAGACACGCACACAGTTTAACTCTCTGTACACCATAGTGTCCCATGCCTTTCTGCTGTTGGCCATATAGAAAATAAATACTTTTTGAAAAAGCTTTGCTCTATAACATTTCCAGGCTCCTTCATGTGGGCTCACTTTTCTACTCAGCATGTTTCTCTACATTAAACTCTGGTAGATATGATAAGCAAGTAGCTAAAGAGCATTTAAAAGAGTTTACACTGTGAATGGAAAAATACAGATTTTACTGCCTTTGTTGCCTTTTAAAACTAAACCTCTTCTTGAATGTATTTGTATAGGATTTTCATAGCCCTCCCCTCTGGAGCAATGTTTTAGCAATGCTGCTCTGAGTTTTAATCACTGGATATTTGTTTTTTTCTTCCACACTAATTTCAAATCACAAACTAACATTCAAATTGAAAACAGTAATAGGTTTACAGTCTTTCAATTTACTTTTAACTTCATGCTATCTAAAAAAAAAAAAAAAAAACTTCATGCTATCTTTTCAGAGCATCTGATCAAGTTTAACACCATTGGATAGTTTAAAACTCAGTTTGCAGTAATCCACAGCCCTCAGAAATATTTGACTTCTACCTAAAAGTAAATAAAGGTAAAAAGTCTCTACATCTTCAATAAAAGTTTTCAAAAATGAATCAGCCACATGTTTTGAGTCCCATCTCTGTGAGCAAATTTCCAGAATAAATCATTTCTGGGCTTGGCTGAATTCCAGAGCACTGCAGGTCTCAGTCCAGAGGGCTGCATATATATGCAGATTGGCCATTCAAAGTTAAGGAAATACCTGCTTTCTATATTTATAGATGCTGCCACTTATATTTTGCATTTTATATGATCATTTCCTTGTCTACCTTAAACTATTAAGTTCATGAGTATGGGAATCTCTTCATTGTATTTCCAGCCATAGCTCACTCAGTACCTAGACCAACAGTAGGCACTCAAGGAATACCTGCTAAATCGCCAAATCCCGTGTTTAGGACTGTGAGTGAATAATGGGAACAGAGTTGTACTCAGATGTTAAAGATGACTTCGTATATATTGATCCCTAGATATATGAAGTCAAAAATAACAACAATAAGGAGGGCTTAGATAACTAAAAGTGTTCCTAGAGTAGTATAGCAAATAGGTTCCAGGGAGCTTCATGGACGCTTTCCCCTACCTCACTTATTAACTGGCATTAAGGTAGGAATGTATAGCACAATGCTTCCTTTAAGCAACAAACTTTCAGAAGTATTGCTCCAAGACACAACTCACATAGCAAATAAAGTATAATGTCTTAGAATGGTCTTTAGGACCTGAATTTCTAATTGAGATCTTGTTTTAACATTTTCCTAACTCACACACACACACACACACACACAAACAGGGCATATGCAATATATACTTCTGTGTGTGTAGGTATATATATAAGAAATAGCAATGCTATCTATATACAATTGATACATATACTAATATATATGAGTAACTATATATTTATACATTATATAAGTAACATGTTTGTAATATTTAAATATTACATATGTGATATCTATGTAATACAAACTTATTTATTATAGAAGTCATAACTAAGTTATTAAGCTGTTATCCCTTTTGACAATAAATATCATCTCTCTTGGTCTTACTTACTCTCTATTTCCCAGTTGGGCTTTTAGGCATTTGATGGTGAGAGAATGAGTTAATTTTACCTCTCTAAACAAAGCCAACTGGGAAATGGCTTGGATGCCACCATGGAGGTAATAGAAGATGCCCAATTTTGGTAAATAAAAAACATGTGACTAGATGTCTCCTCATTATTTCAATATTGTATAAATAATACTCTTAAAAATATCAAACAGATCATAAGAATATCTTATAATATTTCAACTCCAATTTTATAGAGAAACACAAATTGTAGCTGTCAGAATGATCCTCTTTCCTAAGCAAAACAACTAACGTAGCAACAAGGTGTATGAGGAGATCAGCAATTTATAAAAGGACTACCTTTTGCTTCTAGTTTTAAATTCTTCACTGGGTCAAACTGTGACTTCATGGCTACTTATTTAATGTGTGTTTGTGTGCATAGGTCTGTGTTTTCTTTCCAGTTATGTTGCCAGTTTATTCAGCAATTTTACCATTTTGACAAAGCTTATGGATTTAAGACGTTTTATAGCAGAATTATTTATTATGAACAAAGTTTCATCTTAATAAAGATGTACTTGTATGGACAAGTACATTTTAATTTTTTCAAGATACATTAATGAAAAAATATTCTGGATCTGTTTTCATTCTTTCTTTTATTCTACACTCCTTCCCCACAAAAAAGTATGCACATATACATAATTATTTTTTACATAATTATTAAGACAAAATTAATATGATTCAGTCAGAGTTCAGGTATGACATTTGTTAATTCATATGGCTAGTGCTCGAAAGGAAATATTATTTATATAAAGGTAGTCTTATAGGGCTAAGCAACAAAAGAAAACCGAATTGAATATGGCAAATAACATGGAATTAAGTACTGTTTCAAGCGTAATTTTTTTTTAAATGTGGTCATTCTGCACTGTTATTCATTCTGTTCAAAGAAAAAGCAACCTTGAGTAATGTATTTTTAAAATCAGCAACTTAATTAGAGGAAAATTTTTAAACAGGCAAAACAAAACAAAACACCCAGAGTATGAAAATCAAAACAGGAAATTACGTTACAATAAGAGGTAATCAAATCATTCCTTTAAGAAGCGTAGAGGCGGCGGCCAAATGGCAGCGCCTGAGGAGCCGGATATAACCCAGGAGCAGACAGAGAAACTGCTGCAGTTTCAGGATCTAACTGGCATAGCAACTATGGATCAATGCTGCCATCCCTTGGAACAGCATTACTGGGACATAGAGGCTGCTGTACAGGACCGATTGAATGAACAAGAGGGTGTGCCAGATGTTTTCAACCCACCTCCATCCTGACCCCTGCAAGTTAATACAGTTGAGCACAGGCTCTACAGTTAGGCTATTGCAAGACCACAGCCAAGGGGGCTGCCTGGATGGGGTTATTACTTAATAATGCTTCCATTCCGATTTACCTACACAATACTTGATATATTTAGGTTTGCCCCTCGCAGCTGGGTCACTGACCCCGTTGGGGACATTGTTTCATTTATGCTCTCTTTTGAAGAGAAATATGGGAGGGCACACCCTGCCTTCCACCAGGGAACGTACAGCCAGGCACTTAACGATGCCAAGCGGGAGCTTTGGTTGCTTTTGGTTTGTCTTCATGGAGATGATCCCCAGGACTCCGATGAGTTCTGTTGCAACACACTCTGGGCCCTGAAGTTATTTCCCTAATAAACACTAGGATGCTTCGCTGGGCATGCTCCGCAAATAAACCTGAGGGATATAGGGTCTTGCAGGGTTTAGGAGGGAACACCTATCCATTCCTGGCCTTGATTATGCTGAAGGATCAGAGAACGACTGCAGTGGGACCCGATGACCTTATTAACCAGCTGACATGTATCATGGATGCAAACCAGACTTACCTCGTGTCAGAACGCCTTGAAAGGGAAGAACGAAATCAGACCCAGGTCCTGCGACAACAGAAAGACGAGGCCTATCTGGCCTCTCTCAGGGCTGACCAGGAGAAGGAAAGGAAGACACGGGAGGAGCCAGAGCTGAAGGGGCGCAAGGAGGAGGAGGAGGTGCAACAGCAAAAGTTGGCAGAGGAGAGAGGTGCGCGGAATCTACAAGAGGAAAAGGAGGGGAAGCTGCAGTATCTGCCCCCAGAGCCTTCCCCTGATGACCCTGAAAGTGTCAAGATCATTTTCAAATTAGCCAATGATTCTCGAGTAGAGAGATGATTCCACTTTTCACAGTCTCTAACAGTAATCCATGACTACTTCTTCTCCTTGAAAGAAAGCCCTGAAAAGTTTCAGATTGAAGCCAACTTTCCCCGGCGGGTGCTGCCTTGCATCCCTTCAGAGGAGTGGCCCAACACCCCCACACTTCAGGAGGCCAGACTTAGCCACACAGAAGTTCTCTGTTCAGGACCTGAAAGATGAATGACATTTTTCTTCCCTCTCCCCTCCTAATCCCTAAAAGAAATGGAGAAACAAACAAACAAACAAAAACCGAGAGAGAAATTCATATTATTATTATAATACAATATTTTTTTTAAGATTGCTGTATCCTAAGGGAGGATCAGAAACCATGCAGCCCAAAAGAGTCACCACCTGTGTGTGTGTGTGCGAAGGTCAGCAGTGAACGTTCCCACTGGCAAGCCCACCCTTCCCTACTGCCTCTGCACCACACACCTTCCAAAGAAAGGTCGAAGGACTTCGACCCAGTCATTGTCCCAACTGGGGAAGGGGACATTCCCACTAGTTCTCATTCATCCTTGCTTTTATGAAAAATAAAAGTGGAAAAAAACATCTATCAACCAGCTACTACTGCAGCATCTCCTGACGACTTGCTTCTCCCACCACCAGAGAAGAGGCACAGAAGAGAGATGTTCCTTGAACTTCCCACATTTTATGAATAACTTCTAAATGTTTTTTGTTGCTTTGTAATGACCAAAGGAATGAGACTGACAATGTTGTGCCCCTAAGTAATAAGCAGGTCAGCACAAGGTGGGTGCAGCCCAAAATAGTCAGTCCTGCTCTGCTTGTCCAGGGGTAGGGGGTTTTGTTAAATTTCCTGAGTCCCACAACATAGCTGGGTTTTTTTTTTTTAACTTTATTTGATAAAGAGCCAATTCTTAAGCCCATGAATTCATGCTCTGGGCTCCTTAGCCCACAAGAGTGTAATAAAGGTGACCTGGGCTGGTTTGTGCTTATTTTTGCCATTGTCCCTCTCACATTCCTAGAGAGGTTGTTCTTTTTGGTCCAACTCTTGCTGTCCTTTCTTACCATCTATGCGCCTCGCTTGGAGTATTGGGAGAAATCTGGAGTTCATTGCCCCACAAAGTCTCTGTACAGATATCCCCATATATGCAGTGTGAACTCTGTGTATACTCATTAACTGCAGTTGTCCCTTGGAATCTGTACTAGATGGTTACTATGCAATCTGAACCAAAGGATAGCAGCTCTTCATTCCTCTTCTGATGTGTACGTGCTCTTCCTGCCCAGCCCCGAGTGTTCCTGAATTGCCAATCTTGGTGCCTTATCAAAGGACTAGCAGGGTCAATGGTAGAACCAGCAGAACCCCATGATGGTGCCCTGCCTGTATCAGTGGGAGAAGTGGGTGGTGGTGGTGGTGGTGGTGGTTCAAGGATAGAACTAGAAACCTTGAAGGGAGCCAAGACAGAACTCCAGGTGTGTGTAAACTGCTGGAAGGTACAGTTAGTTTCTGATATAGCCACCTGCTGGAGGCAGGTTTTAATCCTCTCCCTCTATTGCTGTTTTGAGGTAATAGGGGTTTTTTAACCTCTGGATGGATGTCCCTTCTTTGGTTGAGTTTATGGTAATGGGTACATGGGTCATGCCATGTATTATTAACAGATGTCAGCATGAGCTGGCAAATATTCCAAAGTGTTCTATAGCTAGACTGGTGCAGACTTGTAACACAGCAACCTACTGAAGTAACTGGAGCCTAGCATGCTTTGAGGCCAGGCTTCATATCAAGATAAAACATAACGTGGTAGATTTGCAGTCTCCAAAGGCTTTCTCTCTTGCTTCCCTAAAATCTAAGGGCAACTCTTTCTCTTTTAGGTAGCAGTGATGTACGTGGCTTCTCCTCTGCATCCCACAGTGGTTGGGGTAAACATGGGTAAGGGACAGAATAAGGAACCTCACAAGGCACCACCTAGGGAGCCCGGGAATTACCCAGTGGTCTTGGCACAGATGTCTAAAACACCATCTCTAGGAAAATTTAATTTAATTCTGCTCCTCGCTGCCGATTATTCCATTTTGTTTACTGCTGCCTCAAGGCCAGATGAGTGGGAAGTCACTGTCTATTGGCATGAAAGGTAACTGGAATGGATACCAGGATAAAGCATGTTCTCTATTCAGCCTTATGTGAAGTCTGCTTCATGCTTACAACCATGCAAAGAGGAATTTTCCCACATAACTTTGAGTCTCCCTCCCTGTCAAACTCATAGCTATTTCCCCGGCAGTACACAGAAGGGCAGGATATTAAGGGCCTTCTCTAGGTTGGGTATTGTTTTGGGTGTTTTGCCCACACATCTTTGGGAAGTTGTAAAACTTTTTCCTTAATTCAGTCTGCATCTTATTCTACAACGTGCACGTTATGTCTCTTGGCCTTTCAATACTTGTTCAGGGAAGGAGGTCAGATGCCAGACTGTTAAGAAAAAGTGTATGTCGGTACGGTTCTTGGGATGGCCTACCCATTTACTTTAGGTCTCAGGAAGTTTTATCTGAAGCACATGTTCCTTCCTAGTCCATGTGGAAACAAGCCTGCTTTGCTCAGACCCCATTCCTGTCTCCTTACCGTAGGGCTGCTGCATAGGTGTCATCTCCCTTCCTCCTCCAGGAAGGATGCACATTTTGTCACTTAAAGCCAGTACAATCTGTTACTCCCAAGGACCTCGGAACTCCATGGGACCTGCAAGGGAGAAAATACTGAGAAGCCGATGATCTGCAAGGATTCGCTCATTTCCAGATCACCTCCGGGTTATTTCAGCTGTTTATCAAACAGCAAGCCATCAGCCTAAAAAAAAAAAAAAAAAAAACACTTGTTTCAAGTTCTCTTCTGCATCCCAAAACTGACGTTGTAGATTCAACTGAATGACATGGGAAATGACCAAGCAAAGACACCCAGTTGGAGTCCGTTGAATTTCTGCAGTTAGTGGGGCATTTCTGGTCTTTTCTTCCACTTCTGCAGAATTTCCTGCAGCAAATACTTCTTTTGTCCTTGCTTGCCTCCACTGTGATGTTTGGATAAAAAATGATCAGAGAATATCTCTTAAAAAATAATAAGGAACCTAGAATCTTCAGCTGAGCAGTCATTATGAAAATTGCTAATGGTGCCAAGGCCAAGGAAAGAGTTTCAGAAAATGACTGTGGGAGGAAAGAGTGATAACCCCCAGAATGCAAAATCAGGGGAGTATTACCTGGTGCTTGAACAAGGAGCTCCACTTTGCAACTGTTTCCTTTTTTTTTTTTTTTTTTTTAGGACTTGTGAGGAATGCAGCAAACAGGAAATCCCTCCACAAAAGATGCAGTGTCCCAACTTGGTACTGCACCTGAATAGTTTACGTGATAATTTACTGAAGAAATCTAGTGTACTTTAAATTTTTTTCATAAAAGTTCCCATTGTGTTGTAGGTTAACATTAAATGTTTTATACAAAAAAATCATTTTTAATCATTAATGATTAAATCATTCTGGTAAAAGATTAATATCAATGTAGTATGAATAAGCCCATTATAAATAGCATGTTGTCTGAAAATGGAAAGAAGAGTTTAGATACATGAACCTGAAAGTCATCACTAGAAACCATTAAGATACCTAGAATTTTCATCTGAATTCACTCATTCTTAATTGATCATTTATCTATCACCAGTAGGTTGGACTTTTGTGGGGTTTGGGATAAAAAAAGAAAAAAGAAAAAAAACCAAACTCTCCTTAAGTAACTTTCATTCAATCAAGAGAAAGAAAAAATATAAACAGGTAATAGCAACATTCTCTATCTGTATACAAAATGCTTATAGATGCTACTTATTTATTATATGCCCATGTCAGAATTTGTTTTTTTTTAATTTTTTTTAATTTTTATTTATTTATGATAGTCACACACAGAGAGAGAGAGAGGCAGAGACATAGGCAGAGGGAGAAGCAGGCTCCATGTACCGGGAGCCCGACGTGGGATTCGATCCTGGGTCTCCAGGATTGCGCCCTGGGTGTAAGGAAGGCGCTAAACCACTGCGCCACCCAGGGTTCCCCCATGTCAGAATTTGTATACATAAACCAAGTCAGGGATGCTGGCCACCTCTTTGAAGTTTTTCACCATTTTACCCAACTCTTCATTCTTGTTTGATAGTTATTAAACACCTGAGGGGAAGAATCTAGTAAAACCAAAATATTTAAATAGTCACACAATGGTCATTTTGACAGAGATGTTGCTGGTCATAAACCAGTCATGTGGGGATCCCTGGATGGCTCAGCGGTTTAGTGCCTGCCCTTGGCCTAGGGCGTGGTCCTGGAGTCCCGGGATCGAGTCCTGCGTCGGGCTCCTGGCATGGAGCCTGCTTCTCCCTCTGCCTGTGTCTCCGCCTCTCTCTCTCTTGTCTCTGTCTCTGTCTCTAATGAATAAATAAAATCTTAAAAAATAAATAAATAAACCAGTCATGTGAATTACACCAAGTTATTTTGCAGCTGATTATACAGCTGTAAGTACTTCTTTTAGTGATTGCATCAAGAGTACTAATATATACATCTGGATTGGAAGACTGAGATGCAGTATTGAGGTGGAAGGCTTATTTGAAATCCATCTGCTATGGATTTTAACTTCACCAGGGTGGTAAAATGATCTGAACCACCTAATCTACTCTAGTATCTTCTCCTAGTTTCATAGGGAACAGCAGGAGAGATACAAAGTTGCGAGAAATCCAAAGTTGGAAACCTTTTCATGTAGTGTTCCTGAATCTCAAGGAAATCCAGCTTATTAGTTTCAAAAGAATCTTTCAGCCACTACTGCATCTGTGCTTCCATCTGGGTGGGGACCTAACTGAAATGTGATTCCATGTTGGAAACCAGTATACAGAAAAGTCAGTTCCCAGCTTCAGAGGAGATTGGCAGAATACAGTTTGGATCCAGGTTCAGTAAGTACAATTTGCTAGTTTATTTTAGTTTCCAAAGCCATCCAACTTTCATTTGCCCTGGCTCTTGATTTTTTAGAAACTTGGCAATAGAATGATCTTATTAAATAGATCCTCCCCTCATATAAGCATCTTCAGATTGAAAGGCCACATAAATTTTGTTTTTCAATTCTAAACGCATACAAGATTTTTATCTGTCCCATTATGGATCAGACTTACCTTTCGTTTCTCCCTAGCTCTCCTGTATTTTTTTCTGTATTCATTTAGATTTAATTTTTTTAAGGCAAGAACCATGTATAAGGTGACTTATTCATGTTCAAAATCTTAGTACTTAATACAAAATCTGGCATATAGTCATTAATCAATAGCATTATAGTTAATAATACATATTATGAGGAAAACATTTTCTATTAACATAGATTACTTTTCAGGCCTATCATATATGACATATATATGTATATACACATGTATACACATATCTGTGATACATATCTCTCTATATGTTACAGTAATAATTGGTATGTGAAGTTGTACCTGCACATATATATATAATCTCTATCAGATTCCCTAGCCATAATATCAACACAGCAAAGAATACATCTTAATAGAAAGATTTATGATTAGTAAATTAAACAGAGAATGGCAATATGACCCAGCAATTTCACTCCTAGGTATCTGCTCAAAAGAATGAAAACTATTACTCAAACAAAAAATTGTATGTAGATTTTCATAGCAAAATTCACAATAGCCAAAAGGTAGAAAGGATGCAAATATCCACCAACTGAGGAACAGATAAACAGAATGTGACATAATACATACAAAGAATATTATTCAGCCATAGAAATAATGAAGTCCTAGCACATGCTACAACACGGATCAAGCTTGAAAACTTTATAATGAGGGAAAGAAACCAGTCATAAAAGTTACATATTATATGATTCCATTTATATCAAAAATCCACCCTGACACATACATAGAGACAGGAAGAAGATCTGTGGTTGCCAGGGGCTGGGCTGGGCACGAAGTGATGGGAAGATAATAGTTGGTTTCTTTCGGGGTTGATAGAAATGTTTGGAGCTAGATAGAAGTGATGGTTTTCACACATTGTGAATGTAAAGTAAATGCTAAATTTCACATTTGAAAGTGGTTAAAATGGTAAATTGTATGTGTATTTTACCATAACAAAAATATTTGTGCCAGAATTGCTGTTTAATCAAACTACATTTTAAAAATTAAAAATCTTGAATTCATTATTTTTTTCTAGAATTATATAGCAGTTATAGCTCACCTGACTTACTTGACTAAAATCATCTTTTTTTTTTATTTTTATTTATTTATGATAGTCACAGAGAGAGAGAGGCAGAGACACAGGCAGAGGGAGAAGCAGGCTCCATGCACCGGGAGCCCGAAGTGGGATTCGATCCTGGGTCTCCAGGATCGCACCCTGGGCCAAAGGCAGGCGCCAAACCGCTGCGCCACCCAGGGTTCCCTTCTTTTTTTTTTTTTAAGGAAACTTCAGTCTATTGAAATCTCTGTTCTCTATCGATGAAAATATATCAAAATCATTAATTACTTTAGTTCAAATGATTGATTGTTATCCATAGTTCACCTACTCTTTTCTTTTCCATTATAATAACTAATTCAATGCTGTTCCTTTGAGAAAAAGGCAGGTTTTTTTAAATTAAATACTGAAAATCTAAATATTTTTGTGGATACAATTAATTTTTTCAAAGAAAATTATTTTAAAAGTTTTACCTGCCATTGCTTTGTAGTTCATAATCATTAGAATTCATAACATAATCATTACTTTACTGTCTTATGTCACTGGATAGAGATCATCAATATGTAAATTATATATATAATAGATGGAGTTATAAACACTAAAAGTATCGAGTCAATGGAATAATATTACGAAGGAGAGATGATGTTGAAATTATGGTGGTGTAGATGAGCTTCACTGAAAAATATAAACTTTCACATGCATCTAGAAAAATTGATAGGATTTGATAGTTTACCATAGCAGGAGAGAATGATGAACATTCCAGGTGTCCAGGCAAGACAGAAGATGCTTCAGGATTTCAATATCTCCATTGTAAATGATTGAAAATGCCTTGCCACTATTTCCCAGCGTGTAACTGCATCCACCCATACGTGTCCTGTACACTCTGGGATGAGAGATCTTTCTAAAAGACAAATCTATTTGGCCTAATAATTACAATAGCATGCATTTATGCAGTGGTTACTTTGTCCCAGACACTGTTGTGTCTTCACAGTTAAACACTTAATCATCATAACAATTGTGCAAGATTTTTCCTTACCCTGTCAAAATACTTATAAATATTACAAGAAAATCAGATTCTGAATCCTACCATGAGCTGCCTGTATCTTCTGACTCAATGTTCAAACCAAATGACTCAAATACAAGAGAAACAGTAACTTATCCAATTATCTAATAGGTACTTACTGAATGCCACGTCCTCTCACCCCTCCATATGTCTTTGTCTGTGTGATGTCTGTGGACTCAAATGTTCCCTACTACCTTCTTATTTCCTCTGCCTTTTGTATGAATGTACATTCCCTCTCACCTTTGAGCAGTATTCTCTGATGTAAAAATAGTTACACTTTGTTTTTATGCCCAGGTTTTGGCTATTATTTATAAAGCTGTGTTAAAGATTCAAATATAGTTCTTTGTGTAAACATATATTTTCATTTTTGTTGGGTAAGTGCCTATAAGAGGAATTGCTGGATCATTAGGAAAGTCAAGTTTAACTTTCTGAGAAACTGCCAAACCACTCTCCAAAGTGCAGTGGCACATTTCATTTCTTACAATCATTTTGTCCCTCATCTTCAACAAAACTTAGTATTATTGGTTTTATTAATTTCAGCCATTCTGCTGAGCATGTAGTGCTATCATATGTGATCTGGTTTGTGTTTTCCTAATGACTAATGATGTTGAGCGTCCTTTCCTGTGTATTTTCCGTTCGTTTATCTTCTATGGTGAAATGTATGATAAAATCAAAACCCCATTTTAATTAAGTTACTTGGTTTCATACTAAGGAGTAGTAAGTTTATTTAGATATTCAACTTACATGTCCTTTATCACATATATGTGTTACAAATATTTCACTTGAATTTACAACCCTGAGGTCAGGAGTCCCTCGCTCCACTGACTGAGCCAGCCAGGCTCCGTAGCCTGCTTTACTTTTTTATACTACTTTGGACTCTTATTTTTCCTGAATCTGTGTGTATATACTTTTTAGCAACTTGGGAAAATTCTGGCTATTTGTTATTCAAATATTTTGTTCTTACTCTGTGTCCTTCATTTTCTAGCAATCCAATTACATGAATGTATGCTCTGTTAATATACCAAGTCCTTTGTTTTTAAGCTTGGTAAGAAAAGTCTTGGGAAATTTTTATACTTAATTTAGCTTCAAAACTAAGGCAGTATCCTGAGGACTCTACTTAATGCCCTGTGTATCACTAGATCTTTCCACACTGGCAAGTGGACACATGAGTTATCCTCAGCCCTGTGAGAGCTCCAGGAACTTTTCTACTCCTTTCCTGTAGCTCTTTCCAAGGCTTCTGGTATTTTCTTCTCATGAAATGTACAGAGCAATACTCAGTGACAGAATTGGGAGATTCTTTGAGGTTTTACAGAGTTGTGTGTCTCTGCAACTACCCACTCCGCTCTCTTATTCTGACCTGTCAAATCTAGTTTTCTTGACTGCTCCCAAAATTTGGTCTCTATCTCTGCAACTTGGCAAGATGGCTTGATTCCATTACAGCTAACCCTCCTTTGTTGTTTGGTACAATTGAAGGGCTCATCTTTTTTGTGGTTCACTTATGCCAGGGGTCATAGTCCTATGTTGCTTGTTGTCCAGTATTTGAAAAATGTTACTTATGTTTTGTCTGCTGTCTAATTGTTTAACACAGAAGAGGTTTTTTTGTTTTGTTTTGTTTTTGTTATTTCCTCCTAACCAAGGTTGAAGTTCTAGTCCAATTCCACATGTTGAGTTTAAGGAATTGATGAAACATATAGCAAGGTGTCAAAACAGGCAAACATGGCCTTAGAAAGGAGCTTATTTTTATATTAAATTTCCCAATTATTTTTTAAGTATAAAATTGAAAGTAGAGAAATAAGTGATTCATTGGGAATTACTATATATTATATTCAAAAAGCAGAAGACTAAAGATGTAATTCTTGGGGAGTCATATGTAAGAGAAGAAAGATTTATAAAAGTAAAGTTATATGTTAAATAAAAGCAGACACAATTTTAAGAAATTTGGAGTTATTCTGAAAATTGATTGGTACTTAAAGGAAGAACCATGTTCTGATGTTTTCCCCTAAAATTTCAGCAAGTTCTAAAAAAAAATAAACATAAAAATAAAATAAAATTTCAGCAAGTTCTTGATTGAAAAATTTTAAAGGGATATTATTTTCCAATGAAATGACAGTTGGTATCAGACATTTGTGCCTGCTGACAAGACAGTGACATGGTACCACAACAAGTGCCTACGATTCAAATGGTGTCTAGACAGGAGGGATCATTTTAAACTTCTTATTTTTCACTGTCATCAAATTCTGTACCATACATTTTCTTTTATGCACAGTGATTAGACATAGATTTTACATAAAAGGAACATAGAGGGGACAATACTGTTGTATACTGTAAATAATTAGAGGAGTCAGTTTATTTAAGTAGATTGTTCAAGTTAAGTAGATGTTCAAGAGTATAGTCTATAGCTCTCTCATGAAGATAAAATCAAAACACTGAACTGTGACTTAATTCTTTGATATATACATGTACACATGCGTGCATATGTAAATGATTGAGATATGATACCAAATTAAATCATCTGTCAATCTAAAATAATTCTAGTAGACTAATTTATTGACTATTCTATTTCACTTCGCTTGATAAATATTGTTAGAGTTGTAAAACTAGAACCTTTAGTTTTATAATTACATTAAAATATATCCTTGACTCTATCTTTGATTGGTAGTTCCCTGGGAGATGAAGGAATTTTGTGATAAAAATATAAGTGAACATCTGAATTTAAAGAAACTTGTGGATTTCTAGAGAATTATAAATTATCCTTAAATTACCAAACTTTAAGTGATCAGAAATCATATAGAGCTAATCATGTCAGCTATTCTGAAAAAGTTGAATAATTTCCTAGTTAAGCCCATTTGGAAATGCACAGAGAAAAAATTTTAAATGCTTTAAATAATTTATTATATCTTTTCGGAAAGAAATTTCTGGGGTAAGTACAGTACATTTCAAAGACATAAGAATCATAAACATGAGTGGGAAATATCAGAAAGGGAGACAGAACATGAGAGACTCCTAACTCTGGGAAACGAACAAGGGGTGGTAGAATGGGAGGTGGGCAAGGGGTGGGGGTGACTGGGTGACGGGCACTGAGCGGGACACTTGATGGGATGAGCACTGGGTGTTATGCTATATGTGGGCAAATTGAACACCAATAAAAAATAAATAAACAAATAAAAAACAAAGACATAAGAATCAAATGATCACGTCTTTACTAATTTATTTTGGCATTAAAACCATGTTCATTGTGCGGAATCAGAAAAGACCCCGAATAGCCAGGGGAATTTTAAAAAAGAAAACCATAGCTGGGGGCATCACAATGCCAGATTTCAGGTTGTACTACAAAGCTGTGGTCATCAAGACAGTGTGGTACTGGCACAAAAATAGACACATAGATCAATGGAACAGAATAGAGAACCCAGAAGTGGACCCTGAAATGTATGGTCATCTAATATTCGATAAAGGAGGAAAGACTATCCATTGGAAGAAAGACAGTCTCTTCAATAAATGGTGTTCAATTTACCAACATACAGAAAAAAATTGGGAAAATTGGGAAAAAAGTTGGGAAAATTGGACATCTACATGCAGAAGAATGAAACTGGACCACTCTCTTTCACATACACAAAGATAAACTCAAAATGGATGAGAGATCTAAATGTGAGACAAGAGTCCATCAAAATCCTAGAGGAGAACACAGGCAACACCCTTTTTGAACTCGGCCACAGTAACTTCTTGCAAGATACATCAACAAAGGCAAAAGAAACAAAAGCAAAAATGAACTATTGGGACTTCATCAAGATAAGAAGCTTTTGCACAGCAAAGGATACAGTCAAAAAAACTAAAAGACAACCTACAGAATGGGAGAGGATATTTGCAAACGACATATCAGATAAAGGGCTAGTTTCCAAAATCTATAAAGAACTTATTAAACTCAACACCAAAGAAACAAACAATCCAATCATGAAATGGGCAAAAGACATGAAGAGAAATCTCACAGAGCAAGACATGGACATGGCCAACATGCACATGAGAAAATGCTCTGCATCACTTGCCATCAGGGAAATACAAATCAAAACCACAATGAGATACCACCTCACACCAGTGAGAATGGGGAAAATTAACAAGGCAGGAAACAACAAATGTTGGAGAGGATGCGGAGAAAAGGGAACCCTCTTACACTGTTGGTGGGAATGTGAACTGGTGCAGCCACTCTGGAAAACTGTGTGGAGGTTCCTCAAAGAGTTAAAAATAGACCTGCCCTACGACCCAGCAATTGCACTGTTGGGGATTTACCCCAAAGATTCAGATGCAACGAAACGTCGGGACACCTGCACCCCGATGTTTCTATCAGCAATGGCCACAATAGCCAAACTGTGGAAGGAGCCTCGGTGTCCATCGAAAGATGAATGGATAAAGAAGATGTGGTTTATGTATACAATGGAATATTACTCAGCTATTAGAAACGACAAATACCCACCATTTGCTTCAACGTGGATGGAACTGGAGGGTATTATGCTGAGTGAAATAAGTCAATCGGAGAAGGACAAGCAGTGTATGTTCTCATTCATTTGGGGAATATAAATAATAGTGAAAGGGAATATAAAGGAAGGGAGAAGAAATGTTGGGAAATATCAGGAAGGGAGACAGAACATAAAGACTCCTAACTCGGGGAAACGAACTAGGGGTGGTGGAAGGGGGGAGGAGGGCGGGTGTTGGAGGGGAATGGGTGACGGGCACTGAGGTGGACACTTGACGGGATGAGCACTGGGTGTTTTTCTGTATGTTGGTAAATTGAACACCAATAAAAATTAATTTAAAAAAAAAACATGTTCAATTATGGATCAACTTTCTATACATATTCCTAAGAACTATCCATCATTCCACAAGTTTAGATTAACTTTTAGTAAAATATATACAAAGAAACTGTAGTCTGTATTTTAAAGTTTTTTCCCCAAACCTATAGTAATTTTATTTATGAAGCAAAAATAAAACATTTATCTTTAAATTAAATAGCGTCATAATACCAACATTTTGGGAAGCACTTTATTCTTAATCTACGTAGGACTGGAATAAACATAAACTGTGACCTACTGTATCTTAACCCCTGAGAAACTCATATCCGCATGTACCCAAATGTATGTATAATTTTCAGAAAAGCATTGTTCAAAATAGTTTGACAGTAGGGAGTAATATCCAAACATTTTTCAACAACAGAATGCATAGAGTGTGGTATTATCATTACAATATTATAATTAAGACCTATAACAATAATTTAACCACAACCACACTCAAGAACATAACTGCATCTTATGATAAATTGTGATAAAGATGTAAGACATAGAAATACATATAATGTGATTTTTGGGGGGTAGTTAAGAACAGGTAAATCTAAACTTCATTCTTTGGGATGTACACCTGATAGTAAAACAAACAGAATAAGGAAATTATTACTAAGTTATGATAGGGTTCTTGCAGAATGATGGAAAGTGATTGCTTGAGGGTTTCTTGAGTAAGGCAATGTTCTTTTTCTTGGCCTAGATGTTGTTTATAGGATCACATACATTTTAATTGTTTGCTAAACAATTGTTTGTCAAAGCTGTGTTTGATGCACTTGTGTCTAATAACAAAAAAATTTTAAATATAAAATTTCAGAAATGACCGACCTAACAATATTTGGTATATAACAGGTTTTCAAGCTCTTTACAAGTTTCTGTACAAATGACTTTTTCTCTATGTCAGTTTTATCATTTGCTATGTAAATACTAAGTATCCTCTTCATATTTCTAAGCAGATTAATCTATGATTTAATCTTTTTATTTGAACAAACTTTGTTTAACCGGTGCAGCCCTGTCAATTTCCCCATATGTTGCTTTCATATTTCACTATGAACAATTTATCCCTCTCAAGTTAATATGGAAAAACATGGATTTTATTGATGATACATCTTGTGTTTAATTGTGAAGCACCACTGTGACTAATGAGACTTGTGTTCTTGTTATTTACTTGTAATTTATTAAGATCTGTCTTTGGAAAGGGGCAAATAGAACACATTATGTTGTTGATGACAATATTTGATAGTCAATAATCATTACCTGATTAAAATATAAGAATCAGGGATGGGATACTTATATCTTTTGTAAGTAAAAGCAGGAATATAGGCTGCAGAGAGAAAAAGGACAGAAAATCCAGGCCTATGAGATACTTGGAGATGGATGTCTGAGAGATCCAGATACCCAGATTCACAAAAAACAGTGACATATGGATTATGTGCCATATGTAATTTCTGAAAGAATTCCTATCTACTAAGTATCAATCCAAAAAGCAGTAATTGATGAATAGGATTGAAGTTCTTTCAATAGCCTGCTTTAAATATAGATGGTATAAAATCTGTTTCGTGAGAAACAAGATAATCTGATAGAAAACTAGCTATATGATATTAAGTAAATGGTTCTTATTTCTTCATATAAAAAGCACGTTACCGCCATGTAAAGCAAGTGATTCTTAGGTTGAAAACCTCAACATGCCTGGTTCTTGATGTACAGAATCCTTTCTGCATGAAAGAAAGACCTTGGATCTTTTGGGGTTTTTATTTGAGGATTCCAGTGTTCAGTATATTAGGAGAAAGTCTACCAGTGTAGCTGACGCAATAAGTTCACAATCTCATGTAGGCAGCTGCATCTCTGGGATGGCCAGCCCCAGGCTAATTGCCAACCAAGCAAAGAGTTCATTTTTGCCTGCGTTCTTCCAATGAGGATACAACTAGAATGAGTGCTGGTGTTGGGGGAGGCTAAACTCCACATCTACGCATCTTAGGTTCTCCCCGGGGGGACTCATTACCAAGAGGATATCATCAAAAGAAAAAATTTATAAAGGTTTGCAGTGCACATCACACCGAAGAAATCAAAAATAAAGAGGAACTCAAAGCAGCAGCTTAAAACTGCCGGCTTTATAGCGTCTTCAGCAAAGAACAATAATACATTTGTAGAAAAAATGATAGCCTAAAGAAAAGCAATTTTAGACTATCAAGGGCGGCATACTGGAAAGGTAAATATATGGGAAGACATTAACACTAAGATTTGTTTCTGGATTCCTCTTCCCAAAAATATATATACATATATATTTTGGGGTGGCATATCCCAGCTTCCTTCACAAGGCTTTATGCCTCGCTCTAAGGAATCCCTGCTGAGCCAAGCTCTAGTTATTGGTATTTGAGTTAAATTACAGTTATAGGTGGAATGGGTTTATGAGTCATTTCATTAGAATGTTTTCAAAAGATGTGCCCTTAGTCTCTTCTTTGACCAAAAGTGTGTGCAGAAGCCCCATCCTCTAAGGGATTGTACAGAATGTCTGAAGCTGTATAGAGTTGGGGTGTTTTTCCCCCCTCCTGAGGAAAGCAAGATTACTCTTTAACAGTTAAAAGCGTTGTTCCTATTAGGGATAATGTAACACCACGTCATCCTTCCTATATAGTACAATCATTATGCATACACTATAAAAACAGACTGCATGGTGACTAATTTTCAAATAAACCCATAGACTAAATCACAGCATATATAAATCATTTCTATCTCAACTGCTCACTTAAACCTGAACAAATTTTCTGGAAGCATGTTAATTTTCCTATGATACTCCTTAATATTTCTTGCAGAGCTGGTTTGGTGGTCACATATTCTTGCAGTTTCTGCCTATCTTGGAAGCTCTTTATCTCTCCTTCTATTCTGAATGAGAGCCTTGCTGGATAGAGTTTTCTTGCCTGCATGTTCTTCTCATCTAGGACCCTGAATCAATCCCGCCAGCCCTTTCTGGCCTCCCAGGTCTCTGAGGAGAGGTCTGCTATTAATGTAACAATTCTCCCCATATTCGTTAAGAATCTGCTGCCTCTATCTACTTTACAGATTTTCTCTTTTTCTATAGAATTTGCAAGTTTCACTATTAAGTGTTGAGGTGTTGAACGGTTTTTATTGATTTGGGGGGAGGACCACTCTATCTCCTGGGTCTGAGTGCCTATTCCCCTCCTGAATTAGGGAAGCTCTCAGCTTGGATTTGTTTAAATATGCTTTCTGGCCCTCTGTCCTTCTGGGTGCTCTCTGGAACCCCAGTGATACGTAATTCTTCCTTCTGAAGCTGTCATGTATTTCCCTTAACCTTTCCTCGTGGTCCTTTCATTGTTTTTCTCTGTTTTCCTCAGCTTCCTTCCTTGCCATCAAGGAGTCTTCTGTGTTGCTCATTCTTTCTTCCAGCACCTTATGCCTTGCCATTAGGACCCCCAATTTGGATTGCACCTCATTTAATTGATTTTTAACTTCAGCCTGATGAGATCTTAATTCTGCAGTTGTGAAGCCTCCACCCGCCCCGGGGGGAGGCAGGACCTCGGCCGTGTCCCCCGGGCCCTGGGCTCCGGGGCCTGTGCTGCCTGCACCGCGCTCCCGGGGCCGCGGCGGGCGCCCGAAGGCAGCAGGTGCAGCGCCCCGCCCGCCCGGAGCCCCCGCCTGCCCCCCTGCTTCTCCCTGAGGCCCCGCCGCCTGCGGCTCCAGCGCTGTCCCGAGCTGGGCCCGCGGGCCTGGGGCGCTCTGCCCCGGGCGTGCCTCGTCTGCTAGTGACCCCAGGAACCTGGGGGCTCCGCCGCCCCTCCTGGGGTTCAGCCCGACACCCCTCCTCTCCGGGGCTGGGCTCTAGGGGCGCCCAGGCTTTCCCGCCAGGCTGGAGCCATCTCCTCTGGCCTGCAGCTCCCCACCCCCCCACCTGCCCCAGGCTTCTTCCTTCCTTTCCCTTTCCCTTTCCTTTTCCCTTTCCCTTTCCCTTTCCCTTTCCCTTTCCCTTTCCTTTTCCCTTTCCCTTTCCCTTTCCTTTTCCCCCTTTCCTCCTTTCCCCTTTTCCCCCTTTCTCCTTTTCCCCCTTTCCCCCTTTCCCCCTTTCCCCTTTTCCCCCTTTCCCCCTTTCTCCCTTTTCCCCTTTCCCTTTCTCCCTTTCCCTTTCCCCCTTCCTGTCTTGTCTTGTTAGAAGCCAAAACTTTTCTCTCTGTAGAGTTCCGGCTGTTCTCTCTTTAAATCTCAGGTCACATTCGTAGGTGTTCAGGATGGTTTGGAAGTTCTGTCGGGAAGTTGGGGACCTGGTGAGGTGAGGACCCTACTCCTCCATCTTCATAAATCCCCTCTTTCAGGGTATTTGAAAGACTGCTTTGTCTTGTCCTCCAAATGGTGCCTCGTAAAGTCTGTACGCATATTTCAATGTAATTAAAAAATAGAGCCTTTTCCAGTAGCTGTTAAAAAGAACATCTCAGTTATTTTGTATCAAAGGCAATTTCATGCACTTTTTTTTTTTATAAACTGCTTATTCAGTCAGCATTTTCCAGTGCTCCTGAGAGGGCAGTGAGGTGCCAAGTGATTGGCCTATAAAGCTGCTGGCTAAGGACAAAGTTTCTGCTTGCACTCCGGACAAGTGTCTGGCGCAAAAGCAGATTCCATGGGGATGGATGTGGGGCTGGCCAGGCCGGCCACTGATGTGGGGTGGGCTCTTGTTCAGAGGGGTTTCCAGGTCCCATTCCCCCTTTCTGGTGACCAATGACTGAAATACCCTTTGGATTGTTGGACAGTCCTAACTTTCCTAACTCCAGCGACCTCAACTTAGTTTTACTTAATAGCTGGTGTTTAATATTGTCCTTTGTGGTTTTATGTTTCCTCCCTTTTTTTATTGTATAAGACTCATGGCTTTCACATCCGTTTCCATGTAGAGGAACTCCAGCTGGCGACTAGACTGCGGGCAACCTCACTGAAGGAGAGAAAGCATTTTGGGGGCATTTTTCGAGACCATGTGGTGGATACCCGACAGTACTTGGAACATGTTAGAGAGTCCACGACAGGTATGCTGGCCATTAACGACCCAGCCTGAGGGAATTGTTCACGTGAAACCTGTGCATGTTTGTGTTTAAGAGTGTGTGTAAAACTTCATCCCATCACTGTGAGTGGAGGTAACCTCCCAATCTGCTTACGTTGTTGTAATGGCACCTGATTTTGCAGAAACAGAGACTATTAGAGAGTCCTAGATGGACTCTCCATTTTTCTCTTCCTTTTATAGCCACTAAGACAGAATGACCCAGCTCTTTGAATGCACTGAGACTTTAGATAAAAGAAACCTAAGCATAATTACAACATTTACATTATTCTGGCTCCCCACCCACTCCCCCTGTTGGAAGCCTTGTGTTAGAGATCTTTCTTCTGATCTCTTGTTAAATATTTTAATCTTCTATTTTAACTCTCTAAATGTCTGCTTGAGTGAGGACTCCTCTAAATGGATGATACATACTCTGGACATCAGCTGTATGTAAATGTTTATGTGTTTGGTGGTTAATATCCTTGTTTGGCCTAACTTTGGCTTTCAGTATTGGGATGTCCACATTATTTAGGTACAGTCAGTCTGCTTGTTTCATTATTGACACGTGAATTCATTTTTGCAGGCACGCTGGGTAGACCTGTAAAGCTATTCACAAACCATTTCCGAGTGACGTCCCGCCCCCAGCAGGTCACATATAAGTACAACATTGACTACATGCCAGACATCGAGGATGGAAAAGTTCGTTCAGAATTGCTTTTGCAGCATAAAGCATTTATTGGAGAGTGCCATATATTTGATGGGAGCTCTTTATTATTACCTCACAAGCTACTGTTGCCGGTTAAGTACTGTTATTGGATGTTTTCTTTTTAAATTTTATTTACTTGATAGAGCAAGAGAGAATGAGCAAGAGGGCGGAGGAACAGGGAGAAGCAGTCTCCCCACTGAGCAGGGAGCACAACTCGGGGCTCAATCCCAGGACCTGGGATCACTACCTGAGCCAAAGGCAGATGCTTAACAAATTGAACCACCCAGTCACCCTAGACATTTTCTTGACCTTTGTTCTCTTCCTCTCACATCTTCACTGTTTTAAAGCAAATACCATTTTTGTACAACGATTTGAGGAGACCTGAAGATCTCTTGCCCATGGGATTTGTAACACCCACGTGCCATGTGTGCTTATCACTGATGTTCCCTCCTGCCTCATGTCAGTGCTTTTTTTTATGTCAGTGCTTAAAATGAATCTGAGAGCAAAATATATACATGTTTTTACATTTTCAAAGGCAAATATGGGTCAAGTGCTGATGAAGTATTGAATAGTTTTTATCTTTCAGCAAAAACATTAGAAGGACTTAATATTTTTTCAATAAACATCTATTTACCAAATGGATAATCTACAGGAGCTCATTTAAGTTAAAAAAAAGTAGTTGTAAATGTTTAATTCTGACTCCTCACTTTAGCCTTATAAGTCTTGTATTGTCCCTGCATGTGTCACACTGGTGTGTTTTATACCCAGGTGACCTATTGATTTGTGGTTCAATAATGAGCTTATTGTCTTCGGAAGGACTGCTAGACCCTCTTGTTTTTTCTTTATCTCAGAAAACGGAATTGGTCAGCCTACTGAAAAACCAGGTTGTGAAGCTGACCATTGAATTCATCAGCGAACTCTCACCCAACTCACCAGACTGCTTACGCTATTACAACATTCTCTTTAGAAGGTGTGTTTATAAGCTTTAGTTTCCTTGAGATATGACTGTGTTCATGTGTCAGTGGCATTGAACATAGACATTTGCTCCTAGAATTTCATGTTCTTGACACCTCCTCATCCTGAGAGGGCAACGGATCTTGGGGATGAAATGGGACTTGACCCTCACCTAGACATGCTTAAGTTCTGTGGCCTATCCTCAGTATTCTCCCTGCCTACCCCCATATCCTGTGCCTGGACCTGCCTGGAAGGAGGAGCATACATCGAGTATGCATGCCTATGCATATTTCTCCCTAGAGCAAATGCACTGGTTTTTTATTTTGTAGTAACAGTGGTGGACAAATATCCCAAATTGGAGGCACGTCATCTGCAAAAGATGTTTTGGTTCATTTCTGGGAATGGAGGATATCCTAATGGTCTTTCCATGACAGTTTGTTGTATATAAGGGAAAGGAGGGGAAAACAGAGGATAAATGGACCTTAATATCTACCTCACAATATAATTTACTTGTACCAGGTACATCTGTTTATTATGTGTAATACAAAGTTGCTGGCAGATTTTTCCCCCTAATGTATCCTCATGTGTATTACCAAATGCTTAATATTCATACTATTTCAACAAAACTTATTCTTCAATTTTTAGAATTTTGAAGCAGATGAATTTGAAGCAAGTTGGTCGCAACTATTATAACAAGCAAGAGGCCACTGAGTTCTTCGATCACAAGTTGGTATAAAATAGTTTCATGTAATGTTTGTAATGTATACATCTAAATCCCATAGATTCTCACATGCATACATATGTAGGTATATATGTGTAAGCCTGTGGTTGATGATAAAATGGTTTAACAAAAATTAGGTATAACTAGCACAGCAGGTAAATCTCTATTGGAAAGGTCCTTCAAAAGACCATTTCTTATTAAAAATAAGAGATGAAACGGCTTGACTCTCAAGTGCCTTTTTAGGGCCCTGTGACACTTGCTCTATACTCAGAGCTTGGAGTTTGATAATCCCATCTAACGTGTTCTATTTGCAGGCTGGTCATCTGGCCTGGATACGTTACTTCTATTCTTGAGTATGAAACCAGCATTACCCTCTGTGCTGATGTGAACCATAAACTGCTCCGAATGCAAACAGCTTATGATTTAATAACAGGTCTTCGTGATCCACAAACCAGAAAGGAAGATGTTGAGCAAGTTTCTAAAGAATTAATCGGGTCAATTGTTTTTACACTGTAAGTCTGCTTAAAAAAAAAAAAACAACAACAAACCTATCCCATTACTTTGATCACCACCCCCACCCCGAGAAGATGTTCCCATAGTTCTCAAACCACTCAGTAGTTAAAGTTCAGAAGCTGACCTGGCATGGCAATGGCCAAGTCAGTCCATGCTTTTCTCATCTAGGTCTATTGCATGAGAGAGGGATACGTGTCATTTGTAGACTTCGCTGTTCTTAATTCCTAATGCTGATCCAGTCATCTTGTGGAACCCTGTCCTGCACATAACAGAATATATTCCTTCCAAATTTCTTTTGCTTTGTGTCTAACTAGTTAAAAAAAAATCAGGGCTTAATTAGATAGAACCTATGGGCAAATTTCCACTTGAAGTTAGTTTTTTCCTCTCCCTTTAAACCAGACACTTTGAGTGTGGATTGAAAGTTGTTTAGCAACATCATCTTAAGAGTAAAGTTGAGGACTTTTGCTCCCTAATTTCAAAACATATAAAGCTAGTAATCAAGACAGTGGCAAAAGGACAGATGAAAAGATTGATGGAATAGAATTGAGTCCCAAAGTCAGTTTATAGTCAGTTTCTTTTTTTCAACAAGAGTGTCAAGACAGTTTAGAGAAGGAATACTCTTTCAGCAAATATTGCTGTGACCACTGGGTATCCACCTGGCCCTTCCTGACACAATATACAAAATTAACTCCAATTTCACTCCAAGATAAACTCAAAATAGACCTCAATGTAAGTGTTAAAAGTTTAAAAGTCTTTGAAGAAACTATAGGAGTAAATCTTCTTTAGGTGAGCAAAACCCTTATAGGACACCAACAGAGAAGGGATGACAAAAGAAAAGTATAAATTGTACTTCATCAAATTAAACACGTTTGTTCTTCAAAGTCAAAAGTGAAAAACAATGGATAGAAAGGTGATTTGCAATTGTTTTCTCTCAATCTCCTAACTTGCATCTATTTAAGTAAAGAACAGGTACAAGTCAAAAGATAACTTTTAAAAAATGGGTAAAGGATCTGAATCAACATTTCTCTGAACAAAATATAAAAATGATCCATAATCACATGAAAATATACTCAATGTTATTAGCCATGAGGGAAATGCAGAGTAAAACCACAGTGAAATAGCACTTCGTACCCACTAGGATGGCTAAAATTAAGAAAGCAGATACTAAATGTTGGCAAGGATGTGAAAAATCAGAACCAACCCTCAAACGTTGCTGGTATAAATGTGAAATGGTATGATCTCCTTGGAAAACAGTATGGCACTTCCTCAACATGCTAAATATAGTGTGGCCATGTGATCCAGCAGTTCTATTCCTGGTTATGTACCCAAGAAAAATGAAAACTTATGGCCAATGTACCAATTTTGTAGACCTGACAGCATTATTCATAATAGCTTAAGAGTGTAAACAACTTGAATGTTCATCCGCTGAAACATATATCCCATTATAGATATGCTATGTTTTTATTTGGCAATAAGTAGGAATTAAGTACAAGTATATGCTATAGCAGGAATGAATCTCGAAAGACATTATGCTGAGTGGGAGAAGGCAGTCAGGAAGGGTCACATATCGTATGACTCAATTCCTATGCAACAGGTCAGGTAGGCAAACGTATAGGATGGACTTTAAACTAGCAGTTATCTAAGGACTGGGGAAGTTGAGTGGACATGAGGAGTGACTGCTCGTGGTTGTGGTGTTTGGGTTGTGTTGAAGAGTGTACAACTCGGTGAATATATTGAATATAATAAAGCTGATATATCCTGCAATTACCTGTAGGATTTAAAGCCTATTAATTCTTGCCTGATCCCATGCTATAAATACATTAGGAATAATACCATATATTGTGAATATTCCACAGGTATAACAACAAAACCTATAGGGTGGATGCTATTAATTGGGAGGATAATCCCAGAACCAAATTTAAGAAATCAGGTGGTGCTGAAATCACCTTTGTAGACTACTACAGGGAGGTATGCAATCTTTTATTTCAGTATGTCTAAATATTTTTTCTTATTTAATCAAATATGTCTCCTATGTATAACTGATAGTCACATGTTAGATCATAAGTCAAAATCTATATATTACAGGGTTTCTCTTGGAGGGTATTATAACTTACATGAATTTGTCCATGTATTTGGGTACCTTGTATATATGTTACATAATTAGAATGGCTCCAATAAGACCTCTTTAATGAGTCTTGGACATGGCTATGATAGTTTTAAACATGTTGATGGATTGGTGGGTTGAAAATAAAATATGGCAAAATTTCAGATATGAGGACTTCACCTATGTAGAAGTTTCAGCTCTCTAGGACTTGGTTCAAAATGAAAAAGTGAAAAATTACTATCAGAAATTATGTCACTTGTGTGCTAAATCTCATAACTCATGGATTCCTCAATCTTTTTTTTTATTTTTTTATTTTTATTTTTATTTTTAATTTATTTATGATAGTCAGAGAGAGAGAGAGAGGCAGAGACATAGGCAGAGGGAGAAGCAGGCTCCATGCACCGGGAGCCCGATGTGGGATTCGATCCCGGGTCTCCAGGATCGCGCCCTGGGCCAAAGGCAGGCGCCAAACCGCTGCGCCACCCAGGGATCCCGGATTCCTCAATCTTTATTCACAAAGAAACAAGTAAACTTCATGAACAAAGATGCACTAGGTGGTGAGGTTGGTTCTCTAGCTTTGGCAGTTAAGAGAGAATTCAAGGAGTTAGAGATATTTATAGCAAACGGAAAGAACTTAGAAAAGTATAAGCTGGGGTTTTTTTTTTCTCTAAATTTTATTAGGAATCCAAAACCTAGCTACTTGGAAGCACTGAGAGTACACAGCCATTCAAGGGTATGGTGCTATTATGGCATCATCCCCACTTGTGCTCCACGCTTAGTACTTACTTGTTTAACCTGAAAGCATGTAATGAGTGCTCATTATACAACTTGGGTATACATTGGTAAGACTACTGAGTTCTCTGTTCTTAAGGAACTTGCATCCTTGTAGCAGGAAGAGAGATGGCAGACAAGAAGAAAGCATGTATTGGGGGAAATCTATGCAGATAATCAAGAGGTGTTATGGAGAATGTCTGGTGGCTTAGACTGCTGGTCATAGAAAGCTCTGAGTAGCTGGCATGTGACTGTCAGAAAGGAGCAAGCTGTGTGCAGATTGGTGAGAAGAATTGTCTCTTACACCACTTTCAGGATGGGCATGATGTATCCAGATCCCAAACAAGGCTAGAGTGTCCTGTCAAGAAATAAACCCAGTTGTGGGTGGGACGTGTACAGGGTTGCAGGATATGACGTCAGAGGAGGACGTGGGAGCCACACTGTATAAAGTTCTATCCACCTACACACATTGGATTTTACCGTTAAGTGAGACTATACAGATAGATGAAATGGGGCACTTTATTTTACAGATGTGGGTCTAATGTACAGGGAATGTATGGGTACAGGGAATATGCGGGTAAAAAGGGAGGCAGGGACACCAGTAGGGAGGTGCTTAAGTCTATTTAGATCAGTGATAATGGTAACCTGGATTAGAAAGGGAATGGATGGGGCAGACAAGAGGACTTTTGATGGCTCAAATGTAGTGAGTAATGGTAAGAGGAGTCTCTGGCTTTATCTGAGGAAGTGAGTGGAGGCTGGCATCACTTATTGCAATGGGAGATTCTGTGTGAGGAGCTGGCTTGGGGATTGTTGGGTTGACATAGCCTATGATGGAGTTGCAGACAGGGATATCAGGCTGATATTTGCTTGCTCATTCTCCAGATTTTACTTCAAAGGTCATTGGTTGAGACGACCTTTGAAATGACTTGAGTAGTCTTGGGATGTCCTGGTGGGAACTCAGTATAATAACAGATGGCAATCTAGTTGTGTTGTCATGAGATCTAGAAAAATCCTGAAATCCATAGATGAGCCCTTAAAAGGAAAGCACAATCCTGGCTTGCAGAAAAGCTTTCATAGTAATGCAAAGTGGGACAAGGAAATTCCTGTGGAGATGCAGAAGTTGGTGTTGTAGGAGATCCGTATGGGATATCACAGGACAGCCATGAGAATTAATAGTGTGTTTCTCAAAGTTCTCGACAGAACAGCTTGTACAAAGGCTGTGCTAGTCTCAGTGGTGGGAGTGGTGATTGAGGCCCTAAAATGATGCCATGATTCCGCACACATGTATATACATATACTTGCACAAGCTCCTGCCTTAAGACTCTAGAAGCAGGGGAACGGAGGTGAATCCCAGCTGCCTTTCAAATAACTACAGAGAATTAAAAGTAGTAGTTCAGCTCCAGAGGTAAAGCGCCATGAACACTGGATTTGAAGTCTTCTTGTCTCTGGAACTCCTTTGACATTCTCAAGATACTTAACCAATCCCACCAGAATTCATGTGGCTAACTGGTGACTGATGAGGATCTCACTGGTCAGCATGGAAGGATCTATGACAGACCATCACTTTATGTGGGAGGGGAAAGGCACTTTATTGTACAGGAATTGCAGCCTAGGGATAGGAGCTTCTGGATAGATGTCTTGGCAAATGCCTTTTCCTGGCGGAAAAGTTTCGATGATGCAGGAGGCATGTTTGGAATAGCTGTAGTATTGCAGCTGCAAGGAGTGACCAGGTTTGTCGTCCCCCATTAATGTGGGAATCCTCTTCAAAGTTCTTAATTACATCCTTAATTTTTTAAGGCAGTACTATAGTGAGAAATATGTAATTCAAGGCTTGGTCCTGCATTTACCTATAGCAAGTCAAAGAAGGCTGGTACAGTGACCCCAACACAATGTTTATGAGAGTCTTGTTCTCCTGGGCCATGTGTGCTTACAAGGAAAAAAGAGGTCATCCCTGGGACATCTAAATTAAGAGACTATTAAGAGTATCTTTAACGTGTTCTTAAACTTGGGGAAATAGTCTTCCTAGCACACCCCTGGGCCTCTGTTGGTGATCCAGACTTTTTTGTACCTATTTAGGTGACTTGACTAGGCTTTGCTGACAGTCACACCAGTGTTCTTTCTCACCTCTTTTGAGCAGCAGTATAATACAGAGGTTACTGACCTAACTCAGCCACTGTTGATCAGCAAAGGCAAATGGAAAAAGAGCCAACAGGACACACCCCATAAGCCTATAATGCTGGTTCCTGAGCTATGCTACCTGACAGGTACTTCAGATTTATGCAGTCCTCATAGAAGACCACCCCTTTCAAGCCCCAGATGTTATGATGTAGAAGTACAGGCTTCTCACAGTACTCCATAATGACCCAGAGCTGTGTTCTCTCCATTGGCTCTTCCTCTTCCAGATAAAATCATCAAGGCTTCTTCACATACGTATTTATTCTTGCTTGTTTAGCTATATCTTCTTAACTTTTTAAAGGTCTATCAGATAAAATGCGAAAAGACTACAGGGTGATGAGAGACTTGGCTCTTCATATGAGGTTGGATCCAGAAAGAAGGCAGCACGAATTACGGAAACTGATGAATACTATACAAACGTAAGTCCTATTCTTCTCTCTGTGTCTTTGTGTGTGTGTCCTGAAGATGAGACCCGTGCAGAACTCTTGATATCTCAGATTCTCCAACTAAAAAACAACAGGTTGGAAGAAAACGACCTCTTGTGGGAACAACTCTATTTGTTCCATTGATGCAAAGTTAGAGGAGGTCTGGAGGGGAAGAACAAAATAGAAATACCCTAAGCACAAATGTGAGAGAGGACATGATTTCAGAGTACTAGAGACCCTCTCTCTGCAACATGTCAATACAGAAGACAAACAACAAGGCATCTTAGATTAAAGGAGAATTTTGCAAATGGATCATCATTTTTGCTTATTTCCTTTGGTTCTATTCTGTGGAAATATTTTAACTTTCAGAAATAGGGAGGTACAACGGGAACTTCAACTCTGGGATTTGAAATTTGATACCAACTTCGTGTCCTTCTCGGGAAGGATCTTGAAAGAAGTAAGAATTTTTCAAGGAAGAAGAGCGGTAAGACAGCTTCAAAATGGTCATGTTCTAGTTACTCTTGCAGTCATTTGGGGCCAAATGAATAATAATGCAGAGGACCTAAGTCAGGTCAGTAACTCACTGCTCTCTCTTCTTGGGCTGTTTGTCCTTTCTCTAGGGGAGAGCGAGCAGGTGTTCAGTTAGAAAGCATGTAACATCCTTGGCATATAGTAAACTCTATAGTTTACCATGGTTGGAGTTGTGGACATCTCTCGTGGCAAAACAATCTGCCAAGTATATCCTTAAGAGTCAAATAGCTAGAATCCAAACAATCCAGAGTAACCCATGATAGAATCCCAGTATTACTTACCACTATCTTAAGGGAAGAGTATGTAATTCAGTTATGACCAAAGTTTAAAATTGTAACGTTTCAGTAGGAAGTAGCAAGAATTTGCAATAGAAAGGCTCTTTGTCGGTATTTCTTTAAAAATTGAAGTCTTATACTATGTCTTCCAGTTTGACTCCCATCCACAGTTTGCAGATTGGTCGAGAGAGACCAGAAGTGGACCCTTACTCAATGTGAAGTCACTAGATCATTGGCTAATACTCTATCCTACGAGAAATTATGGAGCGGCCTCATCCTTAGTACAGAGTCTACGGAAAGTCACACCCACCATGGGCATAGCTATGAGAGAGGCAAAAATGTAAGTAGAGCTGAAATTAAGATCTATAACAACCGATCTTCAAATCGGAGGTAAAGTGGAGTCAGATTATATTAAATTATAGGAATTGGTCACTGTATTAAAACCCTGGAGGTTTGTAAACAAAAAAGCCTAATCTATTCCAATTAACTGTAAAATAGGCTTTGGGGATATATAGTTTGTGGCTATTGGGATACATGCTGAGGAAGCCAAACATTGAACTTATTTTTGTTTTAAGAACAAACTTATCAGGGTACTTGGGTGGCTCAGTCAGTTAAGCATCTGACTCTTGGTTTTGGCTCAGATCCAGCTGGGTGCTCAGTGGAGAGTATGCTTAAGATTCACTCTCTGCCCCTCCCCTTATGTGTGCATTTTACCCCTACGCAAATAAGCTCAGGAGTTATGGAAACTGTCTGATGTACAGGCAGCAGGGCAAGATTTCTAACACGTGCTCAGACCTCCAACAGGACATGGGGTCATAAGAAAGAGCAATTACTGTTTGGTTGCTTTCTAACTATAATGGAAGATCCTCAAAGTATTATTTCTAACATGATGATGCTTCTAGGAAGATTTTTTGGGGATAATCCTCAATCAGACTAGGGAAATTCCTTTCTCATTTTAAAAATTTCTTTTCACATGAATGAATGTGGAATTCTATCAAATGCATTTTGTACTTTTTTTTTTTTTTTTACATTTAATCTGCAATTATTTTTCCTATAATTCACCACACTAACTGTTTCTTTTTCTGAAGATTGCATTTCAGGCTTACTGTCACCCTAGGCCCATGGTATTCTACTTTTTTTTTTTTTTTTTACGATTTTTAATTTACTTGTCTGATAGAGAATGAGAGCTATCACAGGAGGAGAGAAAGAGAAAGAGGCACTGAGCAGGGAGCCTGATATTCTAATATCATTGCTACTTTCAAGTTATTCTTTGGTTTTTGAACGTATATGATTTAATGATTTTACTCTGTCAATGGGACACCTGAGTGGCTCAGCGGTTTAGCTCTCGCTCAAATAAGTAAATCTTTCATGACCATTAGTTAAAAGTAGTTTTTTTTTTTTTTTTTAACATTGTACCTTGTTTTTATGTGGTGCTCCATTGGCTGCATAAAACGTTTGTTACATACTTAACTTTTGAATACAGATGATATATACTTATTTTCTAGGCTTGAAGTAAGTGATACAGTCCAGTCCTATACAACCGTCTTAGAAAATCATGTTTCCTCCAAAACACAGATGGTAAGTTTCTATTTGATAGCACTTCCTTTTTTTTTTTTCAGATTTTATTTATTTATTCATACAGATGCAGATAGAGAGAGGCAGAGACACAGGCAGAGGGAGAAGCAGGCTCCATGCAGAGAGCACGACGTGGGACTCGATCCAGGGTCTCCAGGATCACACCCTGGGCTGCAGGCGGTGCTAAACCGTTACACCACCGGGGCTGCCCCCACCCTTTTTTTTTTTTTTTAACAAAGATTTTATTTATTCATGAAAGAGACAGGAGAGACAGAAGCAGGCTCCATGCAGGGAGCCCGATGTAGGACTCCAGGATCATGCCCTGGGCCAAAGGCAGGTGCTAAACCGCTGAGCCACTCAGGTGTCCCATTGACAGCAGCTTCCTGTCTTACCTTGTAGTGTTATAAATCTCATCTGTTAGATCTTGAGTGTCTACCACTCAAAATTAATCTCAAGTGCCCTTTCTTTGGCAGGGACTTGTCTTCAATTTCTGTCCTTTCCTGTCTCTGAGGCTGTCAGCCTGTTCATGGTCTCTGACCTTTCAGCCATGTTCACTGGAGAGTGGGCAAACACTTTGGGAGAAAGTGGCCTCAGTTGCTGAGATCATCTCTCTGGGTCCCTACTTCTTTCCTGTCTTAACCTAATAACTCTTTATGACCTTGTTAGACTGCCTGAGCCCCAAACAGGCACAGTCCCTGTGTTTTCATCAGTTTGAACAGCTCTTCTTAGGAGGAGACTGGCCTATGCTATTCCAGAAGCTGAAATTGTAGGATGCATTAGCTGACCACTCTCTGAATACTCAGAAATCATCACAGAAAAAATTAGAATCTAGATTTTGCAATTGTACTTAAAAGCCTGACTTATTGAGCTATTGAAATATACATAAATACGTATATTTATATATGTGTATATATAAATAAATGGAGGTGTGTGTGTGTGTAATCTGTACCCAAAAGATTAGGTGCTTTAAGAAAAGCATATCTATAAGTTAGTTTAGCCTTCATCTTTAAGTGATCCCAACAGGCATGGAGAAATCCTAAGCCAATAATGGATTGGTGTCCTTTCAAACACACACATTGACTGCAGTCTATTACAATTAGAAATCATTAAATCATATACATTCAAAAACCAAAGAATAACTTGAAAGTAGCAATGATATTAGAATATCAGGCTCCCTGCTCAGTGCCTCTTTCTCTTTCTCTCCTCCTGTGATAACTCTCATTCTCTATCAGATAAGTAAATTAAAAATCATAAAAAAAAAAAAGTAGAATACCATGGGCCTAGGGTGACAGTAAGCCTGAAATGCAATCTTCAGAAAAAGAAACAGTGTAGTGAATTATACGAAAAATAATTGCAGATTAAATGTAAAAAAAAAAAAAAAGTACAAAATGCATTTGATAGAATTCCACATTCATTCATGTGAAAAGAAATTTTTAAAATGAGAAAGGAATTTCCCTAGTCTGATTGAGGATTATCCCCAAAAAATCTTCCTAGAAGCATCATGTTAGAAATAATACATTGAGGATCTTCCATTATAGTTAGAAAGCAACCAAACAGTAATTGCTCTTTCTTATGACCCCATGTCCTGTTGGAGGTCTGAGCACGTGTTAGAAATCTTGCCCTGCTGCCTGTACATCAGACAGTTTCCATAACTCCTGAGCTTATTTGCTTAGGGGTAAAATGGGGATACTAGTCTTGATCTCAGTAGGTTATTGAAGAATTAACTGAGTCAAGTACAATGCTTGGCAAGTGCTCTCACATAGCACCCATCATGTAAGGGGTGACGTTCCTGATGATGGTACGTTTCAGTCTGTGCTTGTTAACCCTCTGTGTCAACTTCATGATAAACTCCTAGAAACAGAATAGCCAGGACGTAAAGACTTTGCAAGTGCAAGTGATTCATGCATATTGCCCATGCCTGGCTCCTAGGCTCTTTCCTCTTCCATATGCTCACCTTCGCCATTATTGAATGGAATGGGATTCCAGACCCTTTACCCTCCTGGGCCAGCTGTGGATTGAATGAACAGACTCTGTTCCTCCACCTAGGTAGTTTGCTTGACGTGACATCCACTTCTCCCATTACTGTGGTTTCATGTCCTCGGTAGTCTTGTTGCTTTCTTTCAAGGTCCTTTGCGTGCTGTCCAGTGAAAAGAAAGACCTGTATGATGGCATAAAACAATACCTGTGTGTCAAGTGTCCGACCCCAAGCCAGTGTGTCGTGGCACGGACCTTAGACAAACCCCAGACGCTGATGACCATTGCGACAAAGATTGCCCAGCAGATGAACTGCAAGATGGGAGGAGCCCTCTGGAAGGTGGAGACAGGAGTACGTTGGATTTCATTGCCTTCTCTTTATTTCACTTGTGTTCAGTGGAATTTAAGACTCAACCATCTTAAACGCAGTTGCTTAATTGTGCTTCTATTGTGTTCTAACTCAATGTCTTACCTTTTTTAAAAAATTTCAGTTACAGAATGCGATGTTCATTGGTATCGACTGTTTCCATGATATTGTAAATCGGCGGAAGTCAATTGCAGGCTTCGTGTCCAGCATCAATCAGGAATTGACGCAGTGAGTGGGCGTAGGCAGACATTGTGTAGATGGCAACTAGCTGTAGACCAAACAGGAGAGGTGGGCCTAACTAATGTTTGTTGACGAGGGCCATGGGCAGGGTATTCTCTTCCTCTTCTGGCAAAGTTATGCTCCAAATACATTTGATGTGGAAGGGTCTATATCATTTTTCTGTTGCTGCTTAACAGATGACGACAAACATGGCAGCTTAAGAGGACACTCCTGTGTCTGCGCATAGGTCTGTCAGGCAGCCATCAGGTTGGCCATGTTGGCCAAGCCACATTCTCCTCTGGAGGCTTGAGGTCCTATTGCAAGTGCACATCCTTGTGGTAGAATCTTTTTTTTGTTTTGTTTTTGTTTTTGGTAGATGAAGGACAGAGGTCCCCCTTTCCTTGCTGGCTGCCAGCTACAGGCCTGTTTCAGCTCCTGGGACTTCATCCATATTCCTTCTCGAATGCCCTGCTCCCCCAGAGCACACAGTCCTTGTTCTGCTTCAAATCTCTCTTCCCCCTTCTGCTATCTTGCTTTTTCAGGGGGTTATGAAATTAGATAAGGTCCATCTGGAAAATCTTCCCTAAAGCCAACTGTGACATAGGACATAATCACAGGGGCGATACAATAGTCACAGATTCCAAGCGTTAGATTTCTGCTCACTGGGGGCTCTGATGATCAGTGAGTCTCCCCATTAACACACGGGGAAGGACTCAGGCCCCACATGGGGAAGACAGACCTAGGAATACAATCAGAAGCCTATAGGTACAGGATCTGCTCTTCACAGATCTATATGTAATGGATCTGCCGAAGAACATATGCTTCCATATCTCATGTTTCTCCCTTGCTCCAGGGATACTTTTGTTTTCTGTGCTTAGAGTAGAACCTACCTTCAAAGGAGTTTGCACATTCTTCAGTTTAGTTTCTTGAGCATTAGCATGTGTATGACCATCACCAATCACTGTTATGCTTCCTGAGGATTTACTAGCCCCCTTGGTATAATTACAGAGTATTCTTTAAGGGGGTCCATTTTTATTTTCATGAATGGCATCAATTATTCCAGTCTAGTTCCAGTTCTAGTTTAATATAATATTGGTTTGCTTTTATGGTGGGAGGGCATGTGGAAAATAATGTTTCAATCATGGAAAGAAATTAAGCTCTCATTCGGTTCATTTTTAAATTTTTAATTCTTTTAAATTGGAGTTCAATTTGCCAACATAGAACACCCAGTGCTCATCCCGCCAAGTGTCCCCTCAGTGCCCATCACCCAGTCACCCCAACCCCCACCCACCTCCCTTTCCACTACCCCTCGTTTCCCAGAGTTAGGTGTCTCTCATGTTTTGTCACCCTCACTGAGATTTTCACTCATTTTCTCTCCTTTCCCTTTATTCCCTTTCATTAATTTTTATATTTCCCAAATGATTTCATTCAGTTCATAAATAATTTTGAACCCTTGCTTTTTTTTATGGTGAAAAAATTTATATTTAGATTTATAGTTGGCTGGACTCAGTTTAGATGATCCCAATTTTGTTGGCAACATCCAAAGCTCATAATCAGGAGCCAGTCGAACATATGCTTTCTTCTCTCCATCAGACCTGATCAAGGTGTTGACCTTCGCCACATCAGTGTCATAGAGCTTCTTTACAGCCTGTTTTATCTGGTGCTTATTGGCCTTGACATCCACAATGAGCACAAGTGTATTGTTGTCTTCTGTTTTCTTCATGGCTGACTCAGTAGTTAAGGGGAACTTGATGGCATAGTGATCAAGCTTGTTTCTCCTGGGGGCTCTCTTTCGAGGATATTTGGGCTGCCTTTGGAGACACGGGGTCTTGGGTCATCGGAATGTAGGTGACGTGCAGATCTTTTTTTTTTTTTTTTGTGACTGCTCGCCTTTCACCACTTTCTTAGCTTTCAAAGCCTTTTCTTTGGCTTCAGCTTTGGGAGGGGCAGGGGCTTCCTTCTTCACCTTCGGCGCCATCTTCATGAAAGGGCGAACCCTTGCTTTTTGGCACAACATTTCCACTGCTCTGTTCTCAGCATTTGAACATACCATGATTTCATCTTGTAGACTGTAAATTCTGGGGAAAAAAAGCAGACAAATGTATTATATCATGTCAGGTCATTGCAATAGTTTGAAGCAATTAAAAAAACAGGGGATAGAAACTTGAGACCAGTATTGCTTGATCTGTTGGGAAGTGGTCAAGTAAAAATTACTGCTCCAAAGCAGGTGGTTCCCATAAAGCATGATTATGGATGAACCATTTTTTTAAGACCTCAGCTTGGAAGCAGGAATCTCCAGGAACACTGGCTATTTATTTTGGGTGTCCACCATGAGACGGCAGTAGTCCTGCACATTGAAAGTGCGTGTAATTTGTACCAATGTTAGTGAATGCTTCCATATTCCTATTTGTGTGCATTCACAATTTTAATAAATGCCTAGGGTACTGGAAGAGACCAATGCTTCGATCTCTGCAGAGGCATCAAAGAATGGATTCCTGATTGGATCTTCAGCTACTCATAGTGACTCCCCCCTCCCCGCCACCAGAGGTCCTAGATTAACTCAGGATGAAAAATAAGGGAATTTTTAAGACTCCTATCTCAAACTGACAGCTTATTTTTCTCCAAACAAGGTGGTTCTCTCAGTGCATTTTCCAGGAATCGGGGCAGGAGCTTGTGAACGGGCTTAAAACCTGCTTGGAAGGTTAGTGTCCCATCAAGATTGGTGTGCCTGACTCCATCTGGGTAGTTGTCTGCAAGTGAACACACTGTCCCCCCGGAGACGTCTGGCAATGCCTAGAGATGCGCTCCATTGTAACAGCTGGGATGGAGGTGCTACTGGCCTCCAACTAGCGGGTAGAGACCAGGCATGCTACAGAAGACAGCAACACCCATTCTGCCCCCACAAAGAATTATCTGGCTCAGAATTTCTGTAGTGGTGCTGTTGAGAAATGCTGAGCTCACGTGAAGACCAAAAGGCAGTGAATGTGTCCTGGAGGCTACAGGATTGAAAGAACATGAACCTAGAAGCTGTTACAAATAGCAGTGGCCAGTTGGTTCTGAGTTACGGCTTATTCACCCATGTTTCTGGTTTCCTTCCAGCTGCCCTGAAGCTCTGGTGTAAACATAATCAGTTTCTACCACAAGCTATCATTGTGTATCGGGATGGAGTTGGGGATGGTCAGCTTCAAGCACTGATGGATCATGAAGTCCCACAGATTGAGTCCTCCTTAAGATCTGTGTACCCTAAAGACTCTGGGTATATAAATTGTAAAGTGCAGATTTTCTAAACTCTACATTTCAGTCTTTGAAAGGAATATCACAGTTATGATCTGTGAAGAGAGAGAGCATGGCACAGAGGGCATCAGTTGCTGGATGGGGAATTCATTCTTTGACTTTCTGGTCCACACCCAAGTCAGAGGACAGAGCAGAACTAGAATGTTCCTGATTGTATCCTCCCCAGGGAACCCCTAAGAACCTGTAACTTTTTTCTAATCTCCCTGGAAGCCTTGATGTAGGAGGGCTTGTTAAGCTCAGGTACTTATTAAAATCCATAAACACAGCCTGGTGATGGTTTGTGTTTAGGCAACTTCTTTATTCTGGAGTTTTGTAGGTCCTGGGGCTGGGGAATGCCTCTCCTCTGCCTCCTCTGCTTGTCACTGGGGCCTGGTTCCCACCACAGATAGGAGCAGCCCCAACCTTGTGAGGAAGTTCTTCCCCCTAAGATATGAGTGGCTGTGAATAGAAACCTCTCTTACTGCTTAGGTCAGGCTCATGGAGCTAGGACAGTAAAGTTGGTGTGTGGGGGGACTATACCTTCTGCAGATTCTTCTTAAGGAATCCTGTGTGTGTGTGGTGCTTCAATACTCTGAATGCCTCTAGGACAACAGTACATCTGTCATTACTTTTAAGGGTCAAACTAACTTTCATTGTGGTGAAGAAACGAATAAACACCAGATTTTTTGTGGAGTCTCAAGGAAGACTTCAAAACCCACTTCCAGGAACAGTTATTGATGTGGAGGTGACCAAGAGGCAATGGTAAGCCCCCCCCCACTTTTATTTAGAGATTCTCTTTTATTCAAATAGAAATAGAAACTTTTTAAAAAAGGTTTGCGTGGTTTGGTGGAGAATAGATTGACCTAAAGACGGTTTAAAAATTACACGAACAGATACACATGGGATTCTAGAGGTTTCTATCTTCCTTTTTCTCTTAGAATTTAAGCCTATATTGTAAACATACTGAGATTCTTCAGTTGTTAGGAGCAATGGTAGAACTTCTGGTCAAGCAGAGATTTGTCGATTGTGCAAATGAATTAATGTAGAACCCTGGATGGGAAATGAAACAGGACCCCTTCATACCAGCAGACAGGGAGCAAGGAAGGAAAGACAAGCATCGATCAATCTAGTAGAAGACAGGAAAGGGATAAAGGAAAAAGCAGGTGGGAAAGTAGGATTAACATAAAGCATAGCCTAATACACATAAGAAATCCGGTATCTAGGGAACCCTGGATGGCACAGCGGTTTAGCACCTGCCTTTGGCCCAGGGTGCGATCCTGGAGACCCGGGATCGAATCCCATGTCTGGCTCCTGGTGCATGGAGCCTGCTTCTCCCTCTGCCTATGTCTCTGCCTGTGTGTGTGTGTGTGTGTGTGTGTGTGTGTGTCTATCATAAATAAATAAAAATTTAAAAAAAGGCCGGTATCTACAAAAACCTGGTGGATCTTGCCAATTCTATTAGGGGGTTTGAATGGGTTCCGTTGATCCTCCGGGAGGGGCATAAAACATCCATCCCTAGAACTCTGAGTTGAGTTTCCCTGTGGCCAGATCCAATGTGTCAGTTTCAAGTTTCTGCATCAAGGCGTCAGCGCAGATGCTTCTATAGAAATCTCATGAGCATTATTACATGGGTCAGTGGTTGCATTGCCCTTTATGGACTTGCTTTCCCAAATCCTCCCCCCACAGTTAAGCAGGCTTCTAAGTATAAAGGAAACTCTGTACAATGGATTTCTGTCCATTTGTCTCACATCAGATAGTAGGTTTGCAATGTTCTTTTTCTTCTGAAAATAAGCTATAGTCTATATTCATGTGTTCTGTGATTCCAGGTATGATTTCTTTATCGTGAGTCAGTCTGTGAAAGACGGTACTGTCACTCCCACTCATTATAATGTCATCCACGACACGGTTTGCTTCACCCCAGATAGGATACAGTATCTCACTTACAGACTATGCCACATGTATTATAATTTGCCGGTAAGTATTTTTATATGGATTTCCCTTTAGATCTCAAAGATTGTTCAACATTAAATCTATACTTTTTGAGCCATCTGAATTGATATCTCTGAAACATTAAGTTTAGATGGAAAGTTTAAAGAAATCCTTGTTGTTGTTCTTTCTGCTGAAGGGTGTCATTCGAGTTCCTGCTCCTTGTCACTATGCCCACAAACTGGCTTACCTTGTGGGCCAGAGTATTCATCAAGAACCACACCATTCCCTGGCAAGCCGTCTCTTTTACCTGTGACCAAGAGAAGAAAGCCTGATGACATGTTGAAAACCAGCATTTGTAAATTTTTTCTTTTTAAGCTGTACTTCTGAAATGCCTTCCTAGATGCATAGTTATATATATATATGTATATATAAATTTTTTTTTGAGAGAGAGAATGAATAAACTGGGAGGGGCAGAGAGTGAGGGGGGATCAGATAGAATCCCAAGCAGGCTCCCACTCTTAGCTTAGAGCCCAATATGCGGCTTGATCTTATAACCCCATGATCATGACCTGAGCGGAAATCAAGAGTTGGACGCTCAACTGACTGAGCCACCCAGGTGCCCCAAGATGCATAGTTTTAAATTCTAATCATTCTTGATAGCACATGGAAATTCAGAGTGGTGTGTCACTACTACCACTGACTTAACATAACCCTTCTAGTTTCCAAGCAGGAAAATGGACCACGAGGGCTGTGTCTTTCAACTCAACCTTTGAAATGTGTTACCATGACTATGATTGACCACACTTGAACATGTGGCACTTAGAGCAAGCTACTCCACTCATCGTTGAGATTGGGCATTAGTCTCATGAACAAGTAGACTGGAAAAATGACATCTTTTTTTTTTTTTTTTGAAAAATGACATCTTTATGAAACCTTCATGTTTAAAGGGACAACAATGCTCTAAAAGGCAAAATGAAATGATTTATTTGCTACCTAAAACTTTGTAGGAAAGGAATAACCTATGTATGTAGTATTGGTTATTCTTCAGGGTAGGGTGGAAATTTGCACGTTATCTTTGGTGGAGCTGTAATAAGGAGAGCCTTGCAATTTAAGAATTGGCAGTTCTTGGAACACTGAAATTTCACTTTTTCTACAAAGAAGGGAAATGTAGAGTTCTATTAGCACTTCTGTTTCATTCATTCTCTTGTGTGTGTTTCAAATGTGACGTTACTGTTAGTGCCATAATCAGAAGAGTCTTGGATAATTTGTTAAAATGCAGCTGTTAGGTTTTCTGAAAACTGATACTTCCCCCCCCCCTCGCTTTTTAAAACTATCTTTAAATAGATTCAGGAAACAAGATGTAAACCTTTGTTTTCTTACACTCCCAAATAAAATAGTATTTTGGTGACTGGCAGGGAGTAGATCAGCTTCAGGGATCCCAAAAAGGGTATGTTTATAAACAGTATAATTGTTTTGATAAGTCAGTCAATTTAGGTTTGCAATTTGAACTAGCCTTATGAGAAATAAAAACAAGTCATTTAAAAACATAATGTAATCCAGGTAACTTCTTAACTACCAGAACTGGCCTCATAATGATAAATGGAATACTGATGGATCCATAATTAAAGATAAGGCAACATGTTCTTTTCTGAATTTAACTTGTGATAATATATTCCTAGAGATCTATAAAGAAATAGGAACAAATTCGGGATACCTGAGTGGCTCAGTGGTTGAGCGTCTGCCGTTGGCTTAGGGTGTAATCCCGGAGTCCTGGGAACGAGTCCCACATCGGGCTCCCTGCATGGAGCCTGCTTCTCCCTCTGCCTGTATCTCTGCCTCTCTTTGTCTCTCATAAAGAAAGAGAGAGAGAGAGAGAGAGAGAAAGAGAGAACAAATTAAAAATGGTTACTAAAACTTTCTGAAGGTTTCCCATATGTACAATATAAATCATTAACACTATACAAAAACTTCTAGATTTACAAATTTATAATGATGATGTGATTCAATGAAGGTCTTCATGTTAAAAATAATTGAATCAGGTCTTGTTATTTTAAAAACCTATTCTGGTCTTCAGTCTCCTTAATCTACAGACTAGGAAAAAAACACTGTTGGTTTTCTAAGATACATGGAAATATTTTTGTGACTAAAGCACTATCTGAATTTATTCCCCCCTTACTAGCACTTTATAAATTAGGAGAAGGTGGCTGATAGTCAACATTTCTAGGAGAGAGCCTGATCGTCCCAAAGGCTTATAAACTATATGTCTATAATGTATCATAGTGCCTAGTTTCACATTGCTTGAGTAGGTTGAGAAACTAATTTTTTTTCAAGATTTTAATTTATTCATGAGAGAGAGACAGACAGACAGACACAGGCAGAGGGAGAAGCAGGCTCCATGCAGGGAGCCTGACGCCGGACCTGATCTCAGGTCTTCAGGATCACACCCTGGGCCGAAAGTGGCACTAAACCACTGAGCCACCTGGGCTGCCCTGTTGAGGAACTAATTAAAGATCTTTCAGGAATGGATTTGGCCAAACTAGCAATGGATTATATAAGAAAAATGAACTTCCTGACTCTGGCAGTTGTGAATATATATATATATATATATATAAATTTATCAAACCTCCTACTGATAAGCACAGTTCAGAGACCAGGACAAAATTCCAGAAAAGGATGTTGAACAGCTTTGAAGATAGGGCGAGGCACAGAAGAACATAGCACCAATATCTAGTGTAAGGAAATCTAGAGCGATGACCCTGTTTGTTACGATCTTTACCAACTGCTGTTGGAAATAATGTTGGCTTTCATCACTGTCATGTTAACTGCAGATTCTAAGAGTCCATCATTGGGTTGACAGTCTTAATTTTTATTTTACTGAGAGTCTTTATCATGAATGGATGTTGAATTTTGCCAAATGCTTTTTCTCTCTCTGTTGAAATGATGGTGATAATTCAAGTCTAGCACTATGGCAATGCCTGTATCAGTTTTCTTTGCTGCTGTAACTGATTACCATGAACCTAGCAACTGCGGACCTCACAAATGTAATATCTTAGTTTTGCAGGTTAGAGGTCTGGCGTGGGATAAACAGGTCAGCAGTGTGTTTCTTTCTGGAGGTGCCGGGAGAGAATGCGTCTCCTTGCATTTTCCACCTTCTAGAGGCTGGCTGTATTCCTTGCCCCGTGGCCCCTTCCACCCTCAAAGCCGGCAGTGGCTGATTAATTCCCCTGTCCTTTCTAACACTGGCCCTTCTTCCCCACTTTTTCTTTTTTTCTTTAAAGATTTTATTTATTTATTCGAGAGAGAGAGAGAGAGAGAGAGAGAGAGAGAGAGAGAAAGGCGGAGACAGGCAGAGGGAGAAGCAGGCACCACGCAGGGAGCCCGACGTGGGACTCAATCCCGGGGCTCCGGGATCACGCCCTGAGCTGAAGGCAGACACTCAACACTGAGCCACCCGGGTGTCCCCTTCCCCACTTCTTTTAATGACCCTTGTGATGATGGTGGGAACACTTGGATAAGCCAGGATCATGTCCCTATTTTGTTAGGTGATGCGCAACCTTAGGTCCATCCGCAATTTTTCTTTTTAAGAAAGGCAGATTGCCACACGAAGTGCTTCGTTTGGACGTGTCTGGAGTCTTGGAAGAACACAGGAAGGACTACCCTGTGATCTCTTGCAGAGGGACCCTGTGATCTTGTTTGGAGGTTCTAGCGGGGGAGCACAGCTACTCCTATACCCTCTTTTTTTTTTTTTCTACTCCTGTAGCCTTGCTGAAAGAACAGTCCTCCATGGGGGAAGGTCGTCCTCTCCCACCAAGCGCACAGCTTCCCTAGGGATGCATATGGAGCAGTGCGGCTGGAAGGGGGCACCTGCCTAGCCAGCCAGATCAGGGGAATCATCAACCCTGGATCAATGGGTGACAGAGGTCCCAGCCAGATTGCCCTCACAGCCCAATCTGCAACTTTATTTATTTTTTTAGAAAGATTTTGACACAAAGAGAACACAAGTAGGCAGAGGAAGAATCAGGCTTCCCGCTAAGCAGGGAGCCCAATGTGGGGCTCAGTCCCAGGACCCTGGGATCATGACCTGAGCCGAAGTAAGCCTAACCAGTTGGTTAGCGACCTGGTTGGCCACTCTTGTGCCTCCCACCCCCAAATCTGCAACTTTAATTATCCTTCCTCATGTAAGGCAACATCTGGGCAGATTCTAAGGATTAGAACAGGAGCATCTTTTGGGGAAGGTGGGGAGGGGCAGAGGCATTATTCTGCCTCTCAGACCTTGCCCAGGAGTGTCAGGGTGCAAGGACCTACATATTTGAATGTAGGAACCTCTCCCTCCATAGGGATCTAGGGAGAGAAGAGAGACTTGGGGGAGCCCCCTGCTGGAGGCTCAGAGGACGGAATCCTTAAGTGCCTGCACTGGGTCCAGAGCTCCTTCCCCCCTTGTCCCCTTCACTCTGCACTGGTGACAGCTGAGCTGCCCCAGGTGGAAGATTTGTGGGAGACCCCTCAGCTCTGCTCCACTCCCTCACTCACCCAGGTGTCTGTTCCAGCCGTTCCTTCCCCTGCTGGGGTCTGTGGCCCAGGCAAGGGCTGACTCAGCTACCCCCAGTGTCCAAGAGCCCAGGACAGATGGCCACCATCGCTGGCACTGGAAACAGCAACGGCATGGACAATCAGGGAGCACCTTGGCTGCAGCCACCCCCCGGGGCAGTGTTCCCAAATTGCTGATCCACAGAATTGCAACGGACTCCTAGGGATCTCAGAATGATTCTTGGGTTCCAGGTCATGCAGCCTGGGCTCTTTGGGTTCTAGTCTGGCAATGAGGTTGGTTGTTACCTCTCGTGTCCAGACAGCTGCTTGGTGTCTGCGTTTTGCTTGAGGCCCACAGGAGAAAAAGACAAAAAACCTGTGGGCTGCTCGTACTTCCTGCCCACAGCCTATCTCATCCCCATCGCTCAGTGGGCAAGTGGTGGCTGCTGAGTTCAGGGGAAGTGTGGGGGGGTGGGTGGCGTGTCATGCTTGGCCTTCTGGTCCCCTGGCACAGGGTGTGTTGCTGCACCCCCTTTCCTAAGGTCCTGAGCATGATCTGCTGACTCAGTGGTCCTCACCGCCTGGGGCTCTTGCTCAGAGGATCGCTCCTTCCAGCCCTGGAAGCATTGGTGTGGATTATTATGTTAGTTCCTGAAACCAGCTTCTCTCATGGAAAAACTTCAGGAACCCTCTCCCCTTGCTCATCCCCAGGCTCCGGATTCTATACTTGCACCCCTCCCCAAACTATAGACTCATCAATCCCTGGTTCCCTGGGTCCAATCTTAGGCTGAGAGTAATGGGCTTGTTCCAAGGAGGGCTCCAGTGGAACATCCACCGGACTTGCAGAGCCCCCCCCCCCCCCCCCCCCCGCGCCGCTTTCCCTCCTGGGTGAGAGGACCACTGTGCATTGTCTCTCTGCCCCCCAGAGAGGAAGGAACCACGGGGTGAGGTGAAGACCCGCCCCCCACCACAATAGGAAGCTGGTAGGTTTGGCTGGTCTGTCACCTGTCCCTGCTCTTTGTCCTTGGGACATTGTGAATCTGAATCTGCATCAGAATGTTCTCTGAGCTTGGGATCCCTCTGGGGACCTCTATGGGGATCAATGTGGAGGAAGAAGCTGGGCTATGGAGGCCACTTCATTGAGCTCAGGGCTTCACTGTGGAAAAGAGGTTGCATCCTGATAGGCTCCTGGGCAGAAAGGAAACCCCCGTCTGGGAGGAGGGAGCAGCGGAAGGGAGCATGGGGTGCAGTTCTCTCTCTCCAGGGTCCCCTTTCTGTAAGAGCCTCTGGCCCTCAGGAAGCAGGGGGAGCACCCTCCTGGGGCACAGCTTCTACTGGTTCTCGGCCCCCTACCCCCACCCACCTTGGAGCTCAAGTGCAGGACAAGAGAGATGTGCTGACTCCCCCACTCTCCCATTGAGTGGAGCAAGTGGGAAGCAGAGCTCCAGGGGTTTGTCCATCACAGCCTCGACCCCTCCCCCACCTCCTCCCTCTCTGCTCAGGTAATCTGCTGTCAAGGCATCAGGGGAGGCCTTGCCATTTCCTTCTTGTAGGAGGGGCATCACATGACAGTGACTCAGACTCCCCACTTTTGTGTCTCTCTCCCCTTATTTCAGGACGCCCAGCACAGTGTGTACTGTCTCGGGAATCTCAGGGTTGGGGTATCCTGGACAGAGAGGTACCTGCCTTGCACTGGGCAGGTCAGCACTTTTGGATCAGGAGGTCCAGGCTGGTATCAACAGCTCCCTGGAGCTGCCCCCAGAACTGTGATGCCCAGAAGTTCTTGGCGCCCACCTCATTCCACTATTATGGTTATATTTGCCTCTTTAATTAGTTGTGGAATGAACCAACCGTCTTCTATTCAATGGAAAACTGAGTCTATTTAGAATGATCTGTTCGCTGAACAGATGCAGGAAGTGACCTCTAAGGGTTCCGTGTGATTTCTATTCCTTGGGAAGTTGTCTTGATGACTCATCCCATGTCTTCAGTGACTGTAGGACTAGCCATGATTTTCTGCCTGGCTTCGGACAAGTAACCTAACCCCTCTGAAGGCAGCTGCATGCAGAGGTGACTAAACTCACTTTATACGTTTGGGCCAAATGGACAAAGCCTGGTTAGGTGCTTGGGATACGTGGGGGAGTGTGGAGGATGGGGGGTTCTTTGGAAGGACCTGTGAGGCTGTACAATGAGTGTGCCAGGAGGGCAGTGACACGGCAACACTGCTGTATATCCCACATGCCCTAGATTCTGGTAGAGACAGCCAGCCCCTAGACATCTATGTTTTAAGAAAAAATGGCAGGGGGATCCCTGGGTGGCACAGCGGTTTGGCGCCGGCCTTTGGCCCAGGGCCCGATCCTGGAGACCCCGGATCGAATCCCACATCAGGTTCCCGGTGCATGGAGCCTGCCTTCTCCCTCTGCCTGAATCTCTGCCTCTCTCTCTCTCTCTCTCTCTCTCTCTCTGTGACTATCATAAATAAATAAAAATTAAAAAAAAAAAGAAAAAGAAAAAATGGCAGGCACACAACATAGAACTGAGAAAAGAATGCCCATGGCAGAGGTTGGCTGGGGCTGGCTGGGATCATGCGGGCAGCAGCTCTGATGCGCGTGGCACCTCTGAGCTGTTCAGACGCTCAGGCCTGCTGAGCAAGCAGGGTTTGCACAGAGGACCCAGTTACCTGGGGCAGGCCACCAGCAGGCCGCCACGCAAATTTAGTGGACAGTAACGCGACACACTCCACGGACCTTACATGAATAATACTTCTCTCTGTCCTCACGAGTAATTCCAATTACTGTCACTCCTATTTTATTAATTTTTTTCATTTTATTTTTTATTTAAATTCAGTTAGCCAACTTATAGTATATCCTTAGTTTCAAATGTAGCTTTCAATATGTCACTCATAGTTTAGACACGAGCCATGGGCGCTCCTAGAGAAGTTTGTTGATCCGGCCCTGGGTCACATGGCGCGAAGGGCAGAGCTGGGCACAGAGCAGACTGTGCAGATTCAGACCTCACACTGTCCCCAGCATGGAGTGTTGTCCTCATTGTCCTGTCTCCAGAGAATCTCTGTCCTGTTCATCAGGTGCAACGGGGAGTGTGCAGCATGCTCTGGTGAGTAAGAACGTCACATCCTCTGCCTCCATGGATCCTAATTATTCTGGGGAAGATACACATAAAATAACCTCACAATGAATTGTCTCCTAATAGGAGACCCCTGAGACAGATCAGCTGGGCACAGCTCTAGTCAGGGAGATCTTGGGAGGCTCTCTGGGAGGGGGCTGAGTGTCCATCTGAAAGCATTCGTGGTAACTGGGGTGCAGCCTGAGTTATGGCTGGGTGGGCAGTGGGAGAGAGGATGTCTCCCTGAATGACCACTGGTCCGCTTGACTCCTAACTGTCGCAGAACCCGTGACATTCTAAATCAACTGTCCACATGACAGTTGCCCAAAGAATTAGCTTCATCTGCAACTGACCAAACCTGGGTGATGAGCAGCTAATATTAGCTAGGAAAGGGGCCTGCCAGGCTGGTGCTCTGGTGGCTTAATGGATGGAGTCTACAAAGCCCCAGTGTCTCGATGACCGAGGGTCTGACCCGCCCTCCGAGCAGCCAGAGCTAAGGCACAGCCCAGAATCGGCAGGGGCTCCCTGGCTCTGAGCGGGCACCTTCCTTCCTCCTTCCTTCCTCCCCAGCATCCAGTCTCTGCTGCACAAACTACAGTCACTCGACTTGCATCTACTCACTGATTTTGTACCCACAGGACCTTCAATGGAGTAGTCCATGGAGGTGATATTTGTGGCTCTACCCTGTTGTTTGGCCAGAAGTCCATTTGGATGCTGCCGAGACACTGCTGGGGACAGCCAGTAGATTTTCTTGACTACAGATGATTTTTTTGTGAATCCTGTGTTTGAATTCCCTATGATCTTCTCTTTTTGTAACGTAAGCCCTGATCCTGGAAGTACACTGACCACAACACGGTCGCTGTGCAGCTGGGAGAAGACCCTGGGAGTGCGATCGTTCATTGCTGGGTCACACTCCCGTTCTCCTTGTTCACCTGTGCCTGGGGAGCCAACTGAGTCCAGGCTGGGCCCAAGAGGGGCATTGCGATGTGGTGTGTGCTTACCACCCCCAGCAGAGTGATGCGTGGGGACGCGATTTTATTTGGATGACAGCACAGAAAAGATAATAGGACAGTGACCAGGAGCATGGGAGCTCGTGTCTGATGACTGGTATCCGATCATACTAGAAGCCACCTGGGAAAGTCACCTAAACCCCCTGTCCTCGGTCCCTGTCCTGTGACATGGGGCCTACTTACTAGTATTATGTTATAAAGCTTACTAAACTCCAGGTAATGCCGAAGGAAATGACTGGTACCTCGTAGTGCTGCATAAGTGATCCCATATGCCACGTCTGGAGGAATAAGCAAGAAATGCAGAAGTAGCTGCCTGCAGAGGGGTAGTGTGGACGGCTACAGGGCAGGAGAGGGTGGAAGGTGACCTTTCACATGGGCAAGATGCTTTACCTCAGGGAGAATGTCTGCCATCCTCTCCTGTGATCCCCCAGCAGCCCCCCACGGCATACACGGGGCAGGTGCAGTCGCCCTCTATTTCGTAGTTCATGGCACTGAAGTTCAGAGATTTTTAGTAACTTGCCCAGAGTCATGATGTTGATGACAGACGCATCTGGGACAAGAAAGGAGTTGGTTCCCTGGGGACGGAGATCCCCGAACCCGGCCCCCAACTGAGTCCTGTGGATCATGTCCTGGACTCCAGACCAAGCGCTTCCCTCTCTCCGTTCCCCAAACTCTCTTGCTGCAGAGACACAGGAGGTGCTTGTGCCAAAGAAGGCATATGCTTGACTCAGCCTCCACCCAGAGGTTTCCTGAAAGGAAGTTCCTTGAAAGGTCAGGGGCTCCAATCTGTGTCCCTTCTCCCTCAGCATCTTCACACAATAGCTGCCCAAGATGAACTCTTGGGGGTCTGACCTGTGGTCTGTGTGGCTCCCACGTGGCTCAGAGTCCAGGCATTTCCAAGCCAACTGTCCTCATGACAGCTCTCTAGTGAGTTACCTTGGCCTTCACTGACTAACTCTAGATGAACAGTTGGTGCTGATTAATGAGGACAGTGATCTACTGGGCTAGTATTTGGTGGTTTAATGGAGGAAGCTGGCATGTCCCCCGCTGTTTACTTACTGATCTAAGCACCCGTCTGAGCAGCCTGGCCTAAGGTCTGGCTGAGGGCAGGCAGGGACTGCACTGGCTCTGAGTGGGTATCTTTCCTACTCCTCAATATGACAGAGTCTCTACAGACTCCTCATCCTTCTTAGTCTCCACAGTGGTAGCGGAGAGAGTCTCATGTTCTCTTAGAGGGTCACCACCAGGGATCCCTGGGTGGCGCAGCGGTTTGGCGCCTGCCTTTGGCCCGGGGCGCGATCCTGGAGACCCGGGATCGAATCCCACATCGGGCTCCCGGTGCATGGAGCCTGCTTCTCCCTCTGCCTGTGTCTCTGCCTCTCTCTCTCTCTCTCTCTGTGACTATCATAAAAAAAAGAAAAAAATCTAAAAAAAAAAAAAAAAAGAGGGTCACCACCACTATGACACCCACCCCCCGGGACTCTGAGAGTCACCCAGGCCCTCCTCCCCTCTGTCACCAAATGTTCATTCCATCAACCCGATGGCACTATCCCTTCTCACTACTCCCCTAGGCAACACCCAAATGGCCAGGGACCCTGTCCACATCCATCCATGGAAATCCCACCATGAGATCCTAGTTTCCTTTCTTTTTTTTTTTTTTTTTCCAGTTTCCTTTCTAAATCTCCAGATTTACACTGCTAATGTTTGGTTTTGGATTTTGACATCTACATCCAGAGGAGTTGACCTGTGACACCCCCCCCCCGCCCCATTCCTGCCGTGTCCATGCTGGGGTAGCATCAAAATGCTCCTAATCCCATGAAAGCAGTGTGGGAAGTTCCTCTGTGTCTGTTCCCTGGAAGAGTGTGTAGGAGACTGGCATTTCCATCTTCAATATTCAGTTGAATTCAGAGGAAGCCACCTAGGCTTGAAGTTTGCTTTGTGTGAAAATGTATTTTTTTTATATCTCGTTTTAAATTGTTTCTTATGCTACATATTATGCAGTGCAGACATCTTAAGTGTACAGTTTTATGGTTTCTTATAAACACACTTGCTGCCAACACCCAGTTTCCACATGCAGAGCGGCTCCAGCACCCTGGCAGCCTCCTGTAGAAGGACGTCAAAATCATTGCTAATTTATTAGGTTACAAGGATGAAATCAGTTACTCCATGAATATTCCAAGCACAATGATTACACATAGTTGGTGCAAAAATAGTGTGGCAGCACCCTGGGAAGGTAGTGGAGCAAGCGGGAGAGTTTCCACTGTGGGGGCCTGGGGCAGGGCAAGGAGGCCAAGAGAAGTTTCTCGGAAGCATTTGGCTTTCGCAGAGTGAACAGCCGCTGCTCCAGAGTGCAGTACCTACATTAATTCAGCGACTGCTTCCTTTGCTTCAAGTGCTGTTCTGTTTTTGTGTTTCATTTTACATAAAAATATTTTAAAGATCAAACTAGCAGAAGATAAATTCTGCTTCCTGTAAAAGCCTCCAGCATTAACTATAAAACGTTTCTCTGCAACTCAGGTGGCATTTGTACGGTTCACACACTCGGAGGCTGGCACTGACTTAGTTGGCTGGGACCCGAGGAGCAGTGGGGAGCCCTTGGTCCTTGGCCTCCTGTCCCCTTTAAGCTTCCAGACACTCTGCAAGTCCAGGAGCTCTGAGATCCCAGCCGACACCTGTAGGGCACTTCCTTTCCGGGTCTCTAAGCATCTGCTGTGCAAACGGGTGCAGGGCTCCCCCGCCCCCGCCCCGCAGAGGCACAGAGGAAGGGGGACTGCTTGGGGGGGTGTGCGGGACCCAGAAGGCTCCTCAGGTCCTGGAAGGTGACCTCGGGCCTGCAGGTCCCCAGCAGTCAGATCCGCGGGGCACTGGGTCTGTTTGTGGCTCTGAGGCTGAGGGTGTCACCCATCTGAGGAGTGAGTCTGTCAGTGTCCTCCAGGAGAGACTCTGCCTGGGCCTGGGGCCAGGAGCCCTCAAGCCCTGGGTGCCCTGGACAGTGAACTGGAGAGGCCGAAGGGGAGGCTCCAGACTCTGGGATGAAAAGCCTGAGTCCCACCCCTGGGCCTGTGAGGAGCAGGAGGTCTGAGGACATGGGGCAGGAGAGGTGATGTGCCCCCCACCTCACATGTGATGGGGCCGTGTGGCAACCTACACCACCAGGGTGCACAGTTCCCTGGAGGGCTTCCCTTTCTCCCCTAAGAATCTTCTCCACCAATGCCTTGCCTGTGCCTTTCAGCTTAAAAATGGTCATGCTGAAGTCATAAAAAAATAAGCTTACGGCTCAATGTGTTTCAGTGTGAAAAGGCACTACAGGGACACTGCTATTTAAAATGTGATGAAACCTAAGAAAAAATTAGAAAGTAATGAAACTGGCTATTTTTGTTTTATTAATTTAAAAAATCAGAAAATAGAAGAAACATAAGCAATTTGCCATTCTTTTTCTTTACCATATCCAAAATGGGCATCGCACTACATGTCCTTTCACTTTGTGGGGTGTTTCATTTGATTGTTACATATATACTTGAAAGTCTATATAGAACTTTGGGTTGGGGTGCCCCAGGTCCTGTGCAGAGAGGCTGAGGGGCCCCCGGGGCTTGGGCAACTCCCAGCTGGGCTCGGACGCTGCGGTGTCGCCTCCTGGCCACCGGGCTGCCCTGCACCCGCGGGGATGGGGAGCTGGGCCGGCTGAGGGGCCTCTGTCCTCCCCACGGGCCGGAGCCTGAACTGGGAGGAGTCAGGGCTGTGCTCTCACATAAAGAATGGACCAGGCATCAGTTTCCAGGAGAGATGTCCCCAGGACACCCTTCACTTACCTGCGCTGGTTCTTCCCACCCTCCTGCATCCCTTGGGCAGTCACGTGAAGGGTGGCCCCCGAGGGGCCCCCTTTGGGTTTGTTCCTTTTCCCAAAGTGCAAAGACAAAGTCAGGGGAGCAGCAGAAAACACGAGCACTTGTCTGCCTCTGCTTTTCCTCCTGTCTGCTCTACACGCCCGTTTCCTCCTCTTCTTCCACCCCGTCAGCTTTCACTTCCTTCATTCCATCTCTTGAGCCCAGGATGAGGGAGCTTCTGATACCAGACTTCTGTGGGACCCGAGAAGAATTGGGCATGTTCTGAGCTCCCCCCACCCCTCCCTGGGGGCAGGAGAGCACCGAGCAGGGCTGGTGCCGGGGGCAGAGCCAGGCTTCCGGGGCCCCTCCAGCATGGGGACCCTGCCCATCTCACCTCACCCTCCCACCCCCCTCCCACTACCCAGGGCTGCTCAACACCATTCAGATGGTGCAGACCCGGGTCGGAGTCAGGGTGATGCTGGGAGAGCAGGTGAGGGGGGGCAGTGGTGGGAGATTTGATAGACACCAGAGATGCGAGGACCTCCTGTCCCCAGATGGAACCAGGTCCTTCAGGAGGACAATCATCCAAAGAGGGAATGGGGAAGAGGTGCAGAGGAAGCTTATGGGTAGGGAAGAGAGAAAATGGAAAAGAGATGACGAGATAAATCACTGGCAGTTTTGCTCCCTCTATCCAGCCTTCATGCAAAGTAACCCTCTGCATGGACCATAGCAGGAGTGGCCTGGGAGGGGGTGGCCTTAGGAGAGGACAGGGGACAGTCAGGGCTGAGGTGAGAGTACCTAGGGTCATGGCCCAGAAGATTATGTCCCTGACCCTAGAACTCAATTCTGTCCCAGGAAAGACCGTGATGGCTTCACCTCTGCCATGAGGGACTGGGTTTCTGATCCTCACCACACTCTTCCGGCTCTTGGGTTTCATACTGTGGCCTGGAATGAAGGCCTGTGTCATCTTGTCTTTCCAAGAAGGCAGCCACCATCACCATGCATTTCCATGTGGGATGTTGCCTTCCTCAGTACCCACGACTCACTGCTTCCCTTCTTCCTATCTCTCCTGATCAGTGTTTGCTTCCCTTCTCCTGTCACCTCCACCCACCAGATGGTTCTCTGACATGAGAGCAGTGGAAGAATGATCATGGGTGTGCTGCCACCCTCCATAATCAATCAATTGATCAATTCACCAATTCAGCCAAATCTGGGGGCACTTGCCATCAGCCTGGGCTGGGCCCTGTGAAAGGGAATAGTAACCCATGCCACATACTGCATATCTGCCCTGTGCTGGGGTGACCTCAGCTACTTAGAGTTACTTAATCCTCAGAACAGCCTCTTTAAGTTTCCCAGACCCTTCGAGTGGATGAAATTAAAAGGAACTTATCCAAATTCCCCTAGTCTATAAGTGGTGTGAAAGGAGTACCAGAGCAGGTGTGGTACATAAACTCGGGTGTCTGCCAGCATTTGCCCTGAGCCCCAGTAGGACGGAGCAGGGTGGGGGGGGCTCTGGGCAGGCCCGAGGGAAGTTCCCAGGTGGGCCCGGGCCCCTGGTGTGGGGAGCAGGCCCAGCACTGTGTGGCTGGAATAGCAGGTCCTGACGGGAGCAGGGACTCTGGCTCTGGTGCTCAGAGCCTCTGTCCTGGGCCTGGTCAGTCCCAGGAGACCAGCTCTGCAGGTCCTTGAAAGGGACTGTGTGTCACCTTCACACAGGTCCCTACAATTACTGCCGCCCAGGGAGGATCTCAGGGTGCTTACACACAGGCCTCTGTCACTTGGAGGCAAGTGCAGATTTCATTCTGGTCCCAGGACTGGAGATCTGGGCGAGGAGAGGAGAGAAATGTGCTCCAGGCCGTGTCTCCCACCTCCCTTCTGCAGTGGGACCTAGGAGCAGTTGCAGGAGGCTGAGAGGGAACATTCCCTGTGCTGCCCGCTCAGGGAGCACCCATCACCCAGGGTCAGACCTAAGGGCGGCCCTGCTGGTGCTGCTGGGTGCTGCTCCATGACCTAAAGCTGCAGAGGGAGAGGGTCCCCAGCTCACAGAGATGCACTCTGTCTGCCATTCAGATGTATGGGACACAGTGCGTCCCACCAGACTGCCTTTGTCATGGGTCACCCCAAACCCGACCCAGTACTCCCCTACTGAGTTCCCAAGACACATGATCCAAATATAAGCAAGGCTTTGCTGCTTGGCAGAGGCAGAGCAGAAGAGAGCGGGTCCGGGGAGAAAGTAAACTTTAAATAGCAAAGCACATGTGATGCCTACACACATAATATCTCCTATTACTATGTCATTGATATGTGAAGAAAACAAGACAAGCCATCACACGTATTTGCCTCTTCTCTCTGATTTCACAACACCCTCCCCCACCTCAGTCTCCAAAGCAGCAGGTGTAACACGGCTGTTCCCGGAACCATCTTTCATTGATTCCCACCGGAGTGTAGTTCCCAACCTGGAGAGTCTTCACCCTCACTACTGCAGTCAAAAATACTCTCCACCCCCCAATCTTTAGGGACACAAGCATGAGCAGCAGGTTATTAGAGAGAGGGGCTCCCCTGTTGCTGCTACTCCAGCTGAGGCCAGGCTCGCTCACCCAGCATCACCCGCTCTTCCTTTGGGTCCTCATCCTTCCTGGGCTCTGGGAACTAGAGCCCTTCAACAGGACAGTGACCACAGTTGCAAACCTTCAGTGACAGAAAGGATCCCCCTTCACCTGGCACTTCCCCATCTCCATGAGATCATGACAGCTCTCATCTGCACACGGATCCACCTGAGATCCCAGCTCTGATGGACACACGCTGGGCTAGGTGGGGTCCAGGTGCAGCCCCTGTGCAGGATCACAGCCATTGCTCAGGGGAGCCATCTGTGGTAATAGAAATCTCCTCTGACTCACTGAATACGGTAGCCTCTGGCACATAACTATCGGGGCACTTGAAATGTGGCTAGTGTGACTGATGGATTAACATGCTTCAATTTATGTATATTTAATGAATTGAACTAATTCATTAATTAGTTATAAACAGGCACATCTGGCTAGCGGCTATTCTCCTGGAAAGTGCAGCTCTAGGATCCAAAGATAAGGGAGATGTCATGTCCCTGCCGTGGGGGTTCCCACAGAGGAGTTTGCTGGCCTGATCTGATCGTTATTTGTAGATTGTCCTTGGGCAAGGAGAAGGGTGGGGCAAGACGGCAGAAGAGTAGGGTCCCCCAAGTCACGTGTCCCCACCAAATTACCTAGGTAACTTTCAAATCATCCTGAAAACCTACAAATTCGCCCTGGGATTTAAAGAGAGAACAGCTGGAACGCTACAGAGAGAAGAGGTCGGGCTTCTAACAAGTACAACTTGCTTTTAGCTACTCTGCAGTGAGCAAAATGACTAGAAAGAAGAACTCACCACAAGAGAAAGAATCAGACAGTCCTCTCTCCCACAGAGTAACAGAATTTGGATTACAGTTCAATGTCAGAAAGCCAATTTAGAAGTACAATTATAAAGCTACTGATGGCTCTGGAAAAAAGCATAAAGGATTCAAAAGACTTCAGGACTACAGAATTTAGATCTAATCAGGCCGAATTTTAAAAAATCAATTAAATGAGGTGCATGCAATCCAAACTGCAGGTCCTCACGACAAGGGTTAATGAGGTAGAAGAACAAGTGAGTGACATAGAAGACAAGTTGATGGGAAGGCAGGAAGCTGAGGAAACAATACAAAAACAATTAAAACATCATGAGGAAAGGTTAAGAGAAATAAATGAAAGCCTCAGAAGGAAAAATCTATGTAAACTTGGGGTTCCAGAGAGCGCTGACTGGAACAGAGGACCAGAAAGCGTATTTTAACAAATCATAGGCGAGAACTTCCTGAATTTGGGGAGGGAAACAGGCATTCAGATCAGGGAGATAGAGGTCCCCCCCTAAAATCAATAAAAACAGTTCAACACCCTGACATTTAATAGTGAAACTTGCAAATTCCAAAGATAAACAAAAGATCCTTAAGGCAACAAGAGAAAAGAGATCCCTAACTTATATGGTGAGAAGTATTAGGTTAACAGCAGACCTCTTCACAGAGACATGGGAGGCCAAAAAGGGCTGGCAAGATATACTCAGGGTCCTAAATGAGAAGAACATACAGCCAAGAATCCTTTATCCAGCAAGGCGCTCATTCAGAATAGAAGGAGACATAAGGAGCTTCCAAGATAGGCAGAAACTGAAAGGATTTCAGTGACCACCAAGCCGGCTCTGCAAGAAATATTAAGGGGGACCCTATAAAAGAAAGAGGAAGTCCAAAGAAATAATCCACAAAAACAGGGACTGAATAGGTATTATGATGACACTAAATTCATATCTTTCAATAGTAACTCTGAATGTAAATGGGCTTAATGATCCCATCAAAAGATGCAGGGTTTTAGACTGGATACAAAAAGCAAGACCCATCTCTTTGCTGTCTACAAGAGACTCAGTTTAGACATAAAACAAAAGGTTAGAGGGATCCCTGGGTGGCGCAGAGGTTTGGCGCCTGCCTTTGGCCCAGGACGCGATCCTGGAGAGCCGGGATCGAATCCCACATCGGGCTCCCGGTGCATGGAGCCTGTTTCTCCCCCTGCCTGTGTCTCTGCCTGTTTCTCTCTGTCTGTATGACTATCATAAATAAATAAAAATTAAACAAAAACAAAAACAAAAACAAAAGGTTAGAGAACCATTTACCACACAAATGGTCCTCAAAAGAAAACAGGGATAGCCATCCTTATATCAGATAAATTAAAGTTTATCCCAAACACTGGAGTAAGAGATGAAGAGGGACACTATATCATACTTAAAGGATCTATCCAACCAGAGGACTTAACAATCATAAATATGTATGCCCCTAATGTGGGAGCTGCCAAGAATATCAATCAGTTAATAACCAAAGTTAAGACATACTTAGATAATGATACTTACACTGGGAGATTTCAACACATGCTTTCTGTAAATGACAGATCTCCTAAACACAACATCTCCAAAGACAAAATAGCTTAAAATAACACACTGGACCAGATGGATTTCCAGATATTTACAGAAATTTACATCCAAACGCAATTGAATACACATTCTTCTCAAGTGCACATAGAACTTTCTCCAGAATAGACCACATACTGGGTCACAAATCAGGTCTTAACCGATACCAAAAGATTGAAATGATCCCTTGCATATTTTCAGACCATACTGCTTTGAAACTAGAACTAAATCACAAGAAGAAATTTGGAAGAAATTCAAACAGGTGGACATTAAAGACCATCCTGCTAAAAGATGAAAGGGTTAACCAGGAAATTAGAGAAGAATTAAAAAGATTCATGGAAACTAATGAGAATAAAGATACAACTGTTCAAAATCTTTGGGATACAGCAAATGCAGTCCTGAGAGGGAAATACATCACAATAAAAGCATCCATCCAAAAACTGGAAAGCACTCAAATACAAAAGCTAACCTTGCACCTAAAGGAACTGGACAAAGTAGAGTAAATAAAACCTACACACAGCACAAGAAGAGAGTTAATAAAGATTTGAGCAGAACTCAATGAAATAGAGACCAGAAGAAATGTGGAACAGATAAACAAAACCAGGAGTTATTTCTTTAAAGAATTAATGAGATAGATAAGCCATTATCCAACCTTATTAAAAACAGAAAAGACACAAATTAATAAAATCACAAATGAAAAAGGGGACAGCACCACCAATACCAAAGAAATACACTGATTTTTTAATTTTTTAAAAAAAATTTTTTTTATTTTATTTACTCATGAGAGATACAGAGCGAGGGAGAGAGAGGCAGAGGGAGAAGCAGGCTCGATGCAGGGAGCCCTGTATGGGACTCAATCCCAGGTCTCCAGGAACAAAGACCTGGGCTTCAGTCAGCAATAAAAACGCTGTGCCACCAGGGCTACACTGATTTTAAAAACATATAATGAGCAACGTAGAAGAAATTACCAAAACTGGAACAGGAAGAATAGAAAACCTGAACAGGCCAATAACCAGGGGGGAAATTGAAGCAGTCATCAAAAACCTCCCAAGACACAAAAATCCAGGGCCAGATGGCTTCCCAGGGGAATTCTATCAAACGTTTAAAGAAGAAACCATACCCATTCTACTAAAGCCGTTCAGAAAGACAGAAAGAGGTGGTATACTTCCAAACTTGCTCTATGAGGCCAGCATCACCATAATTCCAAAACCAAAGACCCCACCAAAAAGGAGAATTAGAGATCAATATCCCTGATGAACACAGATGCAAAAATTCTCAACAAGATACTAGCCAGTACCATCCAAGAGTACATTAAGAAGATTATTCACCATGACCAAGGGGGATTTATCCCTGGGATGCAAGGCAGGTTCAACACTTGTAAAGGAATCAATGTGGTAGATTATATCAACAAGAGAAAAACAGGAATAATATGATCCTCTCAATAGATGCAGAGAAAGCATTTGACAAAATACATCATCCATTCCTGATCAAAACTCTTGAGAGTGTAGGGATACAGGGAACATTCCTCAGCATCTTAAAAGCCATCTACGAAAAGCCCACAGCAAATATCGTTCTCAATGGGGAAACACCAGGAACCTTTCCCCTAAGATCAAGAACACGACAGGGATGTCCACTCTCACCAATTCTATTCAAAAGAGTATTAGTCCTAGCCTCAGCAATCATACAACAACAGATAACATGCATTATTGGCAAAGAAGAAGTCAAACTTGCCCTCTTCACAGATGACATGATACTGTACATAGAAAACCCAAAAAACTCCACTCGAAGATTGCTAGAACTCATAAAAATTTGGCAGTATGGCAGGATACAGAATCAATGCCCAAAATCAGTTGCATTTCTATACACTAACAATGAGACTGAAGAAAGAGAAATTAAGGAGTCAATATGATGTACAATTGCACCCAAAGCATAAGATACCTAGGAAGACCCTAACCAAAGAGGTGAAGGATCTATACCCTAAACACTACAGAACGCTCCTGAAGGAAATGGAGGAAGGCACAAAGAGACGGAAAAATACTCCGTGCTCATGAGGGTTGGAGGAACGAATACTGTGAAAATGTCTATGCGACCCAGGGCAATTTACACATTTCATGCAATCCCTATCAAGATACCATGGACTTTTTTCAGGGAGTTGGAACAAACCATCTTAAGATTTGTGTGGAACCGGAAAAGACCCCAAATAGCCAGGGGACTATTCAAAATGAAGACCACAGCTGGGGGCATCACAATGCCAGATTTCAGGTTCTACTACAAAGCTGTGGCCGTCCAGACAGTGTGGTAGTGGCACAAAAACAGACCCATAGATCAATGGAAACGAACAGCGAATCCAGAAGTGGACCCTCAACTTTACGGTCAACTGATATGCGACAAAGCAGGAAAGACTACGCACTGGAGAAAAGACAGTCTCTTCAATAAATGGTGCTGGGAACATTGGACATCCACATGCAGAAGAAGGAAACCGGACCATTCTCTGACACCACACACAAAGATAGACTCAAAATGGATGAAAGATCTAAATGTGAGACAAGAATCCATCCCAGTCCTCGAGGCGAACGCGGGCAACAGGTTTTTCAACTTGGCCACAGCAACGTCTCACAACATACATCCGCGAGGGCAAGAGAAACAAAAGCAACAATGAAGTATTGGGACTTCATCCAGATCGAAAGCTCCTGCACAGGAAAAGAAACAGTCCACAAAGGTAAAAGACAACCTACAGAACGGGAGAAGATACTTGCAAACGACCGCTCAGACAAAGGGCTGGTGTCCCAGATCTATAAAGAACATACTCAACTCAAGAGCAGAGAAACAAACAATCCGATCGTGAAACGGGCAAAAGACCCGAACAGAAATCTCACAGGGGAAGACAGAGACACGGCCAACAAGCACATGAGAACATGCCCCGCATCGCTGGCCATCAGGGAACTACCGATCCAAACCCAAATGATGAGATACCACCTCACACCAGTGGGAATGGGGAAAAGTCACAAGACAGGAAACCACAAATGTTGGAGAGGATGCGGACAAAGGGGAACCCTCTTGCACTGTAGGTGGGAATGTGAACTGGTGCAGCCACTCTAGAAAACTGTGTGGATGGAGGTTCCTCAAAGAGTTAAAAATAGATCTTCCCTACGGTCCAGCAATTGCACTGCTGGGGATTTACCCCAAAGGTGCAGATGCAGTGGAATGCGGGGACACCTGCACCCCGCTGTTTATGGCAGCAATGTCCACAATAGCCAAACTGTGGAGGGAGCCTCGGGGTCCATCGAGAGATGAATGGATAAAGATGTGGTCCACGGCTACAAGGGAATATTACTCAGCCATGAGAAACCACAAATACCCACCATTTGCTCCGACAGGACGGACCTGGAGGGATTATGCTGAGTGAAATAAGTGCATCGGAAAAGGACAAACTTGATATGGTCTCATTCCTTTGGGGAATATAAAACCTAGTGAAAGGGAATAAAGGGAATGGAGAAAATGAGGGAAAATATCAGTGAGGGTGACAAAACAGGAGACACACCGAACTCTGGGAACTGAACAAGGGGTAGTGGAAGGGGAGGTGGGCGGGCGGTTGGGGTGACCGGGTGATGGGCACTGATAGGGGCACTTGGCGGGATGAGCACTGGGTGTTATGCTATATGCTGGCAAATTGAACTCCAATACAAAAATGTAAAAACAGAAAACATTTTGCTAATATTTAACATGGACTAGTATGTCCAAATGTTAGCTCACAACCCCTCCCATGAAATCTGACCAAATTAGAGTTCTCAATGCGATTTCACAATTTTGGCCACAAACTAATGACTGACCTTTTAAGTTAAAATGTGGACACATGAAACATAAAGAATACGGCTTAGGAGGTTTGTCTTAACAATGGCACACGAGCAAAACTGAATAATGATTCTGTTTTGTGCGTGTGGAGAGAGCAAAAGAGCAAGTGTAAGGAGCAGAGGGGCAGAGGGAAAGGAAGAGAGAATACGAAGCAGGCTCCATGCTGAATATGGGTGAATCTGATGACCTTGTCGTCATGACCAGAGCTGAAACCCAGGAGGCAGAGACTTAGCTGACAGAAACACCCAGGTGCCCCTAGGACAAGATTTCTTGAGGCTATTATTTAATGAATCAATTTTCATGTTACCCTCTGGGCTTTCATCCGTTGGCTGAACTTTTCTGTTATGGAAGATGGCAAATAGCTTTCGCCGTGATCCTGGGCAGGTGTACCCAGGTTGTCTGCTTGATTTCTGTTGCGTCGTATTCTCAGCAGCTCCTGGGAAATAAATGGACATAGAAAGAGCTGTTGACTGACAGGTTGTTGTTAGAAGAGCCTCGAAAATTAAGGAGTCAATCCCATTTACAATTGCACCCAAAAGCATAAGATACCTAGGAAGAAACCTAACCAAAGCGGTAAAGGATCTCTACCCTAAACACCACAGAAGGTTCCTGAAAGATATTGAGGAAGGCATAAAGAGGCACAGCTCCCCGCCTGCCCCCCCTCCATGCTTCTCCCTGAGGCCCCGCTTGCTGGGGCTCCGTGCTATCCTGAGCTAGGGCCCTTCCTGTCTTGTCTTGTTAGAAGCCGCCCGCCCCCACCGCCCCCCCCCCCAGCTTCTTTCTTTCTTTGTATCCACCTTCTACCTTTTTAGAAGGGAAAACCCTTCTCTTTAACTCTCAGGTCGCATTGGTAGGTGTCCAGGATGACTGGAAATTTATCTAGGTGGGTTGGCGGATCGGGGGAGTTGAGGACTCTACTCTCTGGCCTTCTTCCCCCTGTTGTCTCCTTTTTGTTTTAAAGCCCTTTCTGCGGATCCCTGGGTGGCTCAGCTGTTCAGCGCCTTCATTTGGCCCAGGGCGTGATCCTGGAGTCCCAGGATCGACTCCCATGTTGGGCTCCCGGCATGGAGCTTGCTTCTCCCTCCTCCTGTGTCTCTGCCTCTCTCTCTCTCTAGGACTATCATAAAGCAGTAGGACTATCAGCAGCAGTATGAGTTTTAGGTAAGACTTTTGTTATACTGTTGGAACTGCAATTAGTGGATGAGAAGGGCTCATACGTACTTAGCTAGTACCGGGCCATCTCTACACCATACTACTGTCTTCTCCACACAATTCCATAACTGCCTCAAAAAAGGAAAGGATATGCCAAACTTTTCTCTTGCTATGAAAAAGTTTTTTTTTTTTAAGATTTATTTATTTATTCATGATACACATGGGGGCGGGGGCGTGCAGAGACACAGGCAGAGGGAGAAGCAGGCTCCATGCCGGGAGCCCAATGCGGGACCCGATCCCGGAATTCCAGGATCACGCCCTGGGCAAAAGGCAGGCACCAAACTGCTGAGCCACCCAGGGATCCCCTGAAAAAGTTTTAATTGAAAACCAGGATTCTGGGCTGAATACAGCTTCAGCAGATTCCCCATTAAATTAGAAGGGGTTTTTCATTTAAGTCCTAGTGTTGATATGTCACTATGCTCTGTCACTTTGAAAAGCGATAGTGCTTTGTTATCAGCACTGAGCCCTGACAGGCTTTTGATGTAGACTTAGACTAAAATAGATTGCCAGAATGATGAAGGCGCTGCTTACCTTCTAACACCTCCAGGCTGTGGATGTGGGCAAAGGTGCTGACCTATTGCTCTGTCCAGCCCAGTGGGTTTGATCATCTCCAGCTGAATATTTTCACATTTTAGATTGTAAGTTGAAATTGTAGAAGGGTTGATAGGTTTTCAACAGAAGCATGAATGTTACTGATAGCATATGATTTATGCCATCTAGAGACTTAATTTCTTAGGCAAATTGTTAATAATTAATTCTTGCCCTTTAACTTATACATTCTATTTAGAAAGTCTTTAAAGAAAGAAAACCGTACTTGGTGAGTTATAGAGGAAGTTGGCCTGCCAAAAAACATAGTCATTCCTTGAATTAAACACCATGTGCCAACCTTCTGCCAAGCACTGAGTTAGGTGTTGCAAACAGAAAGACAATTAAGAGTACCCGTCCTCAAGCAGAGAGATATATACAGAGGTAGATACTTATAAAATAATGCAGCAAGTGAAATATTATGCATAGAATATTACTGAAGCACAAAAAGCAATTATCTTGATATCTCTTAGGAAACAGGTAACAGAAATAGTGCATGTGTAACCAGTATCCTTGTTCCTAATGACCAGATCAGCACATTCAATGTATAGCTGAATGTTTAGATTGATATGACATTACCTTTCTTGGCTAGGAACAAGATTTCTCTTAGGAGAGGCTGAACACGCATATTCAAATAGAGTTTGCTATCAGAAAAGTGGAAAGGTTTTTGAGGGCTCAGAATTAGTATTTCTTCTTACATTTGCCACCCCACCCCCAGACACGCACACAGTTTAACTCTCTGTACACCATAGTGTCCCATGCCTTTCTGCTGTTGGCCATATAGAAAATAAATACTTTTTGAAAAAGCTTTGCTCTATAACATTTCCAGGCTCCTTCATGTGGGCTCACTTTTCTACTCAGCATGTTTCTCTACATTAAACTCTGGTAGATATGATAAGCAAGTAGCTAAAGAGCATTTAAAAGAGTTTACACTGTGAATGGAAAAATACAGATTTTACTGCCTTTGTTGCCTTTTAAAACTAAACCTCTTCTTGAATGTATTTGTATAGGATTTTCATAGCCCTCCCCTCTGGAGCAATGTTTTAGCAATGCTGCTCTGAGTTTTAATCACTGGATATTTGGTTTTTTCTTCCACACTAATTTCAAATCACAAACTAACATTCAAATTGAAAACAGTAATAGGTTTACAGTCTTTCAATTTACTTTTAACTTCATGCTATCTAAAAAAAAAAAAAAAAAACTTCATGCTATCTTTTCAGAGCATCTGATCAAGTTTAACACCATTGGATAGTTTAAAACTCAGTTTGCAGTAATCCACAGCCCTCAGAAATATTTGACTTCTACCTAAAAGTAAATAAAGGTAAAAAGTCTCTACATCTTCAATAAAAGTTTTCAAAAATGAATCAGCCACATGTTTTGAGTCCCATCTCTGTGAGCAAATTTCCAGAATAAATCATTTCTGGGCTTGGCTGAATTCCAGAGCACTGCAGGTCTCAGTCCAGAGGGCTGCATATATATGCAGATTGGCCATTCAAAGTTAAGGAAATACCTGCTTTCTATATTTATAGATGCTGCCACTTATATTTTGCATTTTATATGATCATTTCCTTGTCTACCTTAAACTATTAAGTTCATGAGTATGGGAATCTCTTCATTGTATTTCCAGCCATAGCTCACTCAGTACCTAGACCAACAGTAGGCACTCAAGGAATACCTGCTAAATCGCCAAATCCCGTGTTTAGGACTGTGAGTGAATAATGGGAACAGAGTTGTACTCAGATGTTAAAGATGACTTCGTATATATTGATCCCTAGATATATGAAGTCAAAAATAACAACAATAAGGAGGGCTTAGATAACTAAAAGTGTTCCTAGAGTAGTATAGCAAATAGGTTCCAGGGAGCTTCATGGACGCTTTCCCCTACCTCACTTATTAACTGGCATTAAGGTGGGAATGTATAGCACAATGCTTCCTTTAAGCAACAAACTTTCAGAAGTATTGCTCCAAGACACAACTCACATAGCAAATAAAGTATAATGTCTTAGAATGGTCTTTAGGACCTGAATTTCTAATTGAGATCTTGTTTTAACATTTTCCTAACTCACACACACACACACACACACACAAACAGGGCATATGCAATATATACTTCTGTGTGTGTAGGTATATATATAAGAAATAGCAATGCTATCTATATACAATTGATACATATACTAATATATATGAGTAACTATATATTTATACATTATATAAGTAACATGTTTGTAATATTTAAATATTACATATGTGATATCTATGTAATACAAACTTATTTATTATAGAAGTCATAACTAAGTTATTAAGCTGTTATCCCTTTTGACAATAAATATCATCTCTCTTGGTCTTACTTACTCTCTATTTCCCAGTTGGGCTTTTAGGCATTTGATGGTGAGAGAATGAGTTAATTTTACCTCTCTAAACAAAGCCAACTGGGAAATGGCTTGGATGCCACCATGGAGGTAATAGAAGATGCCCAATTTTGGTAAATAAAAAACATGTGACTAGATGTCTCCTCATTATTTCAATATTGTATAAATAATACTCTTAAAAATATCAAACAGATCATAAGAATATCTTATAATATTTCAACTCCAATTTTATAGAGAAACACAAATTGTAGCTGTCAGAATGATCCTCTTTCCTAAGCAAAACAACTAACGTAGCAACAAGGTGTATGAGGAGATCAGCAATTTATAAAAGGACTACCTTTTGCTTCTAGTTTTAAATTCTTCACTGGGTCAAACTGTGACTTCATGGCTACTTATTTAATGTGTGTTTGTGTGCATAGGTCTGTGTTTTCTTTCCAGTTATGTTGCCAGTTTATTCAGCAATTTTACCATTTTGACAAAGCTTATGGATTTAAGACGTTTTATAGCAGAATTATTTATTATGAACAAAGTTTCATCTTAATAAAGATGTACTTGTATGGACAAGTACATTTTAATTTTTTCAAGATACATTAATGAAAAAATATTCTGGATCTGTTTTCATTCTTTCTTTTATTCTACACTCCTTCCCCACAAAAAAGTATGCACATATACATAATTATTTTTTACATAATTATTAAGACAAAATTAATATGATTCAGTCAGAGTTCAGGTATGACATTTGTTAATTCATATGGCTAGTGCTCGAAAGGAAATATTATTTATATAAAGGTAGTCTTATAGGGCTAAGCAACAAAAGAAAACCGAATTGAATATGGCAAATAACATGGAATTAAGTACTGTTTCAAGCGTAATTTTTTTTTAAATGTGGTCATTCTGCACTGTTATTCATTCTGTTCAAAGAAAAAGCAACCTTGAGTAATGTATTTTTAAAATCAGCAACTTAATTAGAGGAAAATTTTTAAACAGGCAAAACAAAACAAAACACCCAGAGTATGAAAATCAAAACAGGAAATTACGTTACAATAAGAGGTAATCAAATCATTCCTTTAAGAAGCGTAGAGGCGGCGGCCAAATGGCAGCGCCTGAGGAGCCGGATATAACCCAGGAGCAGACAGAGAAACTGCTGCAGTTTCAGGATCTAACTGGCATAGCAACTATGGATCAATGCTGCCATCCCTTGGAACAGCATTACTGGGACATAGAGGCTGCTGTACAGGACCGATTGAATGAACAAGAGGGTGTGCCAGATGTTTTCAACCCACCTCCATCCTGACCCCTGCAAGTTAATACAGTTGAGCACAGGCTCTACAGTTAGGCTATTGCAAGACCACAGCCAAGGGGGCTGCCTGGATGGGGTTATTACTTAATAATGCTTCCATTCCGATTTACCTACACAATACTTGATATATTTAGGTTTGCCCCTCGCAGCTGGGTCACTGACCCCGTTGGGGACATTGTTTCATTTATGCTCTCTTTTGAAGAGAAATATGGGAGGGCACACCCTGCCTTCCACCAGGGAACGTACAGCCAGGCACTTAACGATGCCAAGCGGGAGCTTTGGTTGCTTTTGGGTTGTCTTCATGGAGATGATCCCCAGGACTCCGATGAGTTCTGTTGCAACACACTCTGGGCCCTGAAGTTATTTCCCTAATAAACACTAGGATGCTTCGCTGGGCATGCTCCGCAAATAAACCTGAGGGATATAGGGTCTTGCAGGGTTTAGGAGGGAACACCTATCCATTCCTGGCCTTGATTATGCTGAAGGATCAGAGAACGACTGCAGTGGGACCCGATGACCTTATTAACCAGCTGACATGTATCATGGATGCAAACCAGACTTACCTCGTGTCAGAATGCCTTGAAAGGGAAGAACGAAATCAGACCCAGGTCCTGCGACAACAGAAAGACGAGGCCTATCTGGCCTCTCTCAGGGCTGACCAGGAGAAGGAAAGGAAGACACGGGAGGAGCCAGAGCTGAAGGGGCGCAAGGAGGAGGAGGAGGTGCAACAGCAAAAGTTGGCAGAGGAGAGAGGTGCGCGGAATCTACAAGAGGAAAAGGAGGGGAAGCTGCAGTATCTGCCCCCAGAGCCTTCCCCTGATGACCCTGAAAGTGTCAAGATCATTTTCAAATTAGCCAATGATTCTCGAGTAGAGAGATGATTCCACTTTTCACAGTCTCTAACAGTAATCCATGACTACTTCTTCTCCTTGAAAGAAAGCCCTGAAAAGTTTCAGATTGAAGCCAACTTTCCCCGGCGGGTGCTGCCTTGCATCCCTTCAGAGGAGTGGCCCAACACCCCCACACTTCAGGAGGCCAGACTTAGCCACACAGAAGTTCTCTGTTCAGGACCTGAAAGATGAATGACATTTTTCTTCCCTCTCCCCTCCTAATCCCTAAAAGAAATGGAGAAACAAACAAACAAACAAAAACCGAGAGAGAAATTCATATTATTATTATAATACAATATTTTTTTTAAGATTGCTGTATCCTAAGGGAGGATCAGAAACCATGCAGCCCAAAAGAGTCACCACCTGTGTGTGTGTGTGCGAAGGTCAGCAGTGAACGTTCCCACTGGCAAGCCCACCCTTCCCTACTGCCTCTGCACCACACACCTTCCAAAGAAAGGTCGAAGGACTTCGACCCAGTCATTGTCCCAACTGGGGAAGGGGACATTCCCACTAGTTCTCATTCATCCTTGCTTTTATGAAAAATAAAAGTGGAAAAAAACATCTATCAACCAGCTACTACTGCAGCATCTCCTGACGACTTGCTTCTCCCACCACCAGAGAAGAGGCACAGAAGAGAGATGTTCCTTGAACTTCCCACATTTTATGAATAACTTCTAAATGTTTTTTGTTGCTTTGTAATGACCAAAGGAATGAGACTGACAATGTTGTGCCCCTAAGTAATAAGCAGGTCAGCACAAGGTGGGTGCAGCCCAAAATAGTCAGTCCTGCTCTGCTTGTCCAGGGGTAGGGGGTTTTGTTAAATTTCCTGAGTCCCACAACATAGCTGGGTTTTTTTTTTTTAACTTTATTTGATAAAGAGCCAATTCTTAAGCCCATGAATTCATGCTCTGGGCTCCTTAGCCCACAAGAGTGTAATAAAGGTGACCTGGGCTGGTTTGTGCTTATTTTTGCCATTGTCCCTCTCACATTCCTAGAGAGGTTGTTCTTTTTGGTCCAACTCTTGCTGTCCTTTCTTACCATCTATGCGCCTCGCTTGGAGTATTGGGAGAAATCTGGAGTTCATTGCCCCACAAAGTCTCTGTACAGATATCCCCATATATGCAGTGTGAACTCTGTGTATACTCATTAACTGCAGTTGTCCCTTGGAATCTGTACTAGATGGTTACTATGCAATCTGAACCAAAGGATAGCAGCTCTTCATTCCTCTTCTGATGTGTACGTGCTCTTCCTGCCCAGCCCCGAGTGTTCCTGAATTGCCAATCTTGGTGCCTTATCAAAGGACTAGCAGGGTCAATGGTAGAACCAGCAGAACCCCATGATGGTGCCCTGCCTGTATCAGTGGGAGAAGTGGGTGGTGGTGGTGGTGGTGGTGGTTCAAGGATAGAACTAGAAACCTTGAAGGGAGCCAAGACAGAACTCCAGGTGTGTGTAAACTGCTGGAAGGTACAGTTAGTTTCTGATATAGCCACCTGCTGGAGGCAGGTTTTAATCCTCTCCCTCTATTGCTGTTTTGAGGTAATAGGGGTTTTTTAACCTCTGGATGGATGTCCCTTCTTTGGTTGAGTTTATGGTAATGGGTACATGGGTCATGCCATGTATTATTAACAGATGTCAGCATGAGCTGGCAAATATTCCAAAGTGTTCTATAGCTAGACTGGTGCAGACTTGTAACACAGCAACCTACTGAAGTAACTGGAGCCTAGCATGCTTTGAGGCCAGGCTTCATATCAAGATAAAACATAACGTGGTAGATTTGCAGTCTCCAAAGGCTTTCTCTCTTGCTTCCCTAAAATCTAAGGGCAACTCTTTCTCTTTTAGGTAGCAGTGATGTACGTGGCTTCTCCTCTGCATCCCACAGTGGTTGGGGTAAACATGGGTAAGGGACAGAATAAGGAACCTCACAAGGCACCACCTAGGGAGCCCGGGAATTACCCAGTGGTCTTGGCACAGATGTCTAAAACACCATCTCTAGGAAAATTTAATTTAATTCTGCTCCTCGCTGCCGATTATTCCATTTTGTTTACTGCTGCCTCAAGGCCAGATGAGTGGGAAGTCACTGTCTATTGGCATGAAAGGTATCTGGAATGGATACCAGGATAAAGCATGTTCTCTATTCAGCCTTATGTGAAGTCTGCTTCATGCTTACAACCATGCAAAGAGGAATTTTCCCACATAACTTTGAGTCTCCCTCCCTGTCAAACTCATAGCTATTTCCCCGGCAGTACACAGAAGGGCAGGATTTTAAGGGCCTTCTCTAGGTTGGGTATTGTTTTGGGTGTTTTGCCCACACATCTTTGGGAAGTTGTAAAACTTTTTCCTTAATTCAGTCTGCATCTTATTCTACAACGTGCACGTTATGTCTCTTGGCCTTTCAATACTTGTTCAGGGAAGGAGGTCAGATGCCAGACTGTTAAGAAAAAGTGTATGTCGGTACGGTTCTTGGGATGGCCTACCCATTTACTTTAGGTTTCAGGAAGTTTTATCTGAAGCACATGTTCCTTCCTAGTCCATGTGGAAACAAGCCTGCTTTGCTCAGACCCCATTCCTGTCTCCTTACCGTAGGGCTGCTGCATAGGTGTCATCTCCCTTCCTCCTCCAGGAAGGATGCACATTTTGTCACTTAAAGCCAGTACAATCTGTTACTCCCAAGGACCTCGGAACTCCATGGGACCTGCAAGGGAGAAAATACTGAGAAGCCGATGATCTGCAAGGATTCGCTCATTTCCAGATCACCTCCGGGTTGTTTCAGCTGTTTATCAAACAGCAAGCCATCAGCCTAAAAAAAAAAAAAAAACACTTGTTTCAAGTTCTCTTCTGCATCCCAAAACTGACGTTGTAGATTCAACTGAATGACATGGGAAATGACCAAGCAAAGATACCCAGTTGGAGTCCGTTGAATTTCTGCAGTTAGTGGGGCATTTCTGGTCTTTTCTTCCACTTCTGCAGAATTTCCTGCAGCAAATACTTCTTTTGTCCTTGCTTGCCTCCACTGTGATGTTTGGATAAAAAATGATCAGAGAATATCTCTTAAAAAATAATAAGGAACCTAGAATCTTCAGCTGAGCAGTCATTATGAAAATTGCTAATGGTGCCAGGCCAAGGAAAGAGTTTCAGAAAATAACTGTGGGAGGAAAGAGTGATAACCCCCAGAATGCAAAATCAGGGGAGTATTACCTGGTGCTTGAACAAGGAGCTCCACTTTGCAACTGTTTCTTTTTTTTTTTTTTTTTTTTTAGGACTTGTGAGGAATGCAGCAAACAGGAAATCCCTCCACAAAAGATGCAGTGTCCCAACTTGGTACTGCGCCTGAATAGTTTAAGTGATAATTTACTGAAGAAATCTAGTGTACTTTAAATTTTTTTCATAAAAGTTCCCATTGTGTTGTAGGTTAACATTAAATGTTTTATACAAAAAAATCATTTTTAATCATTAATGATTAAATCATTCTGGTAAAAGATTAATATCAATGTAGTATGAATAAGCCCATTATAAATAGCATGTTGTCTGAAAATGGAAAGAAGAGTTTAGATACATGAACCTGAAAGTCATCACTAGAAACCATTAAGATACCTAGAATTTTCATCTGAATTCACTCATTCTTAATTGATCATTTATCTATCACCAGTAGGTTGGACTTTTGTGGGGTTTGGGATAAAAAAAGAAAAAAGAAAAAAAAACAAACTCTCCTTAAGTAACTTTCATTCAATCAAGAGAAAGAAAAAATATAAACAGGTAATAGCAACATTCTCTATCTGTATACAAAATGCTTATAGATGCTACTTATTTATTATATGCCCATGTCAGAATTTGTTTTTTTAAATTTTTTTTTAATTTTTATTTATTTATGATAGTCATACAGAGAGAGAGAGAGAGGCAGAGACATAGGCAGAGGGAGAAGCAGGCTCCATGCACCGGGAGCCCGACGTGGGATTTGATCCTGGGTCTCCAGGATTGCGCCCTGGGTCTAACGCAGGCGCTAAACCACTGCGCCACCCAGGGTTCCCCCATGTCAGAATTTGTATACATAAACCAAGTCAGGGATGCTGGCCACCTCTTTGAAGTTTTTCACCATTTTACCCAGCTCTTCATTCTTTTTTTTTTTTTTTAATTTTTATTTATTTATGATAGTCACAAAGAGAGAGAGAGAGAGGCAGAGACACAGGCAGAGGGAGAAGCAGGCTCCATGCACCGGGAGCCCGACGTGGGATTCGATCCCGGGTCTCCAGGATCGCGCCCTGGGCCAAAGGCAGGCGCTAAACCACTGCGCCACCCAGGGATCCCCCCAGCTCTTCATTCTTGTTTGATAGTTATTAAACACCTGAGGGGAAGAATCTAGTAAAACCAAAATATTTAAATAGTCACACAATGGTCATTTTGACAGAGATGTTGCTGGTCATAAACCAGTCATGTGGGGATCCCTGGATGGCTCAGCGGTTTAGTGCCTGCCCTTGGCCTAGGGCGTGGTCCTGGAGTCCCGGGATCGAGTCCTGCGTCGGGCTCCTGGCATGGAGCCTGCTTCTCCCTCTGCCTGTGTCTCCGCCTCTCTCTCTCTCTTGTCTCTGTCTCTGTCTCTAATGAATAAATAAAATCTTAAAAAATAAATAAATAAACCAGTCATGTGAATTACACCAAGTTATTTTGCAGCTGATTATACAGCTGTAAGTACTTCTTTTAGTGATTGCATCAAGAGTACTAATATATACATCTGGATTGGAAGACTGAGATGCAGTATTGAGGTGGAAGGCTTATTTGAAATCCATCTGCTATGGATTTTAACTTCACCAGGGTGGTAAAATGATCTGAACCACATAATCTACTCTAGTATCTTCTCCTAGTTTCATAGGGAACAGCAGGAGAGATACAAAGTTGCGAGAAATCCAAAGTTGGAAACCTTTTCATGTAGTGTTCCTGAATCTCAAGGAAATCCAGCTTATTAGTTTCAAAAGAATCTTTCAGCCACTACTGCATCTGTGCTTCCATCTGGGTGGGGACCTAACTGAAATGTGATTCCATGTTGGAAACCAGTATACAGAAAAGTCAGTTCCCAGCTTCAGAGGAGATTGGCAGAATACAGTTTGGATCCAGGTTCAGTAAGTACAATTTGCTAGTTTATTTTAGTTTCCAAAGCCATCCAACTTTCATTTGCCCTGGCTCTTGATGTTTTAGAAACTTGGCAATAGAATGATCTTATTAAATAGATCCTCCCCTCATATAAGCATCTTCAGATTGAAAGGCCACATAAATTTTGTTTTTCAATTCTAAACGCATACAAGATTTTTATCTGTCCCATTATGGATCAGACTTACCTTTCGTTTCTCCCTAGCTCTCCTGTATTTTTTTCTGTATTCATTTAGATTTAATTTTTTTAAGGCAAGAACCATGTATAAGGTGACTTATTCATGTTCAAAATCTTAGTACTTAATACAAAATCTGGCATATAGTCATTAATCAATAGCATTATAGTTAATAATACATATTATGAGGAAAACATTTTCTATTAACATAGATTACTTTTCAGGCCTATCATATATGACATATATATGTATATACACATGTATACACATATCTGTGATACATATCTCTCTATATGTTACAGTAATAATTGGTATGTGAAGTTGTACCTGCACATATATATATAATCTCTATCAGATTCCCTAGCCATAATATCAACACAGCAAAGAATACATCTTAATAGAAAGATTTATGATTAGTAAATTAAACAGAGAATGGCAATATGACCCAGCAATTTCACTCCTAGGTATCTGCTCAAAAGAATGAAAACTATTACTCAAACAAAAAATTGTATGTAGATGTTCATAGCAAAATTCACAATAGCCAAAAGGTAGAAAGGATGCAAATATCCACCAACTGAGGAACAGATAAACAGAATGTGACATAATACATACAAAGAATATTATTCAGCCATAGAAATAATGAAGTCCTAGCACATGCTACAACACGGATCAAGCTTGAAAACTTTATAATGAGGGAAAGAAACCAGTCATAAAAGTTACATATTATATGATTCCATTTATATCAAAAATCCACCCTGACACATACATAGAGACAGGAAGAAGATCTGTGGTTGCCAGGGGCTGGGCTGGGCACGAAGTGATGGGAAGATAATAGTTGGTTTCTTTCGGGGTTGATAGAAATGTTTGGAGCTAGATAGAAGTGATGGTTTTCACACATTGTGAATGTAAAGTAAATGCTAAATTTCACATTTGAAAGTGGTTAAAATGGTAAATTGTATGTGTATTTTACCATAACAAAAATATTTGTGCCAGAATTGCTGTTTAATCAAACTACATTTTAAAAATTAAAAATCTTGAATTCATTATTTTTTTCTAGAATTATATAGCAGTTATAGCTCACCTGACTTACTTGACTAAAATCATCTTTTTTTTTTAATTTTTATTTATTTATGATAGTCACAGAGAGAGAGAGGCAGAGACACAGGCAGAGGGAGAAGCAGGCTCCATGCACCGGGAGCCCGACGTGGGATTCGATCCTGGGTCTCCAGGATCACTCCCTGGGCCAAAGGCAGGCGCCAAACCCCTGCGCCACCCAGGGTTCCCTTCTTTTTTTTTTTAAGGAAACTTCAGTCTATTGAAATCTCTGTTCTCTATCGATGAAAATATATCAAAATCATTAATTATTTTAGTTCAAATGATTGATTGTTATCCATAGTTCACCTACTCTTTTCTTTTCCATTATAATAACTAATTCAATGCTGTTCCTTTGAGAAAAAGGCAGGTTTTTTTAAATTAAATACTGAAAATCTAAATATTTTTGTGGATACAATTAATTTTTTCAAAGAAAATTATTTTAAAAGTTTTACCTGCCATTGCTTTGTAGTTCATAATCATTAGAATTCATAACATAATCATTACTTTACTGTCTTATGTCACTGGATAGAGATCATCAATATGTAAATTATATATATAATAGATGGAGTTATAAACACTAAAAGTATCGAGTCAATGGAATAATATTACGAAGGAGAGATGATGTTGAAATTATGGTGGTGTAGATGAGCTTCACTGAAAAATATAAACTTTCACATGCATCTAGAAAAATTGATAGGATTTGATAGTTTACCATAGCAGGAGAGAATGATGAACATTCCAGGTGTCCAGGCAAGACAGAAGATGCTTCAGGATTTCAATATCTCCATTGTAAATGATTGAAAATGCCTTGCCACTATTTCCCAGCGTGTAACTGCATCCACTCATACGTGTCCTGTACACTCTGGGATGAGAGATCTTTCTAAAAGACAAATCTATTTGGCCTAATAATTACAATAGCATGCATTTATGCAGTGGTTACTTTGTCCCAGACACTGTTGTGTCTTCACAGTTAAACACTTAATCATCATAACAATTGTGCAAGATTTTTCCTTACCCTGTCAAAATACTTATAAATATTACAAGAAAATCAGATTCTGAATCCTACCATGAGCTGCCTGTATCTTCTGACTCAATGTTCAAACCAAATGACTCAAATACAAGAGAAACAGTAACTTAACCAATTATCTAATAGGTACTTACTGAATGCCACGTCCTCTCACCCCTCCATATGTCTTTGTCTGTGTGATGTCTGTGGACTCAAATGTTCCCTACTACCTTCTTATTTCCTCTGCCTTTTGTATGAATGTACATTCCCTCTCACCTTTGAGCAGTATTCTCTGATGTTTGTTTTTATGCCCAGGTTTTGGCTATTATTTATAAAGCTGTGTTAAATATTCAAATATAGTTCTTTGTGTAAACATATATTTTCATTTTTGTTGGGTAAGTGCCTATAAGAGAAATTGCTGGATCATTAGGAAAGTCAAGTTTAACTTTCTGAGAAACTGCCAAACCACTCTCCAAAGTGCAGTGGCACATTTCATTTCTTACAATCATTTTGTCCCTCATCTTCAACAAAACTTAGTATTATTGGTTTTATTAATTTCAGCCATTCTGCTGAGCATGTAGTGCTATCATATGTGATCTGGTTTGTGTTTTCCTAATGACTAATGATGTTGAGCGTCCTTTCCTGTGTATTTTCCGTTCGTTTATCTTCTATGGTGAAATGTATGATAAAATCAAAACCCCATTTTAATTAAGTTACTTGGTTTCATACTAAGGAGTAGTAAGATTATTTAGATATTCAACTTACATGTCCTTTATCACATATATGTGTTACAAATATTTCACTTGAATTTACAACCCTGAGGTCAGGAGTCCCTCGCTCCACTGACTGAGCCAGCCAGGCTCCGTAGCCTGCTTTACTTTTTTATACTACTTTGGACTCTTATTTTTCCTGAATCTGTGTGTATATACTTTTTAGCAACTTGGGAAAATTCTGGCTATTTGTTATTCAAATATTTTGTTCTTACTCTGTGTCCTTCATTTTCTAGCAATCCAATTACATGAATGTATGCTCTGTTAATATACCAAGTCCTTTGTTTTTAAGCTTGGTAAGAAAAGTCTTGGGAAATTTTTATACTTAATTTAGCTTCAAAACTAAGGCAGTATCCTGAGGACTCTACTTAATGCCCTGTGTATCACTAGATCTTTCCACACTGGCAAGTGGACACATGAGTTATCCTCAGCCCTGTGAGAGCTCCAGGAACTTTTCTACTCCTTTCCTGTAGCTCTTTCCAAGGCTTCTGGTATTTTCTTCTCATGAAATGTACAGAGCAATACTCAGTGACAGAATTGGGAGATTCTTTGAGGTTTTACAGAGTTGTGTGTCTCTGCAACTACCCACTCCGCTCTCTTATTCTGACCTGTCAAATCTAGTTTTCTTGACTGCTCCCAAAATTTGGTCTCTATCTCTGCAACTTGGCAAGATGGCTTGATTCCATTACAGCTAACCCTCCTTTGTTGTTTGGTACAATTGAAGGGCTCATCTTTTTTGTGGTTCACTTATGCCAGGGGTCATAGTCCTATGTTGCTTGTTGTCCAGTATTTGAAAAATGTTACTTATGTTTTGTCTGCTAATTGTTTAACACAGAAGAGGTTTTTTTGTTTTGTTTTGTTTTGTTTTGTTTTTGTTATTTCCTCCTAACCAAGGTTGAAGTTCTAGTCCAATTCCACATGTTGAGTTTAAGGAATTGATGAAACATATAGCAAGGTGTCAAAACAGGCAAACATGGCCTTAGAAAGGAGCTTATTTTTATATTAAATTTCCCAATTATTTTTTAAGTATAAAATTGAAAGTAGAGAAATAAGTGATTCATTGGGAATTACTATATATTATATTCAAAAAGCAGAAGACTAAAGATGTAATTCTTGGGGAGTCATATGTAAGAGAAGAAAGATTTATAAAAGTAAAGTTATATGTTAAATAAAAGCAGACACAATTTTAAGAAATTTGGAGTTATTCTGAAAATTGATTGGTACTTAAAGGAAGAACCATGTTCTGATGTTTTCCCCTAAAATTTCAGCAAGTTCTAAAAAAAAATAAACATAAAAATAAAATAAAATTTCAGCAAGTTCTTGATTGAAAAATTTTAAAGGGATATTATTTTCCAATGAAATGACAGTTGGTATCAGACATTTGTGCCTGCTGACAAGACAGTGACATGGTATCACAACAAGTGCCTACGATTCAAATGGTGTCTAGACAGGAGGGATCATTTTAAACTTCTTATTTTTCACTGTCATCAAATTCTGTACCATACATTTTCTTTTATGCACAGTGATTAGACATAGATTTTACATAAAAGGAACATAGAGGGGACAATACTGTTGTATACTGTAAATAATTAGAGGAGTCAGTTTATTTAAGTAGATTGTTCAAGTTAAGTAGATGTTCAAGAGTATAGTCTATAGCTCTCTCATGAAGATAAAATCAAAACACTGAACTGTGACTTAATTCTTTGATATATACATGTACACATGCGTGCATATGTAAATGATTGAGATATGATACCAAATTAAATCATCTGTCAATCTAAAATAATTCTAGTAGACTAATTTATTGACTATTCTATTTCACTTCGCTTGATAAATATTGTTAGAGTTGTAAAACTAGAACCTTTAGTTTTATAATTACATTAAAATATATCCTTGACTCTATCTTTGATTGGTAGTTCCCTGGGAGATGAAGGAATTTTGTGATAAAAATATAAGTGAACATCTGAATTTAAAGAAACTTGTGGATTTCTAGAGAATTATAAATTATCCTTAAATTACCAAACTTTAAGTGATCAGAAATCATATAGAGCTAATCATGTCAGCTATTCTGAAAAAGTTGAATAATTTCCTAGTTAAGCCCATTTGGAAATGCACAGAGAAAAAATTTTAAATGCTTTAAATAATTTATTATATCTTTTCGGAAAGAAATTTCTGGGGTAAGTACAGTACATTTCAAAGACATAAGAATCATAAACATGAGTGGGAAATATCAGAAAGGGAGACAGAACATGAGAGACTCCTAACTCTGGGAAACGAACAAGGGGTGGTAGAATGGGAGGTGGGCAAGGGGTGGGGGTGACTGGGTGACGGGCACTGAGCGGGACACTTGATGGGATGAGCACTGGGTGTTATGCTATATGTGGGCAAATTGAACACCAATAAAAAATAAATAAACAAATAAAAAACAAAGACATAAGAATCAAATGATCACGTCTTTACTAATTTATTTTGGCATTAAAACCATGTTCATTGTGCGGAATCAGAAAAGACCCCGAATAGCCAGGGGAATTTTAAAAAAGAAAACCATAGCTGGGGGCATCACAATGCCAGATTTCAGGTTGTACTACAAAGCTGTGGTCATCAAGACAGTGTGGTACTGGCACAAAAATAGACACATAGATCAATGGAACAGAATAGAGAACCCAGAAGTGGACCCTGAAATGTATGGTCATCTAATATTCGATAAAGGAGGAAAGACTATCCATTGGAAGAAAGACAGTCTCTTCAATAAATGGTGTTCAATTTACCAACATACAGAAAAAAATTGGGAAAATTGGGAAAAAAGTTGGGAAAATTGGACATCTACATGCAGAAGAATGAAACTGGACCACTCTCTTTCACCATACACAAAGATAAACTCAAAATGGATGAGAGATCTAAATGTGAGACAAGAGTCCATCAAAATCCTAGAGGAGAACACAGGCAACACCCTTTTTGAACTCGGCCACAGTAACTTCTTGCAAGGTACATCAACAAAGGCAAAAGAAACAAAAGCAAAAATGAACTATTGGGACTTCATCAAGATAAGAAGCTTTTGCACAGCAAAGGATACAGTCAAAAAAACTAAAAGACAACCTACAGAATGGGAGAGGATATTTGCAAACGACATATCAGATAAAGGGCTAGTTTCCAAAATCTATAAAGAACTTATTAAACTCAACACCAAAGAAACAAACAATCCAATCATGAAATGGGCAAAAGACATGAAGAGAAATCTCACAGAGCAAGACATGGACATGGCCAACATGCACATGAGAAAATGCTCTGCATCACTTGCCATCAGGGAAATACAAATCAAAACCACAATGAGATACCACCTCACACCAGTGAGAATGGGGAAAATTAACAAGGCAGGAAACAACAAATGTTGGAGAGGATGCGGAGAAAAGGGAACCCTCTTACACTGTTGGTGGGAATGTGAACTGGTGCAGCCACTCTGGAAAACTGTGTGGAGGTTCCTCAAAGAGTTAAAAATAGACCTGCCCTACGACCCAGCAATTGCACTGTTGGGGATTTACCCCAAAGATTCAGATGCAACGAAACGTCGGGACACCTGCACCCCGATGTTTCTATCAGCAATGGCCACAATAGCCAAACTGTGGAAGGAGCCTCGGTGTCCATCGAAAGATGAATGGATAAAGAAGATGTGGTTTATGTATACAATGGAATATTACTCAGCGATTAGAAACGACAAATACCCACCATTTGCTTCAACGTGGATGGAACTGGAGGGTATTATGCTGAGTGAAATAAGTCAATCGGAGAAGGACAAGCAGTGTATGTTCTCATTCATTTGGGGAATATAAATAATAGTGAAAGGGAATATAAAGGAAGGGAGAAGAAATGTTGGGAAATATCAGGAAGGGAGACAGAACATAAAGACTCCTAACTCGGGGAAACGAACTAGGGGTGGTGGAAGGGGGGAGGAGGGCGGGTGTTGGAGGGGAATGGGTGACGGGCACTGAGGTGGACACTTGACGGGATGAGCACTGGGTGTTTTTCTGTATGTTGGTAAATTGAACACCAATAAAAATTAATTTAAAAAAAAACATGTTCAATTATGGATCAACTTTCTATACATATTCCTAAGAACTATCCATCATTCCACAAGTTTAGATTAACTTTTAGTAAAATATATACAAAGAAACTGTAGTCTGTATTTTAAAGTTTTTTCCCCAAACCTATAGTAATTTTATTTATGAAGCAAAAATAAAACATTTATCTTTAAATTAAATAGCGTCATAATACCAACATTTTGGGAAGCACTTTATTCTTAATCTACGTAGGACTGGAATAAACATAAACTGTGACCTACTGTATCTTAACCCCTGAGAAACTCATATCCGCATGTACCCAAATGTATGTATAATTTTCAGAAAAGCATTGTTCAAAATAGTTTGACAGTAGGGAGTAATATCCAAACATTTTTCAACAACAGAATGCATAGAGTGTGGTATTATCATTACAATATTATAATTAAGACCTATAACAATAATTTAACCACAACCACACTCAAGAACATAACTGCATCTTATGATAAATTGTGATAAAGATGTAAGACATAGAAATACATATAATGTGATTTTTGGGGGGTAGTTAAGAACAGGTAAATCTAAACTTCATTCTTTGGGATGTACACCTGATAGTAAAACAAACAGAATAAGGAAATTATTACTAAGTTATGATAGGGTTCTTGCAGAATGATGGAAAGTGATTGCTTGAGGGTTTCTTGAGTAAGGCAATGTTCTTTTTCTTGGCCTAGATGTTGTTTATAGGATCACATACATTTTAATTGTTTGCTAAACAAATGTTTGTCAAAGCTGTGTTTGATGCACTTGTGTCTAATAACAAAAAAATTTTAAATATAAAATTTCAGAAATGACCGACCTAACAATATTTGGTATATAACAGGTTTTCAAGCTCTTTACAAGTTTCTGTACAAATGACTTTTTCTCTATGTCAGTTTTATCATTTGCTATGTAAATACTAAGTATCCTCTTCATATTTCTAAGCAGATTAATCTATGATTTAATCTTTTTATTTGAACAAACTTTGTTTAACCGGTGCAGCCCTGTCAATTTCCCCATATGTTGCTTTCATATTTCACTATGAACAATTTATCCCTCTCAAGTTAATATGGAAAAACATGGATTTTATTGATGATACATCTTGTGTTTAATTGTGAAGCACCACTGTGACTAATGAGACTTGTGTTCTTGTTATTTACTTGTAATTTATTAAGATCTGTCTTTGGAAAGGGGCAAATAGAACACATTATGTTGTTGATGACAATATTTGATAGTCAATAATCATTACCTGATTAAAATATAAGAATCAGGGATGGGATACTTATATCTTTTGTAAGTAAAAGCAGGAATATAGGCTGCAGAGAGAAAAAGGACAGAAAATCCAGGCCTATGAGATACTTGGAGATGGATGTCTGAGAGATCCAGATACCCAGATTCACAAAAAACAGTGACATATGGATTATGTGCCATATGTAATTTCTGAAAGAATTCCTATCTACTAAGTATCAATCCAAAAAGCAGTAATTGATGAATAGGATTGAAGTTCTTTCAATAGCCTGCTTTAAATATAGATGGTATAAAATCTGTTTCGTGAGAAACAAGATAATCTGATAGAAAACTAGCTATATGATATTAAGTAAATGGTTCTTATTTCTTCATATAAAAAGCACGTTACCGCCATGTAAAGCAAGTGATTCTTAGGTTGAAAACCTCAACATGCCTGGTTCTTGATGTACAGAATCCTTTCTGCATGAAAGAAAGACCTTGGATCTTTTGGGGTTTTTATTTGAGGATTCCAGTGTTCAGTATATTAGGAGAAAGTCTACCAGTGTAGCTGACGCAATAAGTTCACAATCTCATGTAGGCAGCTGCATCTCTGGGATGGCCAGCCCCAGGCTAATTGCCAACCAAGCAAAGAGTTCATTTTTGCCTGCGTTCTTCCAATGAGGATACAACTAGAATGAGTGCTGGTGTTGGGGGAGGCTAAACTCCACATCTACCCATCTTAGGTTCTCCCCGGGGGGACTCATTACCAAGAGGATATCATCAAAAGAAAAAATTTATAAAGGTTTGCAGTGCACATCACACCGAAGAAATCAAAAATAAAGAGGAACTCAAAGCAGCAGCTTAAAACTGTCGGCTTTATAGCGTCTTCAGCAAAGAACAATAATACATTTGTAGAAAAAATGATAGCCTAAAGAAAAGCAGTTTTAGGCTATCAAGGGCGGCAAACTGGAAAGGTAAATATATGGGAAGACATTAACACTAAGATTTGTTTCTGGATTCCTCTTTCCAAAAATATATATACATATATATTTTGGGGTGGCATATCCCAGCTTCCTTCACAAGGCTTTATGCCTCGCTCTAAGGAATCCCTGCTGAGCCAAGCTCTAGTTATTGGTATTTGAGTTAAATCCAGTTATAGGTGGAATGGGTTTATGAGTCATTTCATTAGAATGTTTTCAAAAGATGTGCCCTTAGTCTCTTCTTTGACCAAAAGTGTGTGCAGAAGCCCCATCCTCTAAGGGATTGTACAGAATGTCTGGAGCTCTGTAGAGTTGGTTTTTTCCCCCCTCCTGAGGAAAGCAAGATTACTCTTTAACAGTTAAAAGCGTTGTTCCTATTAGGGATAATGTAACACCACGTCATCCTTCCTATATAGTACAATCATTATGCATACACTATAAAAACAGACTGCATGGTGACTAATTTTCAAATAAACCCATAGACTAAATCACAGCATATATAAATCATTTCTATCTCAACTGCTCACTTAAACCTGAACAAATTTTCTGGAAGCATGTTAATTTTCCTATGATACTCCTTAATATTTCTTGCAGAGCTGGTTTGGTGGTCACATATTCTTGCAGTTTCTGCCTATCTTGGAAGCTCTTTATCTCTCCTTCTATTCTGAATGAGAGCCTTGCTGGATAGAGTTTTCTTGCCTGCATGTTCTTCTCATCTAGGACCCTGAATCAATCCCGCCAGCCCTTTCTGGCCTCCCAGGTCTCTGAGGAGAGGTCTGCTATTAATGTAACAATTCTCCCCATATTCGTTAAGAATCTGCTGCCTCTATCTACTTTACAGATTTTCTCTTTTTCTATAGAATTTGCAAGTTTCACTATTAAGTGTTGAGGTGTTGAACGGTTTTTATTGATTTGGGGGGAGGACCACTCTATCTCCTGGGTCTGAGTGCCTATTCCCCTCCTGAATTAGGGAAGCTCTCAGCTTGGATTTGTTTAAATATGCTTTCTGGCCCTCTGTCCTTCTGGGTGCTCTCTGGAACCCCAGTGATACGTAATTCTTCCTTCTGAAGCTGTCATGTATTTCCCTTAACCTTTCCTCGTGGTCCTTTCATTGTTTTTCTCTGTTTTCCTCAGCTTCCTTCCTTGCCATCAAGGAGTCTTCTGTGTTGCTCATTCTTTCTTCCAGCACCTTATGCCTTGCCATTAGGACCCCCAATTTGGATTGCACCTCATTTAATTGATTTTTAACTTCAGCCTGATGAGATCTTAATTCTGCAGTTGTGAAGCCTCCACCCGCCCCGGGGGGAGGCAGGACCTCGGCCGTGTCCCCCGGGCCCTGGGCTCCGGGGCCTGTGCTGCCTGCACCGCGCTCCCGGGGCCGCGGCGGGCGCCCGAAGGCAGCAGGTGCAGCGCCCCGCCCGCCCGGAGCCCCCGCCTGCCCCCCTGCTTCTCCCTGAGGCCCCGCCGCCTGCGGCTCCAGCGCTGTCCCGAGCTGGGCCCGCGGGCCTGGGGCGCTCTGCCCCGGGCGTGCCTCGTCTGCTAGTGACCCCAGGAACCTGGGGGCTCCGCCGCCCCTCCTGGGGTTCAGCCCGACACCCCTCCTCTCCGGGGCTGGGCTCTAGGGGCGCCCAGGCTTTCCCGCCAGGCTGGAGCCATCTCCTCTGGCCTGCAGCTCCCCACCCCCCCACCTGCCCCAGGCTTCTTCCTTCCTTTCCCTTTCCCTTTCCTTTTCCCTTTCCCTTTCCCTTTCCCTTTCCCTTTCCCTTTCCTTTTCCCTTTCCCTTTCCCTTTCCTTTTCCCCCTTTCCTCCTTTCCCCTTTTCCCCCTTTCTCCTTTTCCCCCTTTCCCCCTTTCCCCCTTTCCCCTTTTCCCCCTTTCCCCCTTTCTCCCTTTTCCCCTTTCCCTTTCTCCCTTTCCCTTTCCCCCTTCCTGTCTTGTCTTGTTAGAAGCCAAAACTTTTCTCTCTGTAGAGTTCCGGCTGTTCTCTCTTTAAATCTCAGGTCACATTCGTAGGTGTTCAGGATGGTTTGGAAGTTCTGTCGGGAAGTTGGGGACCTGGTGAGGTGAGGACCCTACTCCTCCATCTTCATAAATCCCCTCTTTCAGGGTATTTGAAAGACTGCTTTGTCTTGTCCTCCAAATGGTGCCTCGTAAAGTCTGTACGCATATTTCAATGTAATTAAAAAATAGAGCCTTTTCCAGTAGCTGTTAAAAAGAACATCTCAGTTATTTTGTATCAAAGGCAATTTCATGCACTTTTTTTTTTTATAAACTGCTTATTCAGTCAGCATTTTCCAGTGCTCCTGAGAGGGCAGTGAGGTGCCAAGTGATTGGCCTATAAAGCTGCTGGCTAAGGACAAAGTTTCTGCTTGCACTCCGGACAAGTGTCTGGCGCAAAAGCAGATTCCATGGGGATGGATGTGGGGCTGGCCAGGCCGGCCACTGATGTGGGGTGGGCTCTTGTTCAGAGGGGTTTCCAGGTCCCATTCCCCCTTTCTGGTGACCAATGACTGAAATACCCTTTGGATTGTTGGACAGTCCTAACTTTCCTAACTCCAGCGACCTCAACTTAGTTTTACTTAATAGCTGGTGTTTAATATTGTCCTTTGTGGTTTTATGTTTCCTCCCTTTTTTTATTGTATAAGACTCATGGCTTTCACATCCGTTTCCATGTAGAGGAACTCCAGCTGGCGACTAGACTGCGGGCAACCTCACTGAAGGAGAGAAAGCATTTTGGGGGCATTTTTCGAGACCATGTGGTGGATACCCGACAGTACTTGGAACATGTTAGAGAGTCCACGACAGGTATGCTGGCCATTAACGACCCAGCCTGAGGGAATTGTTCACGTGAAACCTGTGCATGTTTGTGTTTAAGAGTGTGTGTAAAACTTCATCCCATCACTGTGAGTGGAGGTAACCTCCCAATCTGCTTACGTTGTTGTAATGGCACCTGATTTTGCAGAAACAGAGACTATTAGAGAGTCCTAGATGGACTCTCCATTTTTCTCTTCCTTTTATAGCCACTAAGACAGAATGACCCAGCTCTTTGAATGCACTGAGACTTTAGATAAAAGAAACCTAAGCATAATTACAACATTTACATTATTCTGGCTCCCCACCCACTCCCCCTGTTGGAAGCCTTGTGTTAGAGATCTTTCTTCTGATCTCTTGTTAAATATTTTAATCTTCTATTTTAACTCTCTAAATGTCTGCTTGAGTGAGGACTCCTCTAAATGGATGATACATACTCTGGACATCAGCTGTATGTAAATGTTTATGTGTTTGGTGGTTAATATCCTTGTTTGGCCTAACTTTGGCTTTCAGTATTGGGATGTCCACATTATTTAGGTACAGTCAGTCTGCTTGTTTCATTATTGACACGTGAATTCATTTTTGCAGGCACGCTGGGTAGACCTGTAAAGCTATTCACAAACCATTTCCGAGTGACGTCCCGCCCCCAGCAGGTCACATATAAGTACAACATTGACTACATGCCAGACATCGAGGATGGAAAAGTTCGTTCAGAATTGCTTTTGCAGCATAAAGCATTTATTGGAGAGTGCCATATATTTGATGGGAGCTCTTTATTATTACCTCACAAGCTACTGTTGCCGGTTAAGTACTGTTATTGGATGTTTTCTTTTTAAATTTTATTTACTTGATAGAGCAAGAGAGAATGAGCAAGAGGGCGGAGGAACAGGGAGAAGCAGTCTCCCCACTGAGCAGGGAGCACAACTCGGGGCTCAATCCCAGGACCTGGGATCACTACCTGAGCCAAAGGCAGATGCTTAACAAATTGAACCACCCAGTCACCCTAGACATTTTCTTGACCTTTGTTCTCTTCCTCTCACATCTTCACTGTTTTAAAGCAAATACCATTTTTGTACAACGATTTGAGGAGACCTGAAGATCTCTTGCCCATGGGATTTGTAACACCCACGTGCCATGTGTGCTTATCACTGATGTTCCCTCCTGCCTCATGTCAGTGCTTTTTTTTATGTCAGTGCTTAAAATGAATCTGAGAGCAAAATATATACATGTTTTTACATTTTCAAAGGCAAATATGGGTCAAGTGCTGATGAAGTATTGAATAGTTTTTATCTTTCAGCAAAAACATTAGAAGGACTTAATATTTTTTCAATAAACATCTATTTACCAAATGGATAATCTACAGGAGCTCATTTAAGTTAAAAAAAAGTAGTTGTAAATGTTTAATTCTGACTCCTCACTTTAGCCTTATAAGTCTTGTATTGTCCCTGCATGTGTCACACTGGTGTGTTTTATACCCAGGTGACCTATTGATTTGTGGTTCAATAATGAGCTTATTGTCTTCGGAAGGACTGCTAGACCCTCTTGTTTTTTCTTTATCTCAGAAAACGGAATTGGTCAGCCTACTGAAAAACCAGGTTGTGAAGCTGACCATTGAATTCATCAGCGAACTCTCACCCAACTCACCAGACTGCTTACGCTATTACAACATTCTCTTTAGAAGGTGTGTTTATAAGCTTTAGTTTCCTTGAGATATGACTGTGTTCATGTGTCAGTGGCATTGAACATAGACATTTGCTCCTAGAATTTCATGTTCTTGACACCTCCTCATCCTGAGAGGGCAACGGATCTTGGGGATGAAATGGGACTTGACCCTCACCTAGACATGCTTAAGTTCTGTGGCCTATCCTCAGTATTCTCCCTGCCTACCCCCATATCCTGTGCCTGGACCTGCCTGGAAGGAGGAGCATACATCGAGTATGCATGCCTATGCATATTTCTCCCTAGAGCAAATGCACTGGTTTTTTATTTTGTAGTAACAGTGGTGGACAAATATCCCAAATTGGAGGCACGTCATCTGCAAAAGATGTTTTGGTTCATTTCTGGGAATGGAGGATATCCTAATGGTCTTTCCATGACAGTTTGTTGTATATAAGGGAAAGGAGGGGAAAACAGAGGATAAATGGACCTTAATATCTACCTCACAATATAATTTACTTGTACCAGGTACATCTGTTTATTATGTGTAATACAAAGTTGCTGGCAGATTTTTCCCCCTAATGTATCCTCATGTGTATTACCAAATGCTTAATATTCATACTATTTCAACAAAACTTATTCTTCAATTTTTAGAATTTTGAAGCAGATGAATTTGAAGCAAGTTGGTCGCAACTATTATAACAAGCAAGAGGCCACTGAGTTCTTCGATCACAAGTTGGTATAAAATAGTTTCATGTAATGTTTGTAATGTATACATCTAAATCCCATAGATTCTCACATGCATACATATGTAGGTATATATGTGTAAGCCTGTGGTTGATGATAAAATGGTTTAACAAAAATTAGGTATAACTAGCACAGCAGGTAAATCTCTATTGGAAAGGTCCTTCAAAAGACCATTTCTTATTAAAAATAAGAGATGAAACGGCTTGACTCTCAAGTGCCTTTTTAGGGCCCTGTGACACTTGCTCTATACTCAGAGCTTGGAGTTTGATAATCCCATCTAACGTGTTCTATTTGCAGGCTGGTCATCTGGCCTGGATACGTTACTTCTATTTTTGAGTATGAAACCAGCATTACCCTCTGTGCTGATGTGAACCATAAACTGCTCCGAATGCAAACAGCTTATGATTTAATAACAGGTCTTCGTGATCCACAAACCAGAAAGGAAGATGTTGAGCAAGTTTCTAAAGAATTAATTGGGTCAATTGTTTTTACACTGTAAGTCTGCTTAAAAAAAAAAAAAAACAACAAACCTATCCCATTACTTTGATCACCACCCCCACCCCGAGAAGATGTTCCCATAGTTCTCAAACCACTCAGTAGTTAAAGTTCAGAAGCTGACCTGGCATGGCAATGGCCAAGTCAGTCCATGCTTTTCTCATCTAGGTCTATTGCATGAGAGAGGGATACGTGTCATTTGTAGACTTCGCTGTTCTTAATTCCTAATGCTGATCCAGTCATCTTGTGGAACCCTGTCCTGCACATAACAGAATATATTCCTTCCAAATTTCTTTTGCTTTGTGTCTAACTAGTTAAAAAAAAATCAGGGCTTAATTAGATAGAACCTATGGGCAAATTTCCACTTGAAGTTAGTTTTTTCCTCTCCCTTTAAACCAGACACTTTGAGTGTGGATTGAAAGTTGTTTAGCAACATCATCTTAAGAGTAAAGTTGAGGACTTTTGCTCCCTAATTTCAAAACATATAAAGCTAGTAATCAAGACAGTGGCAAAAGGACAGATGAAAAGATTGATGGAATAGAATTGAGTCCCAAAGTCAGTTTATAGTCAGTTTCTTTTTTTCAACAAGAGTGTCAAGACAGTTTAGAGAAGGAATACTCTTTCAGCAAATATTGCTGTGACCACTGGGTATCCACCTGGCCCTTCCTGACACAATATACAAAATTAACTCCAATTTCACTCCAAGATAAACTCAAAATAGACCTCAATGTAAGTGTTAAAAGTTTAAAAGTCTTTGAAGAAACTATAGGAGTAAATCTTCTTTAGGTGAGCAAAACCCTTATAGGACACCAACAGAGAAGGGATGACAAAAGAAAAGTATAAATTGTACTTCATCAAATTAAACACGTTTGTTCTTCAAAGTCAAAAGTGAAAAACAATGGATAGAAAGGTGATTTGCAATTGTTTTCTCTCAATCTCCTAACTTGCATCTATTTAAGTAAAGAACAGGTACAAGTCAAAAGATAACTTTTAAAAAATGGGTAAAGGATCTGAATCAACATTTCTCTGAACAAAATATAAAAATGATCCATAATCACATGAAAATATACTCAATGTTATTAGCCATGAGGGAAATGCAGAGTAAAACCACAGTGAAATAGCACTTCGTACCCACTAGGATGGCTAAAATTAAGAAAGCAGATACTAGGGATCCCTGGGTGGCGCAGAGGTTTGGCGCCTGCCTTTGGCCCAGGGCGCGATCCTGGAGACCCGGGATCGAATCCCACGTCGGGCTCCCGCTGCATGGAGCCTGTTTCTCCCTCTGCCTATGTCTCTGCCTCTCTCTCTCTGTGTGACTATCATAAATAATAAATAAAAAATTTAAAAAAAAAAAAAAAAAAAAGCAGATACTAAATGTTGGCAAGGATGTGAAAAATCTGAACCAACCCTCAAACGTTGCTGGTATAAATGTGAAATGGTATGATCTCCTTGGAAAACAGTATGGCACTTCCTCAACATGCTAAATATAGTGTGGCCATGTGATCCAGCAGTTCTATTCCTGGTTATGTACCCAAGAAAAATGAAAACTTATGGCCAATGTACCAATTTTGTAGACCTGACAGCATTATTCATAATAGCTTAAGAGTGTAAACAACTTGAATGTTCATCCGCTGAAACATATATCCCATTATAGATATGCTATGTTTTTATTTGGCAATAAGTAGGAATTAAGTACAAGTATATGCTATAGCAGGAATGAATCTCGAAAGACATTATGCTGAGTGGGAGAAGGCAGTCAGGAAGGGTCACATATCGTATGACTCAATTCCTATGCAACAGGTCAGGTAGGCAAACGTATAGGATGGACTTTAAACTAGCAGTTATCTAAGGACTGGGGAAGTTGAGTGGACATGAGGAGTGACTGCTCGTGGTTGTGGTGTTTGGGTTGTGTTGAAGAGTGTACAACTCGGTGAATATATTGAATATAATAAAGCTGATATATCCTGCAATTACCTGTAGGATTTAAAGCCTATTAATTCTTGCCTGATCCCATGCTATGAATACATTAGGAATAATACCATATATTGTGAATATTCCACAGGTATAACAACAAAACCTATAGGGTGGATGCTATTAATGGGGAGGATAATCCCAGAACCAAATTTAAGAAATCAGGTGGTGCTGAAATCACCTTTGTAGACTACTACAGGGAGGTATGCAATCTTTTATTTCAGTATGTCTAAATATTTTTTCTTATTTAATCAAATATGTCTCCTATGTATAACTGATAGTCACATGTTAGATCATAAGTCAAAATCTATATATTACAGGGTTTCTCTTGGAGGGTATTATAACTTACATGAATTTGTCCATGTATTTGGGTACCTTGTATATATGTTACATAATTAGAATGGCTCCAATAAGACCTCTTTAATGAGTCTTGGACATGGCTATGATAGTTTTAAACATGTTGATGGATTGGTGGGTTGAAAATAAAATATGGCAAAATTTCAGATATGAGGACTTCACCTATGTAGAAGTTTCAGCTCTCTAGGACTTGGTTCAAAATGAAAAAGTGAAAAATTACTATCAGAAATTATGTCACTTGTGTGCTAAATCTCATAACTCATGGATTCCTCAATCTTTTTTTTTTATTTTTTTATTTTTATTTTTTTTTAATTTATTTATGATAGTCAGAGAGAGAGAGAGAGGCAGAGACATAGGCAGAGGGAGAAGCAGGCTCCATGCACCGGGAGCCCGATGTGGGATTCGATCCCGGGTCTCCAGGATCGCGCCCTGGGCCAAAGGCAGGCGCCAAACCGCTGCGCCACCCAGGGATCCCGGATTCCTCAATCTTTATTCACAAAGAAACAAGTAAACTTCATGAACAAAGATGCACTAGGTGGTGAGGTTGGTTCTCTAGCTTTGGCAGTTAAGAGAGAATTCAAGGAGTTAGAGATATTTATAGCAAACGGAAAGAACTTAGAAAAGCATAAGCTGGGTTTTTTTTTTCTCTAAATTTTATTAGGAATCCAAAACCTAGCTACTTGGAAGCACTGAGAGTACACAGCCATTCAAGGGTATGGTGCTATTATGGCATCATCCCCACTTGTGCTCCACGCTTAGTACTTACTTGTTTAACCTGAAAGCATGTAATGAGTGCTCATTATACAACTTGGGTATACATTGGTAAGACTACTGAGTTCTCTGTTCTTAAGGAACTTGCATCCTTGTAGCAGGAAGAGAGATGGCAGACAAGAAGAAAGCATGTATTGGGGGAAATCTATGCAGATAATCAAGAGGTGTTATGGAGAATGTCTGGTGGCTTAGACTGCTGGTCATAGAAAGCTCTGAGTAGCTGGCATGTGACTGTCAGAAAGGAGCAAGCTGTGTGCAGATTGGTGAGAAGAATTGTCTCTTACACCACTTTCAGGATGGGCATGATGTATCCAGATCCCAAACAAGGCTAGAGTGTCCTGTCAAGAAATAAACCCAGTTGTGGGTGGGACGTGTACAGGGTTGCAGGATATGACGTCAGAGGAGGACGTGGGAGCCACACTGTATAAAGTTCTATCCACCTACACACATTGGATTTTACCGTTAAGTGAGACTATACAGATAGATGAAATGGGGCACTTTATTTTACAGATGTGGGTCTAATGTACAGGGAATGTATGGGTACAGGGAATATGCGGGTAAAAAGGGAGGCAGGGACACCAGTAGGGAGGTGCTTAAGTCCATTTAGATCAGTGATAATGGTAACCTGGATTAGAAAGGGAATGGATGGGGCAGACAAGAGGACTTTTGATGGCTCAAATGTAGTGAGTAATGGTAAGAGGAGTCTCTGGCTTTATCTGAGGAAGTGAGTGGAGGCTGGCATCACTTATTGCAATGGGAGATTCTGTGTGAGGAGCTGGCTTGGGGATTGTTGGGTTGACATAGCCTATGATGGAGTTGCAGACAGGGATATCAGGCTGATATTTGCTTGCTCATTCTCCAGATTTTACTTCAAAAGTCATTGGTTTAGGTGACCTTTGAAATGACTTGAGTAGTCTTGGGATGTCCTGGTGGGAACTCAGTATAATAACAGATGGCAATCTAGTTGTGTTGTCATGAGATCTAGAAAAATCCTGAAATCCATAGATGAGCCCTTAAAAGGAAAGCACAATCCTGGCTTGCAGAAAAGCTTTCATAGTAATGCAAAGTGGGACAAGGAAATTCCTGTGGAGATGCAGAAGTTGGTGTTGTAGGAGATCCGTCTGGGATATCACAGGACAGCCATGAGAATTAATAGTGTGTTTCTCAAAGTTCTCGACAGAACAGCTTGTACAAAGGCTGTGCTAGTCTCAGTGGTGGGAGTGGTGATTGAGGCCCTAAAATGATGCCATGATTCCGCACACATGTATATACATATACTTGCACAAGCTCCTGCCTTAAGACTCTAGAAGCAGGGGAACGGAGGTGAATCCCAGCTGCCTTTCAAATAACTACAGAGAATTAAAAGTAGTAGTTCAGCTCCAGAGGTAAAGCACCATGAACACTGGATTTGAAGTCTTCTTGTCTCTGGAACTCCTTTGACATTCTCAAGATACTTAACCAATCCCACCAGAATTCATGTGGCTAACTGGTGACTGATGAGGATCTCACTGGTCAGCATGGAAGGATCTATGACAGACCATCACTTTATGTGGGAGAGGAAAGGCACTTTATTGTACAGGAATTGCAGCCTAGGGATAGGAGCTTCTGGATAGATGTCTTGGCAAATGCCTTTTCCTGGCGGAAAAGTTTCGATGATGCAGGAGGCATGTTTGGAATAGCTGTAGTATTGCAGCTGCAAGGAGTGACCAGGTTTGTCGTCCCCCATTAATGTGGGAATCCTCTTCAAAGTTCTTAATTACATCCTTAATTTTTTAAGGCAGTACTATAGTGAGAAATATGTAATTCAAGGCTTGGTCCTGCATTTACCTATAGCAAGTCAAAGAAGGCTGGTACAGTGACCCCAACACAATGTTTATGAGAGTCTTGTTCTCCTGGGCCATGTGTGCTTACAAGGAAAAAAGAGGTCATCCCTGGGACATCTAAATTAAGAGACTATTAAGAGTATCTTTAACGTGTTCTTAAACTTGGGGAAATAGTCTTCCTAGCACACCCCTGGGCCTCTGTTGGTGATCCAGACTTTTTTGTACCTATTTAGGTGACTTGACTAGGCTTTGCTGACAGTCACACCAGTGTTCTTTCTCACCTCTTTTGAGCAGCAGTATAATACAGAGGTTACTGACCTAACTCAGCCACTGTTGATCAGCAAAGGCAAATGGAAAAAGAGCCAACAGGACACACCCCATAAGCCTATAATGCTGGTTCCTGAGCTATGCTACCTGACAGGTACTTCAGATTTATGCAGTCCTCATAGAAGACCACCCCTTTCAAGCCCCAGATGTTATGATGTAGAAGTACAGGCTTCTCACAGTACTCCATAATGACCCAGAGCTGTGTTCTCTCCATTGGCTCTTCCTCTTCCAGATAAAATCATCAAGGCTTCTTCACATACATATTTATTCTTGCTTGTTTAGCTATATCTTCTTAACTTTTTAAAGGTCTATCAGATAAAATGCGAAAAGACTACAGGGTGATGAGAGACTTGGCTCTTCATATGAGGTTGGATCCAGAAAGAAGGCAGCACGAATTACGGAAACTGATGAATACTATACAAACGTAAGTCCTATTCTTCTCTCTGTGTCTTTGTGTGTGTGTCCTGAAGATGAGACCCGTGCAGAACTCTTGATATCTCAGATTCTCCAACTAAAAAACAACAGGTTGGAAGAAAACGACCTCTTGTGGGAACAACTCTATTTGTTCCATTGATGCAAAGTTAGAGGAGGTCTGGAGGGGAAGAACAAAATAGAAAGACCCTAAGCACAAATGTGAGAGAGGACATGATTTCAGAGTACTAGAAACCCTCTCTCTGCAACATGTCAATACAGAAGACAAACAACAAGGCATCTTAGATTAAAGGAGAATTTTGCAAATGGATCATCATTTTTGCTTATTTCCTTTGGTTCTATTCTGTGGAAATATTTTAACTTTCAGAAATAGGGAGGTACAACGGGAACTTCAACTCTGGGATTTGAAATTTGATACCAACTTCGTGTCCTTCTCGGGAAGGATCTTGAAAGAAGTAAGAATTTTTCAAGGAAGAAGAGCGGTAAGACAGCTTCAAAATGGTCATGTTCTAGTTACTCTTGCAGTCATTTGGGGCCAAATGAATAATAATGCAGAGGACCTAAGTCAGGTCAGTAACTCACTGCTCTCTCTTCTTGGGCTGTTTGTCCTTTCTCTAGGGGAGAGCGAGCAGGTGTTCAGTTAGAAAGCATGTAACATCCTTGGCATATAGTAAACTCTATAGTTTACCATGTTTGGAGTTGTGGACATCTCTCGTGGCAAAACAATCTGCCAAGTATATCCTTAAGAGTCAAATAGCTAGAATCCAAACAATCCAGAGTAACCCATGATAGAATCCCAGTATTACTTACCACTATCTTAAGGGAAGAGTATGTAATTCAGTTATGACCAAAGTTTAAAATTGTAACGTTTCAGTAGGAAGTAGCAAGAATTTGCAATAGAAAGGCTCTTTGTCGGTATTTCTTTAAAAATTGAAGTCTTATACTATGTCTTCCAGTTTGACTCCCATCCACAGTTTGCAGATTGGTCGAGAGAGACCAGAAGTGGACCCTTACTCAATGTGAAGTCACTAGATCATTGGCTAATACTCTATCCTACGAGAAATTATGGAGCCGCCTCATCCTTAGTACAGAGTCTACGGAAAGTCACACCCACCATGGGCATAGCTATGAGAGAGGGAAAAATGTAAGTAGAGCTGAAATTAAGATCTATAACAACCGATCTTCAAATCGGAGGTAAAGTGGAGTCAGATTATATTAAATTATAGGAATTGGTCACTGTATTAAAACCCTGGAGGTTTGTAAACAAAAAAGCCTAATCTATTCCAATTAACTGTAAAATAGGCTTTGGGGATATATAGTTTGTGGCTATTGGGATACATGCTGAGGAAGCCAAACATTGAACTTATTTTTGTTTTAAGAACAAACTTATCAGGGTACTTGGGTGGCTCAGTCAGTTAAGCATCTGACTCTTGGTTTTGGCTCAGATCCAGCTGGGTGCTCAGTGGAGAGTATGCTTAAGATTCACTCTCTGCCCCTCCCCTTATGTGTGCATTTTACCCCTACGCAAATAAGCTCAGGAGTTATGGAAACTGTCTGATGTACAGGCAGCAGGGCAAGATTTCTAACACGTGCTCAGACCTCCAACAGGACATGGGGTCATAAGAAAGAGCAATTACTGTTTGGTTGCTTTCTAACTATAATGGAAGATCCTCAAAGTATTATTTCTAACATGATGATGCTTCTAGGAAGATTTTTTGGGGATAATCCTCAATCAGACTAGGGAAATTCCTTTCTCATTTTAAAAATTTCTTTTCACATGAATGAATGTGGAATTCTATCAAATGCATTTTGTACTTTTTTTTTTTTACATTTAATCTGCAATTATTTTTCCTATAATTCACCACACTAACTGTTTCTTTTTCTGAAGATTGCATTTCAGGCTTACTGTCACCCTAGGCCCATGGTATTCTACTTTTTTTTTTTATGATTTTTAATTTACTTATCTGATAGAGAATGAGAGCTATCACAGGAGGAGAGAAAGAGAAAGAGGCACTGAGCAGGGAGCCTGATATTCTAATATCATTGCTACTTTCAAGTTATTCTTTGGTTTTTGAACGTATATGATTTAATGATTTTACTCTGTCAATGGGACACCTGAGTGGCTCAGCGGTTTAGCTCTCGCTCAAATAAGTAAATCTTTCATGACCATTAGTTAAAAGTAGTTTTTTTTTTTTTTTTAACATTGTACCTTGTTTTTATGTGGTGCTCCATTGGCTGCATAAAACGTTTGTTACATACTTAACTTTTGAATACAGATGATATATACTTATTTTCTAGGCTTGAAGTAAGTGATACAGTCCAGTCCTATACAACCGTCTTAGAAAATCATGTTTCCTCCAAAACACAGATGGTAAGTTTCTATTTGATAGCACTTCCTTTTTTTTTTTTTCAGATTTTATTTATTTATTCATACAGATGCAGATAGAGAGAGGCAGAGACACAGGCAGAGGGAGAAGCAGGCTCCATGCAGAGAGCACGACGTGGGACTCGATCCAGGGTCTCCAGGATCACACCCTGGGCTGCAGGCGGTGCTAAACCGTTACACCACCGGGGCTGCCCCCACCCTTTTTTTTTTTTTTTTTACAAAGATTTTATTTATTCATGAAAGAGACAGGAGAGACAGAAGCAGGCTCCATGCAGGGAGCCCGATGTAGGACTCCAGGATCATGCCCTGGGCCAAAGGCAGGTGCTAAACCGCTGAGCCACTCAGGTGTCCCATTGACAGCAGCTTCCTGTCTTACCTTGTAGTGTTATAAATCTCATCTGTTAGATCTTGAGTGTCTACCACTCAAAATTAATCTCAAGTGCCCTTTCTTTGGCAGGGACTTGTCTTCAATTTCTGTCCTTTCCTGTCTCTGAGGCTGTCAGCCTGTTCATGGTCTCTGACCTTTCAGCCATGTTCACTGGAGAGTGGGCAAACACTTTGGGAGAAAGTGGCCTCAATTGCTGAGATCATCTCTCTGGGTCCCTACTTCTTTCCTGTCTTAACCTAATAACTCTTTATGACCTTGTTAGACTGCCTGAGCCCCAAACAGGCACAGTCCCTGTGTTTTCATCAGTTTGAACAGCTCTTCTTAGGAGGAGACTGGCCTATGCTATTCCAGAAGCTGAAATTGTAGGATGCATTAGCTGACCACTCTCTGAATACTCAGAAATCATCACAGAAAAAATTAGAATCTAGATTTTGCAATTGTACTTAAAAGCCTGACGTATTGAGCTATTGAAATATACATAAATACGTATATTTATATATGTGTATATATAAATAAATGGAGGTGTGTGTGTGTGTAATCTGTACCCAAAAGATTAGGTGCTTTAAGAAAAGCATATCTATAAGTTAGTTTAGCCTTCATCTTTAAGTGATCCCAACAGGCATGGAGAAATCCTAAGCCAATAATGGATTGGTGTCCTTTCAAACACACACATTGACTGCAGTCTATTACAATTAGAAATCATTAAATCATATACATTCAAAAACCAAAGAATAACTTGAAAGTAGCAATGATATTAGAATATCAGGCTCCCTGCTCAGTGCCTCTTTCTCTTTCTCTCCTCCTGTGATAACTCTCATTCTCTATCAGATAAGTAAATTAAAAATCATAAAAAAAAAGTAGAATACCATGGGCCTAGGGTGACAGTAAGCCTGAAATGCAATCTTCAGAAAAAGAAAGTGTGGTGAATTATAGGAAAAATAATTGCAGATTAAATGTAAAAAAAAAAAAAAAAGTACAAAATGCATTTGATAGAATTCCACATTCATTCATGTGAAAAGAAATTTTTAAAATGAGAAAGGAATTTCCCTAGTCTGATTGAGGATTATCCCCAAAAAATCTTCCTAGAAGCATCATGTTAGAAATAATACATTGAGGATCTTCCATTATAGTTAGAAAGCAACCAAACAGTAATTGCTCTTTCTTATGACCCCATGTCCTGTTGGAGGTCTGAGCACGTGTTAGAAATCTTGCCCTGCTGCCTGTACATCAGACAGTTTCCATAACTCCTGAGCTTATTTGCTTAGGGGTAAAATGGGGATACTAGTCTTGATCTCAGTAGGTTATTGAAGAATTAACTGAGTCAAGTACAATGCTTGGCAAGTGCTCTCACATAGCACCCATCATGTAAGGGGTGACGTTCCTGATGATGGTACGTTTCAGTCTGTGCTTGTTAACCCTCTGTGTCAACTTCATGATAAACTCCTAGAAACAGAATAGCCAGGACGTAAAGACTTTGCAAGTGCAAGTGATTCATGCATATTGCCCATGCCTGGCTCCTAGGCTCTTTCCTCTTCCATATGCTCACCTTCGCCATTATTGAATGGAATGGGATTCCAGACCCTTTACCCTCCTGGGCCAGCTGTGGATTGAATGAACAGACTCTGTTCCTCCACCTAGGTAGTTTGCTTGACGTGACATCCACTTCTCCCATTACTGTGGTTTCATGTCCTCGGTAGTCTTGTTGCTTTCTTTCAAGGTCCTTTGCGTGCTGTCCAGTGAAAAGAAAGACCTGTATGATGGCATAAAACAATACCTGTGTGTCAAGTGTCCGACCCCAAGCCAGTGTGTCGTGGCACGGACCTTAGACAAACCCCAGACGCTGATGACCATTGCGACAAAGATTGCCCAGCAGATGAACTGCAAGATGGGAGGAGCCCTCTGGAAGGTGGAGACAGGAGTACGTTGGATTTCATTGCCTTCTCTTTATTTCACTTGTGTTCAGTGGAATTTAAGACTCAACCATCTTAAACGCAGTTGCTTAATTGTGCTTCTATTGTGTTCTAACTCAATGTCTTACCTTTTTTAAAAAATTTCAGTTACAGAATGCGATGTTCATTGGTATCGACTGTTTCCATGATATTGTAAATCGGCGGAAGTCAATTGCAGGCTTCGTGTCCAGCATCAATCAGGAATTGACGCAGTGAGTGGGCGTAGGCAGACATTGTGTAGATGGCAACTAGCTGTAGACCAAACAGGAGAGGTGGGCCTAACTAATGTTTGTTGACGAGGGCCATGGGCAGGGTATTCTCTTCCTCTTCTGGCAAAGTTATGCTCCAAATACATTTGATGTGGAAGGGTCTATATCATTTTTCTGTTGCTGCTTAACAGATGACGACAAACATGGCAGCTTAAGAGGACACTCCTGTGTCTGCGCGAAGGTCTGTCAGGCAGCCATCAGGTTGGCCATGTTGGCCAAGCCACATTCTCCTCTGGAGGCTTGAGGTCCTATTGCAAGTGCACATCCTTGTGGTAGAATCTTTTTTTTGTTTTGTTTTTGTTTTTGGTAGATGAAGGACAGAGGTCCCCCTTTCCTTGCTGGCTGCCAGCTACAGGCCTGTTTCAGCTCCTGGGACTTCATCCATATTCCTTCTCGAATGCCCTGCTCCCCCAGAGCACACAGTCCTTGTTCTCCTTCAAATCTCTCTTCCCCCTTCTGCTATCTTGCTTTTTCAGGGGGTTATGAAATTAGATAAGGTCCATCTGGAAAATCTTCCCTAAAGCCAACTGTGACATAGGACATAATCACAGGGGCGATACAATAGTCACAGATTCCAAGCGTTAGATTTCTGCTCACTGGGGGCTCTGATGATCAGTGAGTCTCCCCATTAACACACGGGGAAGGACTCAGGCCCCACATGGGGAAGACAGACCTAGGAATACAATCAGAAGCCTATAGGTACAGGATCTGCTCTTCACAGATCTATATGTAATGGATCTGCCGAAGAACATATGCTTCCATATCTCATGTTTCTCCCTTGCTCCAGGGATACTTTTGTTTTCTGTGCTTAGAGTAGAACCTACCTTCAAAGGAGTTTGCACATTCTTCAGTTTAGTTTCTTGAGCATTAGCATGTGTATGACCATCACCAATCACTGTTATGCTTCCTGAGGATTTACTAGCCCCCTTGGTATAATTACAGAGTATTCTTTAAGGGGGTCCATTTTTATTTTCATGAATGGCATCAATTATTCCAGTCTAGTTCCAGTTCTAGTTTAATATAATATTGGTTTGCTTTTATGGTGGGAGGGCATGTGGAAAATAATGTTTCAATCATGGAAAGAAATTAAGCTCTCATTCGGTTCATTTTTAAATTTTTAATTCTTTTAAATTGGAGTTCAATTTGCCAACATAGAACACCCAGTGCTCATCCCGCCAAGTGTCCCCTCAGTGCCCATCACCCAGTCACCCCAACCCCTACCCACCTCCCTTTCCACTACCCCTCGTTTCCCAGAGTTAGGTGTCTCTCATGTTTTGTCACCCTCACTGAGATTTTCACTCATTTTCTCTCCTTTCCCTTTATTCCCTTTCATTAATTTTTATATTTCCCAAATGATTTCATTCAGTTCATAAATAATTTTGAACCCTTGCTTTTTTTTATGGTGAAAAAATTTATATTTAGATTTATAGTTGGCTGGACTCAGTTTAGATGATCCCAATTTTGTTGGCAACATCCAAAGCTCATAATCAGGAGCCAGTCGAACATATGCTTTCTTCTCTCCATCAGACCTGATCAAGGTGTTGACCTTCGCCACATCAGTGTCATAGAGCTTCTTTACAGCCTGTTTTATCTGGTGCTTATTGGCCTTGACATCCACAATGAGCACAAGTGTATTGTTGTCTTCTATTTTCTTCATGGCTGACTCAGTAGTTAAGGGGAACTTGATGGCATAGTGATCAAGCTTGTTTCTCCTGGGGGCTCTCTTTCGAGGATATTTGGGCTGCCTTTGGAGACACGGGGTCTTGGGTCATCGGAATGTAGGTGACGTGCAGATCTTTTTTTTTTTTTTTTTTGTGACTGCTCGCCTTTCACCACTTTCTTAGCTTTCAAAGCCTTTTCTTTGGCTTCAGCTTTGGGAGGGGCAGGGGCTTCCTTCTTCACCTTCGGCGCCATCTTCATGAAAGGGCGAACCCTTGCTTTTTGGCACAACATTTCCACTGCTCTGTTCTCAGCATTTGAACATACCATGATTTCATCTTGTAGACTGTAAATTCTGGGGAAAAAAAGCAGACAAATGTATTATATCATGTCAGGTCATTGCAATAGTTTGAAGCAATTAAAAAAACAGGGGATAGAAACTTGAGACCAGTATTGCTTGATCTGTTGGGAAGTGGTCAAGTAAAAATTACTGCTCCAAAGCAGGTGGTTCCCATAAAGCATGATTATGGATGAACCATTTTTTTAAGACCTCAGCTTGGAAGCAGGAATCTCCAGGAACACTGGCTATTTATTTTGGGTGTCCACCATGAGACGGCAGTAGTCCTGCACATTGAAAGTGCGTGTAATTTGTACCAATGTTAGTGAATGCTTCCATATTCCTATTTGTGTGCATTCACAATTTTAATAAATGCCTAGGGTACTGGAAGAGACCAATGCTTCGATCTCTGCAGAGGCATCAAAGAATGGATTCCTGATTGGATCTTCAGCTACTCATAGTGACTCCCCCCTCCCCGCCACCAGAGGTCCTAGATTAACTCAGGATGAAAAATAAGGGAATTTTTAAGACTCCTATCTCAAACTGACAGCTTATTTTTCTCCAAACAAGGTGGTTCTCTCAGTGCATTTTCCAGGAATCGGGGCAGGAGCTTGTGAACGGGCTTAAAACCTGCTTGGAAGGTTAGTGTCCCATCAAGATTGGTGTGCCTGACTCCATCTGGGTAGTTGTCTGCAAGTGAACACACTGTCCCCCCGGAGACGTCTGGCAATGCCTAGAGATGCGCTCCATTGTAACAGCTGGGATGGAGGTGCTACTGGCCTCCAACTAGCGGGTAGAGACCAGGCATGCTACAGAAGACAGCAACACCCATTCTGCCCCCACAAAGAATTATCTGGCTCAGAATTTCTGTAGTGGTGCTGTTGAGAAATGCTGAGCTCACGTGAAGACCAAAAGGCAGTGAATGTGTCCTGGAGGCTACAGGATTGAAAGAACATGAACCTAGAAGCTGTTACAAATAGCAGTGGCCAGTTGGTTCTGAGTTACGGCTTATTCACCCATGTTTCTGGTTTCCTTCCAGCTGCCCTGAAGCTCTGGTGTAAACATAATCAGTTTCTACCACAAGCTATCATTGTGTATCGGGATGGAGTTGGGGATGGTCAGCTTCAAGCACTGATGGATCATGAAGTCCCACAGATTGAGTCCTCCTTAAGATCTGTGTACCCTAAAGACTCTGGGTATATAAATTGTAAAGTGCAGATTTTGTAAACTCTACATTTCAGTCTCTGAAAGGAATATCACAGTTATGATCTGTGAATTAAGAGAGAGAACATGGCACAGAGGGCATCAGTTGCTGGATGGGGAATTCATTCTTTGACTTTCTGGTCCACACCCAAGTCAGAGGACAGAGCAGAACTAAAACGTTCCTGATTGTGTTCTCCCCCATGGAACCGCCTAAGAACCTGTTCCTTTTTTTCTAATCTCCCTGCAAGCCTTGATGTAGGAGGGCTTGTTAAGGTCAGGTACTTATTAAAATCCATAAACACAGCCTGGTGATGGTTTGTGTTTAGGCAACTTCTTTATTCTGGAGTTTTGTAGGTCCTGGGGCTGGGGAATGCCTCTCCTCTGCCTCCTCTGCTTGTCACTGGGGCCTGGTTCCCACCACAGATAGGAGCAGCCCCAACCTTGTGAGGAAGTTCCTCCCCCTAAGATGTGAGTGGCTGTAAATAGAAACCTCTCTTACTGCTTAGGTCAAGCTCATGGAGCTAGGACAGTAAAGTTGGTGTGTGGGGGGACTATACCTTCCACAGATTCTTCTGAAGGAATCCTGTGTGTGTGGTGCTTCAAGTAGTTTGCGTGATCCTAAATAAAGCTGACTTTTTTGAAAAACAAACTTGAATTTTGGGGAATGACAGGTTTCATGGACTAACCTCCTGAATCAGTTTGGATTAGGCCTGTTACAAAAAAAAAAAACAACAAATTTCAGATGGATGGAAGATAGCAGAGTAGAGGTCCTCATGTCAGCTGGTCCCCCAAAATTAGCTACATAACTATCAAGCCATCCTGAACACCAATGAAATCAAGCCGAGTTGTAAGCAAGAATGGCTGAGTCTACAAATAGAAAAGTGAAAAAATGAAGTGGAGTGTGGAGAAGTAAAACGGAAAGGGATATATCAGAGGATAATGGGTGGGGTGGGGGAGGGAGCACGTGTAAGCCAACTTTAGGAAAGTGAAAGTTCAAATCTGGGCCCTTCAAAGTGTGCTCCTCTAGAGATGTCCCTGCCTGAAAGGGACTCATTGGTGAAAGGGTGCAGAACCACAGGTCAGTGCAGGGTGGCCGGGTCTCAATATTCCTGGAGGCCAGAAAGCATCCAGGTGCCTGAGCCAGCAGAGTTCCCAAGTACTGGTTCAGGGAAATGGCTTCAGATGAGCAAGCCTGCGAGAATGTTCAGTTTGTGGTGCCATCAACCACGATCTCCCGCCGGGCCAGGTGACCCCCGTCCACGTTGGGTCCATACAAGGGCCTGGAACACAGCCTGCACCTTCCTCTGGGAGAGGCAGAGTGGGTCAGCATTGGCCCGGTTGAACGTTCTCCTTGTGGGGGGCCAGCAACCACAGAAAGGGACACACCTCCCGTTCCTCCAGGAAGAGGGGGGGAGGGCAAGAGCGGCAAAGACTGCCTGAGGAAACCTAAACATTGCACATTTCCACGTCCCCCCAGGTCCCCTAGGGGAGAAATGGAGTAGGCAGGCACCATCGGAGTCTGCAGATTGGTCAATCACCACATCGCTCATCTCTGGGGCTGGAGATCGGGGTGTGGTCTTTTTGCCTCTCACCCCCCCAAAAAGACATGAAAGGTTTCAGGGAACAAAACCCTCACAGAGCAAACAGCCTGGCCCCCTGACAAGGTCGGTGCAACACCACCCAGGCACACACACCTGAGAATCTGTGCAGCAGGCCCTTCCTGGGAGGATCAGCTGGAAGGACAGGTGACCAGCACATTTCCTGACCAAACAGAAGTGGAACCTCCAGCACTGGGGAACATAGCACAGCAACTCAAGGTTTTCCTTGTATGATTCGGTTTTCTTTCAAGATACAGTCATCCTCTATTTTTTCCTTTATTCTCATCTCACCTAGTTTCTTGTTTTATCAAGTCTTCTTTTTGGAATCTTTTCTTTTTTAACTTTTATATTTTATTTATTTATTTATTTATTTATTTATTTATTTATTTATTTATTTATTTTAACTTTTATATTTTAATGATGTATTTTATTAAAAAGATTTTATTTATTTATTTATTCATGAGAGACAGAGAGAGAGGAAGAGACACAGGCAGAGGGAGAAGCGGGCTCCATGCAGGGAGCCCAACGTGGGACTCGATTCCGGGTCTCCAAGATCAGGCCCTGGGCCAAAGGCAGGCACCAAACCGCTGAGCCACCCAGGCGCCCCTAATGACATATTTTAATATTACTTGAGAAATGGACAGAGCAAAGGGGCAGACATTTCTCGAAAGAGGACCTACACGTGGCCAAAAGGCACGGGAAAGAATGCTCCACAACACCTGTGAACAGGAAAATACAATTCAAAAGCACAATGAGGTACCACGTTACACTGGTGAGAATGGCTAAATTTAACAACTAACGTTAGCAAGGATGTGGAGAAAGGGAGAAAGGGGAACCTTCCGGCCCTGCTGATGGGAAGGAAACTGGAGCAGCCACTCTGGAAAACAGTGCGAGGGTCCTCAGGCAGCTTAAAATAGAGTTTATGATACAAACTCTACTTATCTAACACTTTGTGATACAAAGTGTCTCCTCTCAAATACCACCCTTGTCTCCCCAGATGCACCCCTGTCTACAGAGCAGAAGTTGGTTGCTGTGCAGCTGCATTCACTTTGAAAGCACTATGAGGATACACGTTGCCCTGGTGACGGGAAACACCTCTGCCTTTCTTCCCACCTATCACTCTTTGAGCTGAGTGAGTGAGGAGTGAGGAGGTGATCAGCTCTCTACCTGGCGTTGTGACAATGGGCAATCTCAATTCTTTACACTGCGATGGTATGTTCCTAAAGATCTGAATGCTCTTTGCTACCAACTGGATGGTTAACTCTTTCTCTGACTATATTTCTCATTGTTTAGAGTTTCCTCTCCCCAAATTGTCATGCAGAGTTATATGTACGCGTTTTCGTTTGTTCTATTGCTCCATTTCTGTTTTTCGTTATTCTGCCAATCTAACTGCCTTGAATATTGTGCCTCCGTTTTGAAAAAATGTCTTACTCCCTATTATATCCTGCAGCCCTCATTTGTCATCACGAAGGACCTCACAGGGGGAAATATGGCCACGTCTATTTTCAGGTTTTGTTAGTGTCCAAAATTACATATTCAAAGTATTCATTTCAGAAATTAAGTGTGAATCCAGTTGATATGGAGGATACTTGTCATTGTTTATCAATGCTTTACAATGTCTTCCTTGCGTTTTTTCCCAAAATGGGGATCGAGTTCCGTATTTGCAGGGGCACGTTGCTACCTTCATCTGAATGGTTGCCCAAAAGTCAGCCTGTGAATGAGTGTCTCTGATTCCATTTATGCCCCAAACACACATTTCCTGTTACCCTTTGGGCATTTTCCAAAATTACACTTTATAGAGAGATCAATTTTATGCTATCCCTCATCCCATTCCTCCCCTCTTAAGGTGTAAGCATGGTGAATATATAATATTATTCTCAGGTATGCAACAAATAGCCAGTCTTTCTACTTGCGTGGATAATTGGTTAATAAACTAATGACTGAGAGATAACCATGTAAACACTTATTAGTCATTCTCAAAGAAAAATAGGTGATGCACACACTTGAGTAGAGAAAGTAAATTTTACAGATGTGGAGAATGGGAAGCATTTGCACCTAGGAATGTCGCTTGAAAACAGAGACTTCATTAGAGTTGTTTTCATATAACGTCTTACTCAGTTCTCCTAAACTGCCCTCCAGAACTCTGTCCAAAAGCTAAGCTGTGGTTTATCCGAGGACATGCCAAGGTCACCAGGCACTGTTTTGAGGCACGTATATTAGTGTGAGGAATAATTAATGCACAGTGACCTTGTCTCACACGTTTTAAAACACAAGAGTTGATACTAGTGACTCTACTTTCCTGCACACTACTATGCATCACATTTGATGTGCTGATCATGACTCAGGAATTGGAACGTCATGCAGGATAGTCAGGATAGATCAAGAGTCCCAAGAGTATATTCGGGGAGGAAGCAAATAGCTTTTTTTTTTTTTCTCAAGGCCTCTAATTCTGTGAATACTAAATGGTGTTAAGGTAAAATACTTGTATTTAGGCAAAGCCAGTTTGTGTTACAAGGCAATGGTCTGGGAAGTCAGATTCCCAGGGTTCAATCCAGCTCTGGAACTTGGGAAATGTGAGATGTCAGACAGGATATTTAGCTTCTACTTAACCTTCCTGATCACTATCCATACCTTTGTTCATTCAATGCTCATCAAACACATATGTGATGTTTTGTTGACACTCCCTCCTCCTCAGGTGGGGAAACAGAGACACAGTGATGAAGTTCATGAACTCTGAATTAAGGAGCCAGGATATGAATCCAAGCTTAGAGTCCCAAAACTCATATTCTAATTAGTGAACTAAACTGAAATGATGACTCAGGCATGGAGTCATTGGTTACTATGCATCTGTATGTCAGAAAGGACCTGTGCAAAGGGAAATCTCAGCACTGTCTACCATTATGAGGTCACCTCCATGCTTACATAGCCCAGGGAAGCTCTTGAGCCGTGGTGGTACAGATCCTGCCATAGTCACTAGTAGGAAAAGGACATAGGAGGCTGGTCAATTCCAAGTCATAGTTCTGGTCAGTTAAAGCATGATTATGGTCAGCTTAAAGCTATGATAGTGGTAGGTGCAAAGCCATGGTTGTGGTCGGTTTGCAGATTCTGAGGGTTTGGAGGCACCATTAGATAACCTGGTCAAAGTCTGTCAGTGCTGAGCACGTGACCTCGATCCGCTGAGAATCGAGGAGTTTCTTTCATGGTATATGATGGCATTGTCTGTATGATGAGTGCTAGTAATGGTGAAATGAGAGCCTACCCCTGGGACAATGAAGATCAGACTCAAGGGCCAGGTTATGGTTAGCTTGGTATCCATTCCCTGCTCATTGCTATTTGCTTGTACAGCTGAGATACAGAGCTGACCAGTGCCCGACCATCAGTGTCATGGCATGGTCTGACCTCAGGCCATGGCACACATAAAATACAATAAGAATTGGAAGCAGAGTGGAGACTGCCCGGCTGGCTCATTAGTGGAGAATGCGACTCTTGATCTAGAGTCATGTGTCTAGTCTATGTTGAGCATGCAGCCGTCTTAAGGAAAAAAAAATGATGACACACATGTGGTAGTATGTCTAATAACACATTCACCCTGAGGCCTAAAACATGCTTGAATGTCATGAATTCACATTAACTGTTCAACATGTTTGGTCAGTTGAAGAGAAGCTACTTCTTGGCAGAGCCCTCATGGGACAGTATGTTTGGAAAATCCTGGGTTGTGAGTCCGCTTGGGAGAAGTCCACTGGTCACTGAGGGCAAGTCCACTGGTGCCCAGGAAGGCTTTATGGGAACCAGATGGCAGTGTGAGCGCTGGGGGAAGATAACCACAGTTGGGCTTCCCGTTGCCATTTCCAAGAGCTTGACTTGGGGGCAACTGCTTTGTGTTTTGGGTGAGGGATTGAAACCGGGAGGTGGATGGCTGCGTTAGGATGTGAACTTTACTCTTGGCTCAGGCAGTCCCCCTTGTTGTGGAATGTCTTGCACAGGGAACTTAGGGCAGGAGGATTTGAGAAAGAGACAGCCCTTGGTTCAGGGGTTCAGAGCATGATCTCCGGGACCCTAGGCAGATCTCAAGTGTTCAGGGACCTCTCTCCCCAGGGAACCAACTCATGTCCTGTCTCAGACCCCTTCCTCATCAGTATTGTAATTTTTGGCAAGTCGTCAACACTATTCACTGTGTTCTCAATGACTATGTTGTTCTGTTTTGCATATTGTCTCATCAAAAGAAAGGTATGTCCCCACACAGTGTCTGCTAGCGAATTTCTTGTTGTTCTTTGACAGTAAGGGCATTTGATATCCTCTAATCTCTTCCTGATTTCAAGCATATAATACGGCATTGCTTATGACAGGCCCTTGGTTGCAGATAGAATTCCAGAACACATTGAATTTGTATCATTGAAGCTTTGTATCCGATCAGCAACATTTCCCCCTTTGTACCTCCTTCTAGCTCCTATTCTCTTTCCTGATGCTGTGTGTTGACTGTGCCAGGTGCACATATAAGTGCCATCATGCAGTATTTAATTTACATGGCCATGCATGTCATCACAATTCTTGAGGTTTCCTTCCTCTTAACTTGCGATAATATTTCATTGTAGAGATAGACTAATCTTTTTATCCTTTTGTTCATCAATGGACATGAAGTTGTTTCTTTTTTTTTGGGTGTGCTGAAAGGTGCTGAAAACACTGTGCAGAATCTCTGCGAAATTCAGCTTTCAATATTTTCTGAACTACTTGCCAAAACTCAGATTGCAAGAATATACGTCAGACCTTTTTAAATATTTGGAGGGGTGAGACTCCACATTGTGTTTCATTGACAATTTATCAGTTTATATTCTCAGGAACCTTAAGCATATGGCAACTCCAAAGCCTTTCTGCATTGCATGCTCACTCAGGTTTCTCTGCAAGGCAAATCACCAGTAATAAGATCAAAGTTTGACCTCTGATAAGGTTATCACTCATTTTCAATGCTCTTCTAACAACTGCACCAGTTCACATTCCCACCTACAGTGCAACAGGGTTCCCCTTTGTCCGCATCCTCTCCAACATTTGTGGTTTCCTGTCTTGTGACTTTTCCCCATTATCACTGGTGTGCGGTGGTATCTAATTGTGGTTTGGATCTGTAGTTCTCTGATGGCCAGCGATGCGGGGCATCTTCTCATGTGCTTGTTGGCCGAGTCTCTGTCTTCCTCTGTGAAATTTCTGTGGGTGTCTTTTCCCGGTTTCATGATCAGATTGTATGTTTCTTTGCTCTTGAGTTGAGTATGTTCTTTATAGACCTTGGATAAGAGCGCGCTATCTGAGCGGTCGTTTGCAAATATCTTCTCCCGTTCTGTAGGTTGTCTTTTACTTTTGTGGACTGTTTCTTTTGCTATGCAGAAGCTTTCGATCTGGGTGAAGTCCCAATAATTCCTTGTTGCTTTTGTTTCTCTAGCCTTGGCGGACGTATCTTGCGAGATGTTGCTGTGGCCAAGTTGAAAAAGGGTGTTGCCTCTCGTCGCCTCTCGGATTTGGATGGATTCTTGTCTCACATTTAGATCTTTCATCCTTTTTGAGTTTATCTTTGTGTGTGATGTCAGAGAATGGCCTGGGATCCTTCTTCTGCATGTGGATGTCCAATATTCCCAGCACCATTTATTGAAGAGACTGTTTTTTTTCCAGGGGGAGTCTTTCCTGCTTTCCCGAATATTAGTTGACCATAAAGTTGAGGGTCCACTTCTGGATTCGCTATTTGGTTCCATTGATCTATGGGTCTGTTTTTGTGCCACAACCACACTGTCTTGATGGCCACGGCTTTGTAGAGCAACCAAAAATCTGGCATTGTGATGCCCCCAGCTATGAACTTCATTTTGAAAAGTCCCCTGTCTCTTTGGGGTCTTTTCCGGTTCCACACTAGAATCTTAAGATGGTTTGTTCCAACTCTCTGAAGAAAGTCCATGGTATTTTGATAGGGATTGCGTGAAATGTGTAAATTGCCCTGGGTAGCATGGACATTTTCACAATATTAATTCTTCCTCTCCATGAGCATGGAACCTTTTTCCTTCTCTTTATGCCTTCCTCGATTTCCTTCAGGAACGTTCTGTGGTGTTTAGGGTACAGATCCTTTACGTCTTTGGATAGGTTTATTCCTGGGTAGCTTATGCTTTTGGGTGCAGTTGTAAATGGGATTGACTCCTTAATTTTCGAGGCTCTTCTAACAACAACCTGTCAGTCAACAGCTCTTTCTATGTCCATTTATTTCCCAGGATCTGCTGTGGAAACCACAGGAACAGAACCTAGCACACAATCTGGAGACCTCGGCCCTCAACAACAGCTGAAAATATACACCCTCTACCGAAGCAGGGAACTGGACTCCCAAACAGAGATCCCAGAGGGTAACATGAAAATTGATTCATTAAATAATAGCCTCAAGAAATCTTGTCCTAGGGGCACCTGGGTGTTTCTGTCAGCTAAGTCTCTGCCTCCGGGGTTTCAGCTCTGGTCATGACATCAAGGTCATCAGATTCACCCATATTCAGCATGGAGGCTGCTTCATATTCTCTCTTCCTTTCCCTCTGCCCCTCTCCTCTTTACACTTGCTCTTTTGCTCTCTCCACACACGCAAAACAGAATCATTATTCAGTTTTGCTCGGGGTGCCATCGTAGAGACAGACCTCCTAAGCCGTATTCTTTATGTTTCATGTGTCCACATCTTAACTTGAAAGGTCAGTCATTAGTTTGTGGCCAAAATTGTGAAATCGCATTGAGAACCCTAATTTGGTCCGGTTACATGGGAGGGGTTGTGAGCTAACATTTGGACATACTAGTCCGTGTTAAGTTTTAGCAAAATGTTTTCTGTTTTTACATTTTTTTATTAGAGTTCAATTTGCCAGCTTATAGCATAACACCCGGTGCTCATCCCGCCAAGTGCCCCCATCAGTGCCCATCACCCGGTCGCCCCAACTACCCACCCACCTCCGCTTCCACTACCCCTTGTTCAGTTCCCAGAGATCGGTGTGTCTCCTGTTTTGTCACCCTCACTGATATATTCCCTCATTTCGCCATTCCCTTTATTGCCTTTCACTAGTTTTTATATTCCCCAAATGAATGAGACCATACCAAGTTTGTCCTTTTCCGATGGACTTATTTCACTCAGCATAAGTCCCTCCAGGTGCGTCCGCGTTGGAGCAAATGGTGGGTATTCGTCGTTTCTCATGGCTGAGTAATATTCCATTGTAGCCGTGGACCACATCGTCTTTATCCATTCATCTCTCGAAGGACTCCGAGACTCCTTCCACAGTTTGGCTATTGTGGACATTGCTGCCATAAACATCGGGGTGCAGGTGTCCCCGCGTTTCACCACATCTGCAGCTTTGGGGTGAATCCCCAGCAGTACAATTGCTGGGCCAGAGGGAAGATCTGTTCTTAACTCTTTGGGGAACCTCCACACAGTTTTCCGGAGTGGCTGCACCAGTTCACATTCCCACCTACAGTGCAAGAGGGTTCCCCCTTGTCCGCGTCCTCTCCAACATTTGTTGTTTCCTGTCTTGTGACTTCCCCATTCCCACTGGTGTGAGGTGGTATCACATGGGGGTTTGGATCTGTAGTTTCCTGATGGCCAGCGATGCGGGCCATGTTCTCATGTGCTTGTTGGCCGTGTCTCTGTCTTCCCCTGTGAGATTTCTGTTCGGGTCTTCTGCCCGTTTCACGATCGGATTGTTTGTTTCTCTGCTCTTGAGTTGAGTATGTTCTTTATAGATCTTGGACACCAGCCCTTTGACTGAGCGGTCGTTTGCAAGTATCTTCTCCCGTTCTGCAGGTTGTCTTTTACTTTTGTGGACTGTTTCTTTTGCTGCGCAGGAGCTTTCGATCTGGCTGAAGTCCCAATAATTCCTTGTTGCTTTTGTTTCTCTTGCCTTGGCGGACGTATCTTGCGAGATGTTGCTGTGGCCAAGTTGAAAAACGGTGTTGCCTCTGTTCACCTCTCGGATTTGGATGGATTCTTGTCTCACATTTAGATCTTTCATCCTTTTTGAGTTTATCTTTGTGTGTGGTGTCAGAGAATGGTCTAGCTTCCTTCTTCTGCATGTGGTTGTCTAGTGTTCCCAGCACCCTTTATTGAAGAGACTGTCTTTTTCCAGGGATAGTCTTTCCTGCTTTCTCGAATATTAGTTGACCATAAAGTTGAGGGTCCACTTCTGGATTCGCTATTCGGTTCCATTGATCTATGGGTCTGTTTTTGTGCCACTACCACACTGTCTTGATGGCCACGGCTTTGTAGTACAACCTGAAATCGGGCCTTGTGATGCCCCCAGCTGTGGCCTTCGTTTTGAATAGTCCCCTGGCTCTTTGGGGTCTTTTCCGTATGAACACTAGAATCTTATTTTTTTTTATTTTTATTTATTAATGATAGTCACACAGAGAGAGAGAATGGGGCAGAGACATAGGCAGAGGGACAAGCAGGCTCCATGCACCGGGAGCCCGACGTGGGATTAGATCCCAGACCTCCAGGATCGCGCCCTGGGCCAAAGGCAGCCGCTAAACCGCTGCGCCACCCAGGGATCCCCCACACTAGAATCTTAAGATGGTTTGTTCTAACTCTCTGAAGAAAGTCCCCAGTATTTTGATAGGGATTGCGTGAAATATATAAATTGCCCTGGGTAGCATGGACATTTTCACAATATTAATTCTTCCTCTCCATGAGCATGGAACCTTTTTCCTTCTCTTGATGCCTTCCTCGATTTCTTTCAGGAACGTTCTGTGGTGTTTAGGGTACAGATCCTTTACCTCTTTGGTTAGGTTTATTCCCGGGTAGCTTATGTTTTTGGGTGCAGTTGTAAATGGGATTGACTCCTTAATTTTCGAGGCTCTTCTAACAACAACCTGTCAGTCAACAGCTCTTTCTATGTCCATTTATTTCCCAGGAGCTGGAGTGATAACAACCGAACCTGAATCTCGAAGAAACCCTTGGTACACCTGCCCTGGAGCATGGCCAAAAATGTTTTCCATCCTCCGTATCAGAAGAGTTCAGCCAACAGACGACAGGCCGGAGGGTAACATGAAAATTGATTCATTAAATAATAGCCTCAAGAAATCTTGTCCTAGGGGCACCTGGGTGTTTCTGTCAGCTAAGTCTCTGCCTCCGGGGTTTCAGCTCTGGTCATGACCTCAAGGTCATCAGATTCACCCATATTCAGCATGGAGCCTGCTTCGTATTCTCTCTTCCTTTCCCTCTGCCCCTCTCCTCCTTACACTTGCTCTTTTGCTCTCTCCACACACGCAAAACAGAATCATTATTCAGTTTTGCTCGGGGTGCCATCGTAGAGACAGACCTCCTAAGCCGTATTCTTTATGTTTCATGTGTCCACATCTTAACTTGAAAGGTCAGTCATTAGTTTGTGGCCAAAATTGTGAAATCGCATTGAGAACTCTAATTTGGTCCGATTTCATGGGAGGGGTTGTGAGGTAACATTTGGACATACTAGTCCGTGTTAAGTATTAGCAAAATGTTTTCTGTTTTTACATTTTTTTATTGGAGTTCAATTTGCCAGCATATAGCATAACACCTAGTGCTCATCCCGCCAAGTGCCCCCATCAGGGGCCATCACCCAGTCGCCCCAACCGCCCGCCCACCTCCCCTTCCACTACCCCTTGTTCAGTTCCCAGAGTTCGGTGTGTCTCCTGTTTTGTCACCCTCACTGATATTTTCCTTCATTTTCCCCTTTCCCTTTATTGCCTTCACTAGTTTTTATATTCCCCAAATGAATGAGACCATATCAAGTTTGTCCTTTTCCGATGGACTTATTTCACTCAGCATAAGTCCCTCCAGGTGCATCCACGTCGGAGCTAATGGTGGGTATTTGTCGTTTCTCACGGCTGAGTTATATTCCGTTGTAGCCGTGGACCACATCTTCTTTATCCATTCATCTCTCGAAGGACTCCGAGACTCCTTCCACAGTTTGGCTATTGTGGACATTGCTGCCATAAACATCGGGGTGCAGGTGTCCCCGCATTTCACCGCATCTTTAGCTTTGGGGTATAACCCCAGCAGTGCCATTGCTGGCCCGGAGGAAAGATCTGTTCTTAACTCTTTGAGGAACCTCCACACAGTTTTCCGGAGTGGCTGCACCTGTTCACATTCCCACCTACAGTGCAAGAGGGTTCCCCCTTGTCCGCGTCCTCTCCAACATTTGTTGTTTCCTGTCTCGTGACTTTTCCCCATTCCCGCAGGTGTGAGGTGGTATCTCCTGGGGGTGTGGATCTGTAGTTCCCTGATGGTCAGCTTGCGGGGCATGTTCTCATGTGCTTGTTGGCCGTGTCTCTGTCTTCCCCTGTGAGATTTCTGTTTGGATCTTTTTCCGTTTCACGATCGGATTGTTTGTTTCTCTGCTCTTGAGTTGAGTATGTTCTTTATAGATCTTGGACACTAGCCCTTTGACTGAGCGGTCGTCTGCAAATATCTTCTCCCGTTCTGTAGGTTGTCTTTTACTTTTGTGGACTGTTGTTTGCTGCGCAGGAGCTTTCGATCTGGCTGAAGTCCCAATAATTCCTTGTTGCTTTTGTTTGTCTTGCCTTGGCGGACGTATCTTGCGAGATGTTGCTGTGGCCAAGTTGAAAAACGGTGTTGCCTCTGTTCGCCTCTCGGATTTGGATGGATTCTTGTCTCACATTTAGATCGTTCATGCTTTTTGAGTTTTTCCCTGTGTGTCGTGTCAGAGAATGGTCTAGCTTCCTTCTTCTGCATGTGGATGTCCAGTGTTCCCAGCACCCTTTATGGAAGACACTGTCTTTATCCAGGGATAGTCTTTCCAGCTTTCGCGAATATTAGTTGACCATAAAGTTGAGGGTCCACTTCTGGATGCGCTACTCGGTTCCATTGATCTATGGGTCTGTGTTTGTGCTACTACCACACTGTCTCGATGGCCACGGCTTTGTAGTACAACCTGGAATCGGGCCTCGTGATGCCCCCAGCTGTGGCCTTCGTTTTGAATAGTCCCCTGGCTCTTTGGGGTCTTTTCCGGTTCCACACTAGAATCTTAAGATGGTTTGTTCCAACTCTCTGAAGAAAGTCCCCGGTATTTTGTTAGGGATTGCGTGAAATGTGTAAATTGCCCTGGGTAGCATGGACATTTTCACAATATTAATTCTTCCTCTCCATGAGCATGGAACCTTTTTCCTTCTCTTGATGCCTTCCTCGATTTCTTTCAGGAACGTTCTGTGGTGTTTAGGGTACAGATCCTTTACCTCTTTGGTTAGGTTTATTCCCGGGTAGCTTATGCTTTTGGGTGCAGTTGTAAATGGGATTGACTCCTTAATTTTCGAGGCTCTTCTAACAACAACCTGTCAGTCAACAGCTCTTTCTATGTCCATTTATTTACCAGGAGCTGCTGTGATAACAACCGAACCTGAATATAGCAGACAACCTGGGTACATCTGCCCAGGAGCACGGCGAAAGCTCTTTGCAATCCGCCGAAACAGAAGAGTTCAGCCAACAGACGACAGGCCGGAGGGTAACATGAAAATTGATTCATTAAATAATAGCCTCAAGAAATCTTGTCCTAGGGGCACCTGGGTGTTTCTGTCAGCTAAGTCTCTGCCTCCTGGGTTTCAGCTCCGGTCATGACCTCAAGGTTATCAGATTCACCCATATTCAGCATGGAGCCTGCTTCGTATTCTCTCTTCCTTTCCCTCTGCCCCTCTCCTCCTTACACTTGCTCTTTTGCTCTCTCCACACACGCAAAACAGAATCATTATTCAGTTTTGCTCGGGGTGCCATCGTAGAGACAGACCTCCTAAGCCGTATTCTTTATGTTTCATGTGTCCACATCTTAACTTGAAAGGTCAGTCATTAGTTTGTGGCCAAAATTGTGAAATCGCATTGAGAACTCTAATTTGGTCAGATTTCATGGGAGGGGTTGTGAGGTAACATTTGGACATACTAGTCCGTGTTAAGTATTAGCAAAATGTTTTCTGTTTTTACATTTTTTTATTGGAGCTCAAATTGCCAGCATATAGCATAACACCCAGTGCTCATCCCGCCAAGTGCGCCCATCAGTGCCCATCACCCAGTCGCCCCAACCGCCCGCCCACCTCTCCTTCCACTACCCCTTGTTCACTTCCCAGAGTTCGGTGTGTCTCCTGTTTTGTCACCCTCACTGATATTTTCCTTCATTTTCCCCATTCCCTTTATTGCCTTTCACTAGTTTTTATATTCCCCAAATGAATGAGACCATATCAAGTTTGTCCTTTTCCGATGGACTTATTTCACTCAGCATAAGTCCCTCCAGGTGCATCCACGTCGGAGCTAATGGGTATTTGTCGTTTCTCACGGCTGAGTAATATTCCGTTGTAGCCGTGGACCACATCAACTTTATCCATTCATCTCTCGATGGACCCCGAGGCTCCTTCCACAGTTTGGCTATTGTGGACATTGCTGCCATAAACTTCGGGGTGCAGGTGTCCCCGCATTTCACCGCATCTTCAGCTTTGGGGTGAATCCCCAGCAGTGCCATTGCTGGGCTGGAGGGAAGATCTGTTCTTAACTCTTTGAGGAACCTCCACACAGTTTTCCGGAGTGGCTGCACCTGTTCACATTCCCACCTACAGTGCAAGAGGGTTCCCCTTTGTCCGCGTCCTCTCCAACATTTCTTGTTTCCTGTCTCGTGACTTTTCCCCATTCCTGCCGGTGTGAAGTGGTATCTCATGGGGGTTTGGATCTGTAGTTTCCTGATGGCCAGTGATGCGGGCCATGTTCTCATGTGCTTGTTGGCCGTGTCTCTGTCTTCCCCTGTGGGATTTCTGTTCGGGTCTTCTGCCCGTTTCATGATCAGATTGTTTGTTTCTTTGCTCTTGAGTTGAGTATGTTCTTTAGAGATCTTGGACACTAGCCCTTTGTCTGAGCGGTCGTTTGCAAATATCTTCTCCCGTTCTGTAGGTTGTCTTTTACTTTTGTGGACTGTTTCTTTTGCTGCGCAGGAGCTTTCGATCTGGCTGAAGTCCCAATAATTCCTCGTTGCTTTTGTTTCTCTTGCCTTGGCAGACGTATTTTGCGAGATGTTGCTGTGGCCAAGTTGAAAAACGGTGTTGCCTCTGTTCACCTCTCGGATTTGGATGGATTCTTGTCTCACATTTAGATCTTTCATCCTTTTTGAGTTTTTCCCTGTGTGTGGTGTCAGAGAATGGTCTAGCTTCCGTCTTCTGCATGTGGATGTCCAGTGTTCCCAGCACCCTTTATTGAAGAGACTGTCTTTTTCCAGGGATAGTCTTTCCAGCTTTCTCGAATAGAGTTGACCATAAAGTTGAGGGTCGACTTCTGGATTCGCTATTCGGTTCCATTGAGCTATGGGTCTGTTTTTGTGCCACTACCACACTGTCTTGATAGCCACGGCTTTGTAGTACAACCTGAAATCGGGCCTTGTGATGCCCCCAGCTGTGGCCTTCGTTTTGAATAGTCCCCTGGCTCTTTGGGGTCTTTTCAGTATCCACACTAGCATCTTATTTTTTTTTATTTTTATTTATTAACGATAGTCGCACAGAGAGAGAGAATGGGGCAGAGACATAGGCAGAGGGACAAGCAGGCTCCATGCACCGGGAGCCCGACGTGGGATTCGATCCCAGATCTCCAGGATCGCGCCCTGGGCCAAAGGCAGCCGCTAAACCGCTGCGCCACCCAGGGATCCCCCACACTAGAATCTTAAGATGGTTTGTTCTAACTCTCTGAAGAAAGTCCCCAGTATTTTGATAGGGATTGCGTGAAATATATAAATTGCCCTGGGTAGCATGGACATTTTCACAATATTAATTCTTCCTCTCCATGAGCATGGAACCTTTTTCCTTCTCTTGATGCCTTCCTCGATTTCTTTCAGGAACGTTCTGTGGTGTTTAGGGTACAGATCCTTTACCTCTTTGGTTAGGTTTATTCCCGGGTAGCTTATGTTTTTGGGTGCAGTTGTAAATGGGATTGACTCCTTAATTTTCGAGGCTCTTCTAACAACAACCTGTCAGTCAACAGCTCTTTCTATGTCCATTTATTTCCCAGGAGCTGGAGTGATAACAACCGAACCTGAATCTCGAAGAAACCCTTGGTACACCTGCCCTGGAGCATGGCCAAAAATGTTTTCCATCCTCCGTATCAGAAGAGTTCAGCCAACAGACGACAGGCCGGAGGGTAACATGAAAATTGATTCATTAAATAATAGCCTCAAGAAATCTTGTCCTAGGGGCACCTGGGTGTTTCTGTCAGCTAAGTCTCTGCCTCCGGGGTTTCAGCTCTGGTCATGACCTCAAGGTCATCAGATTCACCCATATTCAGCATGGAGCCTGCTTCGTATTCTCTCTTCCTTTCCCTCTGCCCCTCTCCTCCTTACACTTGCTCTTTTGCTCTCTCCACACACGCAAAACAGAATCATTATTCAGTTTTGCTCGGGGTGCCATCGTAGAGACAGACCTCCTAAGCCGTATTCTTTATGTTTCATGTGTCCACATCTTAACTTGAAAGGTCAGTCATTAGTTTGTGGCCAAAATTGTGAAATCGCATTGAGAACTCTAATTTGGTCCGATTTCATGGGAGGGGTTGTGAGGTAACATTTGGACATACTAGTCCGTGTTAAGTATTAGCAAAATGTTTTCTGTTTTTACATTTTTTTATTGGAGTTCAATTTGCCAGCATATAGCATAACACCTAGTGCTCATCCCGCCAAGTGCCCCCATCAGGGGCCATCACCCAGTCGCCCCAACCGCCCGCCCACCTCCCCTTCCACTACCCCTTGTTCAGTTCCCAGAGTTCGGTGTGTCTCCTGTTTTGTCACCCTCACTGATATTTTCCTTCATTTTCCCCTTTCCCTTTATTGCCTTCACTAGTTTTTATATTCCCCAAATGAATGAGACCATATCAAGTTTGTCCTTTTCCGATGGACTTATTTCACTCAGCATAAGTCCCTCCAGGTGCATCCACGTCGGAGCTAATGGTGGGTATTTGTCGTTTCTCACGGCTGAGTTATATTCCGTTGTAGCCGTGGACCACATCTTCTTTATCCATTCATCTCTCGAAGGACTCCGAGACTCCTTCCACAGTTTGGCTATTGTGGACATTGCTGCCATAAACATCGGGGTGCAGGTGTCCCCGCATTTCACCGCATCTTTAGCTTTGGGGTATAACCCCAGCAGTGCCATTGCTGGCCCGGAGGAAAGATCTGTTCTTAACTCTTTGAGGAACCTCCACACAGTTTTCCGGAGTGGCTGCACCTGTTCACATTCCCACCTACAGTGCAAGAGGGTTCCCCCTTGTCCGCGTCCTCTCCAACATTTGTTGTTTCCTGTCTCGTGACTTTTCCCCATTCCCGCAGGTGTGAGGTGGTATCTCCTGGGGGTGTGGATCTGTAGTTCCCTGATGGTCAGCTTGCGGGGCATGTTCTCATGTGCTTGTTGGCCGTGTCTCTGTCTTCCCCTGTGAGATTTCTGTTTGGATCTTTTTCCGTTTCACGATCGGATTGTTTGTTTCTCTGCTCTTGAGTTGAGTATGTTCTTTATAGATCTTGGACACTAGCCCTTTGACTGAGCGGTCGTCTGCAAATATCTTCTCCCGTTCTGTAGGTTGTCTTTTACTTTTGTGGACTGTTGTTTGCTGCGCAGGAGCTTTCGATCTGGCTGAAGTCCCAATAATTCCTTGTTGCTTTTGTTTGTCTTGCCTTGGCGGACGTATCTTGCGAGATGTTGCTGTGGCCAAGTTGAAAAACGGTGTTGCCTCTGTTCGCCTCTCGGATTTGGATGGATTCTTGTCTCACATTTAGATCGTTCATGCTTTTTGAGTTTTTCCCTGTGTGTCGTGTCAGAGAATGGTCTAGCTTCCTTCTTCTGCATGTGGATGTCCAGTGTTCCCAGCACCCTTTATGGAAGACACTGTCTTTATCCAGGGATAGTCTTTCCAGCTTTCGCGAATATTAGTTGACCATAAAGTTGAGGGTCCACTTCTGGATGCGCTACTCGGTTCCATTGATCTATGGGTCTGTGTTTGTGCTACTACCACACTGTCTCGATGGCCACGGCTTTGTAGTACAACCTGGAATCGGGCCTCGTGATGCCCCCAGCTGTGGCCTTCGTTTTGAATAGTCCCCTGGCTCTTTGGGGTCTTTTCCGGTTCCACACTAGAATCTTAAGATGGTTTGTTCCAACTCTCTGAAGAAAGTCCCCGGTATTTTGTTAGGGATTGCGTGAAATGTGTAAATTGCCCTGGGTAGCATGGACATTTTCACAATATTAATTCTTCCTCTCCATGAGCATGGAACCTTTTTCCTTCTCTTGATGCCTTCCTCGATTTCTTTCAGGAACGTTCTGTGGTGTTTAGGGTACAGATCCTTTACCTCTTTGGTTAGGTTTATTCCCGGGTAGCTTATGCTTTTGGGTGCAGTTGTAAATGGGATTGACTCCTTAATTTTCGAGGCTCTTCTAACAACAACCTGTCAGTCAACAGCTCTTTCTATGTCCATTTATTTACCAGGAGCTGCTGTGATAACAACCGAACCTGAATATAGCAGACAACCTGGGTACATCTGCCCAGGAGCACGGCGAAAGCTCTTTGCAATCCGCCGAAACAGAAGAGTTCAGCCAACAGACGACAGGCCGGAGGGTAACATGAAAATTGATTCATTAAATAATAGCCTCAAGAAATCTTGTCCTAGGGGCACCTGGGTGTTTCTGTCAGCTAAGTCTCTGCCTCCTGGGTTTCAGCTCCGGTCATGACCTCAAGGTTATCAGATTCACCCATATTCAGCATGGAGCCTGCTTCGTATTCTCTCTTCCTTTCCCTCTGCCCCTCTCCTCCTTACACTTGCTCTTTTGCTCTCTCCACACACGCAAAACAGAATCATTATTCAGTTTTGCTCGGGGTGCCATCGTAGAGACAGACCTCCTAAGCCGTATTCTTTATGTTTCATGTGTCCACATCTTAACTTGAAAGGTCAGTCATTAGTTTGTGGCCAAAATTGTGAAATCGCATTGAGAACTCTAATTTGGTCAGATTTCATGGGAGGGGTTGTGAGGTAACATTTGGACATACTAGTCCGTGTTAAGTATTAGCAAAATGTTTTCTGTTTTTACATTTTTTTATTGGAGCTCAAATTGCCAGCATATAGCATAACACCCAGTGCTCATCCCGCCAAGTGCGCCCATCAGTGCCCATCACCCAGTCGCCCCAACCGCCCGCCCACCTCTCCTTCCACTACCCCTTGTTCACTTCCCAGAGTTCGGTGTGTCTCCTGTTTTGTCACCCTCACTGATATTTTCCTTCATTTTCCCCATTCCCTTTATTGCCTTTCACTAGTTTTTATATTCCCCAAATGAATGAGACCATATCAAGTTTGTCCTTTTCCGATGGACTTATTTCACTCAGCATAAGTCCCTCCAGGTGCATCCACGTCGGAGCTAATGGGTATTTGTCGTTTCTCACGGCTGAGTAATATTCCGTTGTAGCCGTGGACCACATCAACTTTATCCATTCATCTCTCGATGGACCCCGAGGCTCCTTCCACAGTTTGGCTATTGTGGACATTGCTGCCATAAACTTCGGGGTGCAGGTGTCCCCGCATTTCACCGCATCTTCAGCTTTGGGGTGAATCCCCAGCAGTGCCATTGCTGGGCTGGAGGGAAGATCTGTTCTTAACTCTTTGAGGAACCTCCACACAGTTTTCCGGAGTGGCTGCACCTGTTCACATTCCCACCTACAGTGCAAGAGGGTTCCCCTTTGTCCGCGTCCTCTCCAACATTTCTTGTTTCCTGTCTCGTGACTTTTCCCCATTCCTGCCGGTGTGAAGTGGTATCTCATGGGGGTTTGGATCTGTAGTTTCCTGATGGCCAGTGATGCGGGCCATGTTCTCATGTGCTTGTTGGCCGTGTCTCTGTCTTCCCCTGTGGGATTTCTGTTCGGGTCTTCTGCCCGTTT